>NC_133423.1:24334642-24642857 GCF_049350105.2 Macaca mulatta | reverse complement strand
GGTTCACATTTTTTGGTCTGCTTATTTCATCTCAGTCTCCCTGACCACATTCTCAGGTTTTATTTCATCCTCATTTGCACATCGCGCAAGAGAGCATTTCAGCTGCATAAAGCATTCTTTCAAAGATTCCACATGGAGACAGAAAATCTAATAAATTTCTGTTGAGTCACTTTATTATTATTAATGTGATTAGTATTTATTGAAGTATTTTACTCATTATTTATTATTACCGGATGATTATTTATCAATATTAAAATATATAAATGAAAATTATTTAATGATTTTTATTATTATTGTTTTTATAACAACTTTATTAAGATATAATTCACATACCATAAAATTCACCCATTTAAAGTATACATTTCAGTGACTTTTTTAAAATTTTATTTTAAAGTTCAAGGGTATAAGGGTAGGTTTGTTACATAGATAAACTTGTGCCATGGGGGTTTGGTGTATAAATTATTTCATCACCCAGGTATTAAGCCTAGTACACATTGGTTATTTTTCCTGATCTTCTCCCTCCTCCCACCCTCCACCCTCCAAAAGGCCCCAGTGTGTGTTGTTCCCTTCTATGTGTCCATGTGTTCTCATCATTTAGCTCCCACTTATAAGTGAGAACATGTGGTATTTGGTTTCTGTTTCTGTGTTAGTTTGTTAAGGATATTAGTCTCCAGCTCCATTCATGCCCCTGCAAAAGACATAATCTCATTCTTTTTATGGCTACATAGTATTCCATGGTGTATATGTACCACATTTTCTTTATCCAATCTATCATTAATGAGCATTTAGGTTGATACCATGTCCTTGCTATTGTGAATAGTGCTGCAATGAACATACACATGCATGTGTCTTTGTAATAAAATGATTTATATTCCTTTGGGTATGTACCTAATAATGGGATTGGTGGGTTGAATGTTATTTCTGTCTTTGGGTCTTTGAGGAATCACCACAGTGTCTTCCACAATGGTTGAACTAATTTACACTCCCACCAACAGTGTAAAAGCATTCCCTTTTCTCCACAACCTTGCCAGCATTTGTTATTTTTTGACGTTTTAATAACACCTTCTGACTGGTGTGAGATGGTATCCCATGGTGGTTTTGACTTGTGGCAGAGAAATGCAAGTTAAAACCACCTTGAGATACCATCTAACAGAGCTTTTTCTTCTATGATTTTTGGCCACATGTATGTCTTCTTTTGAAAAGTGTGTGTTCATGTCCTTTGCCCTTATTTATTGATGCATTCCTGTAATATTTTTAGCTTTACAGAGCCTTTAAGTAGTATTCTCTTCTAAAGCATCCTGGCAGTATTTCTCACTCATTTTCTTTTCATTAATTACGTGGCCCAGTAATTAGAAATTTGGAGACCATGAAGGGAAATTTCAGTTTTGAATTTAAAAGATGCTGTAATTGTTAGACTAGAATATTTAGACTACCTTTTTTTTCTACTGCGCTCAAAATATTTCATAACTCATCAAGATTTTTCTCAACACTTGATAGCATAACTAACCTCAACAAAAATAAAAAAATTAAATACAAAACCTACATTTATTTTGATTTACAATTCATGCCATTGTAACTACTGTATTAGTAGTTTCTATTTGGTCTTGTTTGGGGGTTTGCTTGGTTTGGGTCAAATGGTCAACAGTTTCTGTGTGATCAACCAATAGACAATAGAACAGATCTAACGTACTCATTAAGAAGACCACGACTTCAAACCAAACCAGTTGAAAAATGTTTCAACTTGCATAGTTTTTCTCCCTGTTGACAAGGAATTTAGTTATTTTTTTTAATGTGTAGATGGAGCTAATTTATTTAACTTTGAAAAATGTCCCAAGCCTACAAGAAGATTTTACTGACCCAGGAATACCCACCAGACCTTTCTATATCTCATCATAGCATAATGAAATAAATGCAGGCATTTGCAATACACAAGTCCTTGAAAGTTTACAACTTAGTCAAAGTCAATATTTTCATTTTTATTCTTTTTTCCTCCTTAACAAAACAATGATGTTTTTAGGCTTAGAATATTAGGCTGGGGATTAAGCAATCGTTTTCATAGAGATTTCAATATTCATGGAGTTTTAAATATAATTAGTAATTTCCCCCTACTGCCTCCCAAAAAAACAACCCACACAGATTTTTACAAAAGAAAATAAGTCAGCCCACATTCTCTACTTCTCTAGACTAAGTACATGTCTAAATACCTTATTTCCAATCATGACCTTTTCCCTGAGGTCAGAATAACAATTCACATAATAGCCACTGTCTTGACATCACCACTTGGATGATCAATAAGCGACTCAAACTTAATAATCTACCTAAAAAATACTCTTGATGTACCCTTTAAATCAGTCAATCTTTCCTCCAGTCTTTCCTGTCCCAGCAAATAACAAATCACCTGCTCAGACTAAGACCCTAGGGGCCATCTTTGATTGCTCTTTCTCTATATCCAACATCCAATTCAACACCAAGTCTTGTGGACACTAACTTCAAATATATGCCAAGGCAGTCACCTTCTCTCCATATCCAGTGGTGCCATTTTGTCCAAGCCACCATCGTCTTCTACATACTGAAATTCAAGAGCCTCTCCATGAATCTCTCTGTTTCTACCCTTAATACACCACAGTCAGTTCACTGCAGAGTGAAGTGCAAGCCAGAATGTGCTACTTCCCTGTCTAACCCCACACTGACTTCCCATTACACTCAGAATAGAGCCCAAGCTCTACCATGGCCTGCAAGGCCCCACATGAACAGGTCATGCCCCCTCTATAACTGCATCTCATACCATTGTCCCCTCACTTTCTGTGCTCTGGACTTCCTGGTCTTTTGTTCCTCAGACATGCCAAACACATTCCTCTCTTGGAGTTTGTTCTTTCCTGCTTCTCGGCATCGAAATCTCTCTCCACTTACCTTCACATGACTGACATCTTCTCTTCAGTTAAGAAGATAGAATGGAGGTAGTCAAGGTCCATTCTGACCTTAGGTCGCAGCACAAGTATCATATCCTCAGAGAGGTCAACCTTGACCACCCCCATTATGTCTCTCACCTCATCCTGCTTTATTTCCTTCCCAGCAATTATTTATCTTTGAAATTATCTTCCAGAGTTACTTGTCTGTTTTTTATTTTTAATGGCCTAGCTCCCCCACTAGAATATGAGCCCCATTGTAGAAGATGATTTCTCTCTCTGATTCACCACTATAACCACAATGTCAATGTTTACATGGAAGGTATTCACTAAATACTCACTGAATAAATTAATTTTTCCATCAGTC
Source organism: Macaca mulatta (assembly GCF_049350105.2). Lineage (NCBI taxonomy): Eukaryota > Metazoa > Chordata > Mammalia > Primates > Cercopithecidae > Macaca > Macaca mulatta. The sequence goes on along the minus strand of NC_133423.1, from coordinate 24,639,584 downwards.
AGAAAGTCAAACTCATTGGCATGTCATTGAAGGCCCCTCACCATCCTGCCCTAACATACGTTTGTAGCCTGTCTCCCGGTATGCTACATATAAGCCATGTCAGACTAGTCACTGTTTCTTAAATATACAATGAAATTTTACAACCCAATGTCTTTGATCAGGCCCTTAATTCATTCTCAAATATCCTTTCTTACACTTCCTCAGCACCCCCATTCCCCAACTCCACTGGACTAAATTCTACTCAGTGGCTCAAGGCCCAGCTCAAATGTTATCTTGTCCACTGAGCCATTTCAGTGTTCGTCTATGGATCCAAAGCGCTCTTTTCTTTCCATTGGGTGGGGGGTCCCTAATGCAGCCCTCTTTTCATAATTAGCTGTGTCTATCTCAACTGGGATAGTTTTTTCTCCTTGTGGATATGAATGTTGTGGTATACAAATGTGATTAAAAATATATAAAAATATATGTATTTAGCTCCATCTATAGATACATAGATGGAGATATACATATATGGAACTAGATTTTTTGCTTCTCTTTGAGAAAAAAAATCTTTGCTTCCCCAGGATATACTATGTTGTTTGAAAGCAGAAACTTAGTCATTCACACATCCTTCATAATACACAGTCTAGCCCACAGTAAGGGGTCAATAAACACTTTTTGGATTGAACTGAATGAATTGAACTAAACCAGACAACGAGAGAAATGAGCCAGAAACTAAACTCGTTGTCACCAATCAGGAGTATTCAACTCTCAATTGATTGTGAAACATATAGCTCTCTAATTTAATGCGGTGGAGGTGGCTTTTCTGTGGGCTGAGAAACTTTGAGTTTGTTCTGCCTATTGCCAAGAGAGACATGGTCAGCAATCATTGACCTTGTGTTATTTGTATCTCTGTCTTAAATTTCCAGACACTTGCTCAGCCTTTATCCCTATGTTTGGAAGAAGCTAAGCTGCCTCTCACACATGTTTTTCCTTCAGAGTGTTGATATTGGGCTGTATCCTATATGTTAACAAAATACCAGATTTCTCAGGTCATTGGTTTAATGCAGCTGTGGTTGGTTGAGTTTCATGAAAGTCACCACTTGTCTTCTGTTTTTATCACTTCCCTAGTGACATTAGGGCTTTTCTGTGCTAGAGAGTCAGAAATTTTATCCTCAGACCCAGAAGATTCCCCCCATTTCTTGTTAACCAGCATGAAAATGGGGAATTGCATGGGGCAAGATATCCTGTAAACATTCAGAAAAGACTCCATAGCAACTTAGTAGAGAGCCTAGGAGGAAGCAGGCTTCACTAGTTTCTTCTTGAATTAATCCACTCTGGTTCCATTAGAGTCAGGGAACAATCTGTAGTATAGCAGGGTGGGACACTGTATTCTGAGAAAAGGCTGACTAGAAGGAAGATGTACCTAGAGGACACAAAAGAATCTTAAGTATGCCAGATGGTGAAGTGCTTCTATCCAGGCATTCCTGAAGCTCTAAAATACAGGGCCGAGGCCTAGCTGAAGCAAGGCCATGGTACAGCACAGTTGTGTATCATGCAATGGGCTGGGGATAGCCCAACACCAGCTAGATTGTTGCCAGCAAACATCCCCTCCTCAGCTTTGGTCCACAAGTCTCCAGCTACATAGAGGACATCTACTCCTGATATGCCCACACAGGGCAAGATGAGTATAATATACTACCACTTGGTGGTAGTATCTGCCATGAATAGGGTATGAGATGCCTGAAACCGATCAAAGGCCTGCACCTCGTTTTCTTTCTTCACCCTTAACAATTTCCCTACTTTTCAGGTACCTCACAGCATCCCTCCTGAGATGGTTGGGATGTGTCCCCACCCAAATCTTATCTTGAATTGTAACTCCCACAATTCCCATGAGCTGGGGGAGGACCCAGTGGGAAGTAATGGATCATGGGGGTGGGTCTTTCTCGTGTTGTTCTCACAATAGTGAATACGTCTCATGAGATCTGATGGTTTTAAAAAGAGGAGTTCCCCTAAACAAACTCTCTCTCTTTGCCTGCCGCCATCCGTGTAAGACATGACTTGTTCCTCTTTGCCTTCTGCCATGATTGTGGGGCCTCCCCAGCTATGTGGAAGTGTAAGTCCATTAAACCTCTTTTTTTTCCCAGTCTCAAATATGTCTTTATCAGCAGCGTGAAATGGACTGATACACCTCCTCTTGCTGCCTCCTTCTCAAAGACAGAGAAGTCACTATTCGAAAGGAAAAACAAGGTTCAAGCAATGGGTTAAGAGAAGAGTAGACCAAAAAGCTTTAGTTCTGAATGGCTACTAAGGTTACAGCAGAAAAGAAAGAAAGGGAAGACTGGTTCAGGACTAGCTGACAGCAACTTCTTTAACCCGATTTGATTCAGTTCAGTTTCATTTAATTGTTAAGGTAAGAGGAGATGGGAAAGGGTAATAGGATGAATGGTTAGGTCATTGCTGTATTGGGTGATATGGTTCTAAAAGGTTTACTAAATGCAGTTAAGAAATAAAGACATAAACCGTACGCAGATGTATACAAACTGTGCTGGTAAGGAAGAGCATGACATCAGAAGAAGGCGGTGCAGTTCCTCAGAGCCCAAACGCAGCCTCTCCTAATGTGGTATCCCCAGTCTGATCCTGACTTGGAGGTCAGTTAGGGTATGCTCAGCCCCTCTGATTCCTTGGGAAGTACCAATAGACCAGGATATGAAAACAAAGCCAATCACTTTAAATGTTATATGTAAATTAAGCCTTTGAAGGTCCTGTAGAGCTTGCCATACAGGATCACAAAAGGAGACAGCATCTGACCCTTCTCCACTTCCCTTCACTGTAGATTCTGAAATGTGTTTCCATGACTTCACGTCAACAAAGATATGTCTAATGTTAGGAATTGACCTTACTTCAAACAAAACAAAGAAGCCCCATTGAGAAGATGTCCCTCCAGAGGCCCTTACAAGAAACTCCTCCCTTCCCAGAATCTAACAAAGTATCTCCCTCTCTGGACACATCCTCTCTTAAGATACCTTAGCTTACAGTGGTGGATAAAGAGGCTCTTCTCTGTGTGTGAGTGTGTGTGTGTGTGAGGGTGTTGTATCCACGTGTGTGCCTGCATGCACACATGTGTGTTTCAGTGTATGCAGGAAAGTGTTTGCATCTCTTTATTTAAAGAACAATCTGCTGAGTTGCATGTTCTATAGAGAAGTAAAAGTAAACAAGAAATAGTAAATAATAAAGTATATTGATATAGGACCTTACCATCCACCCCACAGAATTTTGAAAAGACTTTAAAAGCATGTATTTTCCAGTAACAATTTACAGGGCGGATATTCAACTAAAGACTTGTGTACTTAAGACACAAAATGTTACTGGGACAAATTCTAGTAATTACTTTATACCAGAAGTGTTTAACATTATCTCCACACTGTATAGAGTAAAAACTACTATGTTCCACTAAGTTTCATCAAAGTTCCTAAGAAATGTTAGGAAGAACAGCAGCTTAATCCCCCAAGGCCTCAGGACTGCCTTTTCATTCAAATATCTCCTAGAAATTTCCACTGAAATAAAATGACTGCTTTGCCCCAGGAAGACAAAGTAGAACCTTATAAATGAGCAAACCCTCATATACTTAGGCTTTGGCTAGATTATGTAACAAGAGATATTAGAAGACAAGCAAGACTCCTTGGGATTCTGAATCAAATGTAATGAAAGTGGCATAGTGTTTACTGCCAGGTTTAGTTCTCTTAAAACATCAAAATTATATATGGAGGAGGCAGGTGTGGGTAAGTGGGTCACATTCATTTGGATCCTGTAATTGCAATATTCAGGCCGAGAGAGTGATATGCACCTGCACTCTGGTTGGCTAGCCGCACCTGGAACTGGGTTCAGTTCGGGGGGGTGGAGGGGGGATCTATTTTGAGAAAGATTAGCTGGAAAGTCTCCAGAGTCAGAAACCAGAGTGGTGAATGCCTCAGGAATTATTTCATGGGGAGCACATCTGAGATAACTTGGACTGTAAATCTGGACAAGAAGAGAATGGAGGAGATTAAAAAGCCAAATGTTTGAATGTTTTTCATGTTGCATTTCTTTTCTTTTTCTTTCTTTTTTTTTTTTTTTTTTTTGAGACAGAGTTTCACTCTTGTCACCCAAGCTGGAGTGCAATGGCATGATCTGGGCTCACTGCAACATCCTCCTTCTGGGTTCAAGTGATTCTCCTGTCTCAGCCTCCTGAGTAGGTGGGATTACAGGCACATGCCACCATGCCCAGCTAATTTTTGTATTTTCAGTAGAGATGGGGTTTCACCATGTTGGCCAGGCAGGTCTCAAACTCCTGAACTCAAGTGATCCACCTGCCTTGGCCTCCCAAAGTGCTGGGATTACAGGCATAAGCCACTGTACCCAACCCATGCTGCATTTCTTATATTTTCCAGAACAGACTGTGAGGTCTCTACCTGTGCAGTTTCTTCACTTCAAGTCCTCCTCCCCCTCCTCTTGCCTGTTGATCCCTCCAGATCCAGCTCAGCAACACCTTCTCCAGAGACCTTCCATGAGTCCTTTTTCATTTTCTTGCTCCCTGCCAGAAAGCTCATCTGACAGTCAGAGGACTAGACATTCTCCCTCTCTGTACCTTGTTATTATCCATAAAAGCCCCTTCATGTTGTAGTAGAACTTTGTATTCCAATGTCTGTCTCTCTTCTCTCCCCCATTAACTGTGGGCAAGAAGTGAATTCTACATTTCTTACATTAATTTTTTGATCACCCTTTACTGAATATTTGCTATTTCCTAAATAATGTGCTAAGGAGTAGGGATGCAAAGAGGAAAAAACGTAGGCTCTTTCCCTGCAAAACATAAAACAAGAAAAATAGTTGCAAACATCAGAAATAAGACAAGGATGTCTTCCCTCACATCTTCTCTTCAATATCGTATTAGAGATTTCAACCAACGCAATAAGGCAAGAAAAAGAATAAAAGGAACCCAGATTGAAAAGGAAGATCTAAATTTTATTTATTTACTAATGACATGATGGTCTATATAGAAAATCCAAAAGAATCTAAAACTAATGAAGGAGCTTAGCAAGATTTTATGGTAGATGATCTATACAAAATCAACTATCTCTACATATTAGGAACAATTCAAAATTGAAATTTAAAAATCAATACCATCTCTCTAATAGCATCAAAAATATGAAACAGACAGATAAATCTTTTCAAAAATGTGAATGATTTACACACTTAAAACTACAAAATATTGGTGAGAAAAAAATTTTTGAAGATTTAAATCAAAGAAATATTTGTGTTTATGGGTTGGAAAACTCAATATTGTAAGATATCAAATGTCTCCAGATTAATAGCTAGATTCAATGTCATCTCAATAAAAAATCATGGGAGGCTTTTTTTTTTAATAAAAGATGACCAGCTGATTCTAAAATGTTATTTTATTATTATTATTATTATTATTATTATTATTATCATCATCATTATTTTTGAGACAGATTCTGGCTCTATCACCCAGGCTGGAGTGCAGTAGCATGGTCTTGGCTCACTGCAACCTCCACCTCCTGGGTTCAAGCAATTCTCCTGCCTCAGCCTCCCAAGTTGCTGGGATTACAGATGCCCACCACCATGCCTGGCTAATTTTTGCATTTTTAGTAGAGACAGGGTTTCACCATGTTGGCCAGGCTGGTCTCGAACTGACCTCAGGTGATCCACCTGCCTCAGCCTCCCAAAGTGCTGCAATTACAGGCATGAGTCACTGCATCCAGCCTAAAATGTTACTCTTCTTCAAAGTTGTTTTGACTCTTCTCTATTCTTTGTGTGCACTCTGGTGGCTAGTCGCACCTGGAACTAGTCCATTCTTTGCATGCAAAAAAATAAGAATAGTCAAAACAATTTTGATAAAGAGTAACATGTTTAGAGGACCAATACTACCCGATTTCAAAATTTCTTAATAGGTGTTACAATCAAGACAGTGTGGTATTTATCTTAAAAAGAGGGTAGATAAATGGAACAGGATACAAATTACAGAAATAGACCCATACATATATAGGCATATATGATTTTCAACGAAGTTGCAAAGGCAATTCATTGGAGAAAGAACAGTCTTTTCAACAAATGTTATTGTAACCATGGGATATCTGTATGCAAAAAAACCCGAAAGAACCTGATCAATACATTTTATTACATATATAAATTTTCTCAAAATGGATTATTGAACTAAATGTAAAATTTAAAACTATAAAACTTCTAGATGAAAAATAGAAGAAAACCTTTGTGACTTTGAATTTGGCAAAGATTTCTTAGATGCAGCATCAAAATCATGCTCCATAAAAGAAAAATTAATAATTATTCTTCAACAAAATTTTAAACTTCTACTCTTTAGAAGACACTGTTAAGAGAATAAAAAGACAAACCTCAGGCTGAGAGGAAAAAGTCTGTAGTATATATCTCTAACAAAGGACCGGTATCTTCTTTGTATAAGAATGTCTTAAAATGCAATAATAAGAAAACAAACATCCCAATCTTTTTAATGGTGAAAAGATTTGAACAGATACTTTATACTAAAAAAGATACATAGTGACAAATGAACACATGAAAAAATCTTCAATGTAATCAGTCTTAGAAAAATGCAAAGTAAAACCACAATGAGATACAATATACTTACTAGAAACTAAAAAGACTATACCAAATGTTGGAAAGAATTTGGAGCAGCTACAACAGTGATGCCCTGCAAGTGACAAAGCAAGATACTAGCATTGCTTTGGAAAACACTGGCAGCTTTTCAACAAGTTAAACATACAACTACCATATGACCCAACAATTCCACTCCTAGGTATTTATTAAAGAGACATGAAAGTTTATGTCCATTCCAAAGCTTGAATCCTAATGTTCATAGAACTTTGTTTATAATAGGCAAAAACTTGAAACAACCCAAATGCTCATAAATAAAGTATGCTGTAGCCAGCCATACAATGTACTACTGCTCAGCAGTAAAAAGGAATGACCTATTGATATGCTCTACAACATGGATAAATCTCAAAATAATTAAAACCATTATTTTGAGGGAGGGATTTTTAAAGGCATAAGGAAGCTTTTGAAGGTGACAAGTGTATTCATTATCTTGACTGTGATGCTGATTTCACAGATGTATACAAAATGAATTGAATATTGCACTTTAAACATGCATAGTTTGTTATTTGTCAGTAACGCCTCCAAAAAAGCTATTTTAAAAAGCATAGTGACAGTAATGTTTTTGTCTTTTTTTTATTTTTTAGATTCATTTTTTAAATTTTTTAAATTTTATTTTTCCATAAGTTATTGGGGTACAGGTGGTGTTTGGTTACATGAGTAAGTTCGTTAGTGGTGATCTGTGAGATTTTGGTGTGCACATTGCCCAAGCAGTAGACACTGCACCATATTTGTAACCTTTTCTCCCTCACCCTAGTCCCACTCTTCCCCACAAGTCCCCAAAGTGCATTTCGTCATTCTAATTCCTTTGTGTCCTTATAGCTTAGTTCCCACATATTAGTGAGAACATACAATGTTTGGTTTTCCATTCCTGAGTTACTTCACTTAGAATAATAGTTTCCAATCTCATCCAGGTCACTGCAAATGCTGTTAATTCATTCCTTTGTATGGCTGAGTAGTATTCCATTGCACACAGTTTCTTTATCCACTCATTGATTAATGGGCATTTGGGTTGGTTCCATGATTTGCAATTGTGAATTGTGCTGCTATAAACATTCATGTGCAAGTATCTTTTTCAAATGACTGCTTTTCTTCTGGGTAGATACCCAGTAGACGGATTGCTGGATCAAACAGTAGTTCCACTTTTAGTTCTTTGAGGGATCTCCACACTATTTTCCATAGTGGCTGTACTAGTTACATTCCCACCAGCAGTGTAGAAGTGTTCCCTGATCACTGTACCCATGCCAACATCTATTGTTTTTTTTATTTTTTGATTGTGACCATTCTTGCAGGAGTAAGGTGGTATCGCATTGTGGTTTTGGTTTGCATTTCCCTGATCATTAGTGATGCCGAGCATTTTTACATATGCTTGTTGGCCATTTGTATATCTTCCCTTGAGAACTGTCTACTTGTGTCCTCAGTCCACTTTTGATGGGATTGGTTTTTTCTAAGCAATTTGTTTGAGTTCATTGTAGATTCTGGATATTAGACTTTTGTCAGATGTATAGATTGTGAAGATTTTCTCTCACTCTGTGGGCTGTCTGTTTACTCTGCTGACTGTTCCTTTAGTCATGCAAAAGCTCTTTAGTTTAATTAGGTCCCAGATATTTATCTTTGTTTTTATTGCATTTGCTTTTGGGCTGTTGGTCATGAAATCCTTGCCTAAGCCAATAGCTGGAAGGGTTTTTCCAATGTTATCTTCTGGAATTTTTATAGTTTCAGGTCTTAGATTTAAGTCCTTAATCCATCTTGAGTTGATTTTTATATAAGGTGAGAGATGAGGATCCAGTTTCATTCTCCTACACGTGACTAGCCAATTGTCCCAGCACAATTTGTTGAAAACAGTGTCCTTTCCCCACTTTATGTTTTTGTTTGCTTTGTCTAAGATCAGTTGGCTGTAAGTATTTGGGTTTATTTCTTGGTTCTCTGTTCTGTTCCATTGGTCTCTGTGCCTACTTTTATATCAGTGCTATGCTGTTTTGGTGACTGTGGCCTTATAGTTTGAAATCAGGTAGTGTGATGCCTCTAGATTTGTTCTTTTAGCTTAGTCTTGCTTTGGCTGTGAGGGCTCTTTTTTGGTTCCATATGCATTTTATAATTGTTTTTTCTAACTCTGTGAAGAATGATGATGGTATTTTGATGGGGATTGCATTGAATTTGTAGATTGCTTTTGGCAGTATGGCCATTTTCACAATATTGTTTCTACCCATCCATGAGCATGGGATGTGTTTCCATTTGTTTGTGTTGTCTATGATTTCTTTCAGCCGTATTTTGTAGTTTTCCTTGTAGAAGTCTTTCGCCTCCTTGGCTAGGTATATTACTAAGTATTTTTTTTGGGGGGGGCGCTATTGTAAAAGGAGTTGAGTTCTTGATTTGATTCTCTGCTTGCTTGCTGTTGGTGTACAGAAGAGCTACTGACTTGTGTACATTAATCTCGTATCCAGAAACTTTGCTGAATTATTTTATCAGGTCTAAGAGCTTTCAGGAGGAGACCTTAGGGTTTTCAAGGTAAATGATCAGATCATCAGCAAACAGGGACAGTTTTACTTCCTCTTTACTGATTTGGATGCCCTTTCTTTATTTCTCTTGTCTGATTGCTCTGGCTAGGACTTTCAGTACTATGTTGAAGAGGAGTGGTGACAGCAGGCATCTTTGTCTTGTTCCAGTTCTCAGAGGGAATGCTTTCAACTTTTCCCCATTCAGTATTATGTTTGCTGTGGGTTTGTCATAGATGGCTTTTATTACATTAAGGCATGTCCCTTATATGCCAATTTTGCTGAGGGTTTTAATCATAAAGGAATGCTGGATTTTGTCAAATGCTTTTTCGGCATCTATTGAGATACTCATGTGATTTTTGTTTTTAATTCTGTTTATGTGGTGTATCACATTCATGGACTTGTGTATGTTAAATCATCCCTGCATCATTGGTATGAAACCCACTTGATCATGGTGGATTATCTTTTTGATATGCTGTTGGATCCAGTTAGCTAGTATTTTGTTAAGGATTTTAGCATCTATGTTCATCAAGGATATCGGTCTGTAGTTTTCTTTTTTGGTTGCATCCTTTCCTGGTTTTGGTATTAGGGTGATGCTGGCTTCATAGAATGAATTAAGGATAGTTCCCTCTTTCTCTGTCTTGTGGAACAGTGTCAAAAGGATTGGTACCAATTCTTCTTTGAATGTCTGGTGGAATTCTGCTGTGATTCCATCTGGTCCTGGACTTCTTTCTGCTGGTAATTTTTAAACTACCATTTCAATCTCACTGCTTGTTATTTTTTCTGTTCAGGGTATCTAATTCTTCCTGATTTAAGCTAAGAGGGCTGTACTTTTCCAGGAATTTATCCATCTCTTTTAGGTTTTCTAGCTTATGTGCTTAAAGGTGTTCATAGTAGCCTTGAATGATGTTTAGTATTTCAGTGGTGTCAGTTGTAAAATCTCCTGCTTTGTTTCTTAGGAGATTATTTGGATTTTCTCCTTTTCTTGGTTAATCTTGCTAATGGTCTGTCAATTTTATTTATCTTTTCAAAGAACCAGCTTTTTGTTTCATTTATCTTTTGATTTCCTTGTATTGGGCTTTGCCTTTCTCTGGTTTCTCCCTGATTAGCTTAATGACTAACTTCCTGAATTCAGAAATCAGAGATTTCTTCTTGGTTTGGATCCATTGCTGGTGAACTAGTGTGATTCTGGGGGACTGTGGTGAGCCTTGTTTTGTCATATTACCAGGGTTGGTTTTCTGTTTCTTTCTCATTTGGGTAGGCTCTGTCAGAGGGAAGGTCTAGGGTTGAAGGCTGTTGTTCAGAATTTTTTGTCCCATGGGGTGTTCCCTTGATGTAGTACTCTCCCCCTTTTCCTGTGGATGTGGCTTCCTGTGAGCTGAACTGCAGTGATTGTTGTCTCTTTTCTCAGTCTAGCCACCCGATGAGTCTACCTGGCTCCAGGCTGGAACTGGGGGTTGTCTGCACAGAGTCCTGTGATGTGACCCATCTATGGATCTCTCAGCCATGGATACCAGCACTTGTTCCAGTGGAGGTGGTGGAGGATGCAATAGACTCTTTGAGGGTCCTTAGCTTTGGTGGTTTAATGCTCTATTTTTGTGCTGGTTGGCCTCCCGCCAGGAAGTGGTGCTTTCCATAGAGCATCAGCTGTAGTAGTGTGGAGAGGGACTGGCGGTGGGCGGGGCTCTAGAACTCCCGAGAGTATATGCCCTTTGTCTTCCACTGGCTACCAGGGTGGATAGGGAAGGACCATCAGGTGGGCATGCGGCTAGGCGTGTCTGAGCTCAGACGCTCCTTGGGTGGTTCTTGCTGCGGCTGCTATGAGGGATGAGGTTGAGATTCCCAGGCCACTGGAGTTGTGTACCTAGGAGGATTATGGCTGCCTCTGTTGAGTCATGCAGGTTGTCAGGGAAGGAGGGGAAAGCTAGCAGTCACAGGCCTCACCCAGCTCCCACACAAACCAAAAAGCCAGTCTCACTCCCACCATCAGCTCAGTGTCTGTTTCCAGGTGAAGGGCAAGACGGGCTTGAAAACTTGCCTGAGGTTTTCTGCCTCCCAACTGTGAAAGAAAAGGGCCTTAGTTCATCCCCCGCCTGTGAAGTCTGCCAGCCAGTTTAGCGCCCTCCCCTAAGTTCTGGCCAGGAGGTTTCCCTCCCCATTCAAATTGTTACAAAGTTCAGCTAGAGATTTCCTTTTCCTTGTGGAGCTTTACCTGCTACTCCTCTGGCCACCCTCCTGATGGATCCCTGTGGTGCCAGGCAGGAATGGGCTGCTTGGGGACCCAGGGAACTCCCAGGGCCTCTCCACTGCTTCCTCTAGCCCTGTACTTCACTCAGCTCTCTAACTTGCCTCAGCTTCAGTTAAAGTCATAATTTCTCCCAAAAACAGACCTTCAGCTTCTCCAGAGGGGGTGTTCAGGAGAGGAGGGTCTCCCCTTCCCACTTCTGCAATTGGAGCAGTCACAGTATTTGAGGTGTCTCTTGGGTCCTACAGGAGCAGTCCACTTCCTTCAGAGGGTCTGCAGTTCCACTCGGGATTGCTGGTTTGTTCTTGCAGTCAATCTGGAGCTAAAATTCACAATGCAAGCCTCCACATGCTATTCTGTCCAGAGCAGCAATCTAGTCCTGCTTTCCATCCGCCATGATCTAACAGTAATTTTTAGGAGCTTAATTTTTAGTGTGCCTGGAAAATAGCAGAGGCCCCATATGTGTTGAAGCATGTGAGTAGTCTAATTAGATTAGTTCTGTTACTCCAAAGTACAGAACTAGACCAAAACACAGATTTCAGTTTAATGCATTCATTAGAGATGTCCAATAATGAAATGAACTTCTAAATTAGGAAAGATGTGTAGCAGAGTGATTAAAAGTGTGATTATAGAGTAAAGAAAACTATAGTTCAAATTCTGGTTTTGCTTCTTATTGTGTGACCTAAGCAAGTCACTTGAATTCTTTAGGCCTCTGTCTCCTCATCTATAAAGCAGAGATAACAATAGCATCCACACCATAGAGATGTTATGAATCATCATGAGATAAACATGTAAAATATATTATTGAACTGACTGCTGCACTGCATGGAAGGTTGAGCCAGTTGATTGCAAGTTGTTCATAATAGTATTTGGGTAAATATGGTAATAATTGAGCATTTCATTCAGGGCATACAGACACTGAGAAGGTAATGGAGCCAAAAGGAGGTTCAGAAAAACTCAGGGGCGAGCCTTGTTCTAATTGTTGCTTAACTCTCAATTTCCTTAAATACTGTGGTTAATTTGATTGAATATTAAAAATGGCACCTGTCCCCTTTGACCACTTCAACATTTGTAGGCATCCTACGCTGAAAAGTCAGGCCCCCACTAAACCTCCACACCCCTCCTCCAAGGCAGAGTGATAAAGTCAAAAAAGCTCAGTTACTTTGCCTGTAAATATTTTGAATCATACAATGCTTGTAACAGAAAAGCACATCCCAAATTCATTTTTGCAGAAACTCTTTCCCCACAAAATACTATTTTGTAATATTGCTATAAGGCACTAAGGGCAACAAACAAACCTAAAGGGGATTTTAAGGAGCTTGCTTTGACAACATTCTTTATTATGAATTTCTCTTTGGTGAGTTCCCAGTTATCAACACTTATATAAAAGCTTGATTCATGAAAATGAATTCAGGAACAATAGAACTGCTTCTTTGAAGGCTCTAATTGGCCATCCAAATTGTGAAAAAAATGTGTAACAAACATGGTTCCTTAGTATTTCCTCCATTTTATAGGCCAGGAAAAGGAATAATTTTCTTGCTCAAGGCCATGCAGAAGGAGAGCGCCTGAAGGGTCAAAGGAACTCAAGAGTTCCTGATTACAGATCCCAAGTATGATTTCCTGTGGCCCAGTGGTTCTAACATCTGTGGCCAGTTAGCTCTTTGTTCACTTGATGCTGGGATAAAACCAAGGGCTGCCTTCTTCCAGGCCCAGGCTTTTGTTTCTTTGGACTGATGATCTTAAAACTACAGATGCATGATGTTTACTCATAGGGTGGACATGGGTTTATTTTTCTATTTTTGAATCAGCAGGTTTCCTCTCTAATGATGAGCAATTACAAATCTGGCAGACTTTCATTCCGCATGCTGAAAGAAGGCTACAGGAAGTATTTCTATTCTGAATGCCATAGAATTTGTGATTTGCATGTACCTTTTGAGTAAAAATAAAACATTTGCCCTGTACTGGCCCGAGTTTAATTAAAATGATGAGAATGTGTGATAGGCATTTGGTCTAAGGCAAAAACGATGCACAGTATAGAAATTTGGAACAAACATTTTTTTTTTTTAATGAGAAGTGCATGGTTGGCAGTGATAAGAAATGCCAAGACTATGTATTACATGGGAAAATAGAAAATATCCTAATAATTCTGGTGCAATGTGAAACTGTTATAGGAAGGTTTGGATAGGATTACATGCTTTACGGGTAATGTTCCTGTAACTAACACTGTAGATGTTTATAATCTGTTCTGTAGTCTTTTTGTAGCTCACCATGTATAGCTGATGGGAAGAGGATTTCTTTATCTTCAAGGGGTAAGCTCTGCAAAATTGATGATCCTCCAAGAACACCAATGAAACAAAGTCAAAATGGCAAAGCACAGAAAGTGGATAACTAATCATTTGAATTGAGGATTATTAAAATTGACATTTTCTATTGCAAAAATTGTAATAGGATGGATATTAAAGAATGTTTCCTATTATATACCAAGTTCTAATTTTAAAAATACACACATATATAGTAGGTTAGGTAGATTTGCAGGTACATGTTGCTGGAATCTTGGAGTGAATACAGAGGAATGAAGCAAAAATCTGAGCTATGGATACTCTCATTTTACAGAACACCTTTAAGCTTCATAGTTTACTAAGTAAATATTAAAATTCCTAAATAAGAAATGTGGAATCATTTACAAGTAGAATTATCACATTGTGAAGATACGACATCTTCGTTATTGAGGAAGATTGATGTAACAGAATAGACCTCAAACAACTGCATAAATCATGAATAGAGTTATTTCCATAGATGAGAAGTCTAATGTTTGGATCATTGAGATCAATTGTTTTGTTAATCTGCAACAATATCGATGAAGACATTCCCAAATTTCATTTAAAAATGGTGATTAAATGGCCCCTTATACTCTCTCCGTGAGAACCAAATTCCCAACTTGAATCTCATCTTGGAAGTCTCCAAGTCTGGCCTTGAGCCCTGTGTACCTCGACTCAAATAAGTAAAATAGAAAATAGGGCAGAAAAATAGCAAATGTCTTGTATCTTCCCTCCTCGAGAAGAAACAGCCAGCTACTACAAAAGATAACTAGTGTGAATTGCCACTTAGACTGCAAAAAGATCCATGGTCTGCCTTTATCTTTATTAATAATGTTTGTCTTCCAAATAGCTCCTACCCAAGTTTCAGTGTTTAGTTTTAAACAGTAACAGACATTGTTTCAGCATCCTCAGAGTGCAATAAGAATGTTAAAAAAAAAAAAAAAAAAAAAAAAAGCCTTTCATTTAAACCCGACCTTTCTCCTATTTACTCCCAACACTTAAAAAATGTAACCTTGAATTTCAGAAGCTGCAGAATTCTACTTTGCTCACATGGCTGCATCTTAGGTAATAATATTGAGAAATAAATAAATGACAAAAGATCACCAAATATTCTAAATATGAAACTGGGGTATAAGTGTGCAATTGGATCAAAACCCCACATCAGTTCAAACATACCCAAAGGGAAGAGTGACTGCCTTAATCCAACAGAGGTGTGAACATCTGTTCCAAACAGTCTCTCCAGGGTACAGTTGGGCTCATTTAAACAACTTTGTATGCCAGACAAATATACTTTATGAGAAAACATGTGTGGCTAAAGACCTCACAGAATCAAAACTCACCTTATTAAGACTTTGTTTCCATAAGAATAGATGTAAATAGAAGAATGCATAAACATCTACAACCCTTTTATCTTAATTTCTTTTTGCTTTGAAACTCTTTTTTTTTTTTGAGATGGAGTCTCATTCTGTCACCAGGCTGGAGTCCAGTGGTGCTATCTCAGCTCACTGCAACCTCTGCCTCCTGGGTTCAAGCAATTCTTCTGTTTTAGCCTCCCGAGTAGCTGGGACTAAAGGCGCGCACCACCATGCCCAACTAATTTTTGCATTTTTAGTAGAGACAGGGTTTCACAATGTTGGCCAGTGAAACTCATTTTTAAAGCATAGGCTTTCTTTCTCTCTCTCTCTCTCTCTCTCTCTCTCTCTCACACACACACACACACACACACACACACAATCAAATAGATAAATAATAACAGGATCACATCTAACTTCAATACTTCAATACCAATATTATTTATCTTTTCAGTATATTTTGAGACTGGCATTAACATCGCCATTTAATGAATGCTAGGATGATACCGTTAAAGGATATAAAGAAAAAAAAAAAATTAGTTCATTCATTTTCCAGAACTTACTGAGCACTATGAGCCAGGTACTCTTCTAGGTAACAGATTTTTAATTGTAATAATGGTAAACGTCAGAATAATAGTACAGTAGTCTTCCAAATCATAGAGATTCTCAAGCAGGTTAAAAAAAAGATAATGGTAAAGAAGGGTGAGTAGCTCTGTGGCCAGTCTCAAGCGACACTCCCAAGTGGCAACGGCGTTACTAACTGTATAACGCTCCTGGGTCCCCCAGCTTTGGAATTATAGAGTACTTTTTACTTTTTTGGAATTCACATTATTTTTATTTCTGTTCATAAAGTTATTAATATTTTATCTAGTGCTATTTTATATGTGCATACTACGTAATCATTGTTAGTTGGCTGAGACACCTTCCAAATATCACTAGATAACCATGTTAATTCTTTCATTGAGGAATCTGTTCTGATATTCGTGGTTATATCAAAGAATGCTGATGTACTATGCTGTACAGTTGCCATCAGGATGAATGCTGTAGTACTATACAGCCAAAAATCCTAATGACAAGTGGCCTATTAGATAACAGAAATTTGCATTTCCTTTTTAAATTATGTTTTCTTCTATGAAACCTAATGTTTATAAAGTTTTGTCATCTAAAAAGTTACTTAAACAAAAAATTACCTTGTTTTTCAACGTTTTACTTATTACAGACTCAGATGACAGTCAGTGAGAACTTTAGACCAGATCAACCTCAATGAATGTGAATAACTTCAGTGCAATCTTATTTCTGGTAAGTATGCAATATCCATCAGGGCTTCTGAATAAAAAGAGCTCACAGATTCCTACACTCCATTTCAGGGTTCCTAGGAGTCCCACAGAAACGGATAGAAAAACTTTCAGGTAGAAATGAGGTTGACCTATCTCTTTTTTTCCTGCAGAGTATTCTGCCTTGAAGAAAATTTGAAGATGTTTGCAATATCTTTGATTACACAATTCAAGTAGGTGATTTCATGCACCATCCTGTTTTATGTTCTCAGCTGCTTCCGAATTTTTACAGGTTTCTGTTGTGAAATATCATCTTATGCCATGGATGGGCATGGGATGGGAGAAGAGAAATTGCCCCTCACCCGGTCTGAGGATCCTGCTAATAACCTGTAACAAAACAAGGATCATCAAGATGAAAACAAAACAGAAATATTAAGGCAGGTCACTTTCAGTTATAAACTCTATTGTGATATGAGTAAGATGAGTTTGGGATTTCACCTTCTTGGAATTATAGGAAGCAGAATCTAAAGTCTCCCTTGTAATGGCCAGTATAAACCAACACTGAAGTCTTTATCCCTGTACCCAAAAATGCTGGAACTTCTTTTCCCCTTGTTCCCTGCAAGTCATTAATGACTTTGTGCTGTACCTTTAAGAAAAGCGTATTAGAGAGTCGAAGGTAGCTAGAACAGACATCACCAGAGGCTGAATGTAAATGACTCAGCACAAGTTAAATGGAAGGAGAAATAGAAGCAAAAATATTGTAATTGATAAGTATGCATTCACAAGCCCTTAGACTAAATATTGTTCCTGAAATGAGTGGTAATGCATCAGGGAAGAGAAACCTCAAACTTACATGGATTGCCCTTTACCTACAGAACAAATTTGGTGGAATTTCTAGAACACCTGTTCACACCAAGCCCTCTGGTTTCAGAAGTTTCATTTTCTTAGATCAGAGCTTGCTGCCAACAAACAGACTCCAGTGAGTGGCACAGCCCTCCTCCTCCTTCCCCTGCCTCTTCTTCTCTCTCCCATGGTTTGCTATTTCTGAAACCCTAAAGGTCAGAATAATCAGAGGAGACTCAGAAGAAGGATTCAATGTTCCTGGTACATTCCCTTTCTGCCTCAGGTCATTAAAAATCAGGTATTAAAACTCTTGAGTTTTCTTTTTTTTTTCTTTTTGACTTTGCACAGAGTCTCACTCCATTGCTCAGACTGGAGTGCAGAGGTGAGATCTCGGCTCACTGCAACCTCCACCTCCCAGTGCAACCTCCGCCATCTGGGTTCAAGCAATTCTCATGCCTCAGTCTCCTGAGTAGCTGGGACTACAGGTGCATGCCGCCATGCCCAGCTAATTTTTGTGTTTTTAGTAGACACGGGGTTTCACCATATTGGCCAGGCTGGTCTCGAACTCCTGACCTCAAATGATCCACCCGTCTCGGCCTCCCGAAGTGCCGGGATTACAGGCGTGAGCGTCTGGCCAAAACTCTGAGTTTTCAAAGGAAGACATTATTCAAACATAGACACTTGTAGATCGCAGTTCTTGTTTCACACTGGTATCTTAATGTAAAACTGTTCTCCCCCTTCCTTCTTGGTGGCTCACATGTCAGCTTCTTCTTGGCTCCATCCCTCTTTTTCCCCCTTCACCTTCACTACGTAGTCCTGAATTGGGGGTCTTGCCTGAATTAGAGCCCAGTCCCAGGAATTTCCACTAAGGACACTTAAGTTTCTTCTTATAAGAGGTAGAGAAAGACCACCCTATATGCTCTAAGGAGGCGATAAAGTTTCAGTGGAATCCATCTCCCTCTCTCTTTTTCAGTTTCCAAATCCTGAGAAGTTTTCTCTGATATAAAGTGATTCCAAAGCCTGTCCTATGCATGAGCGTGGGTGTGGCTCTCTGTTCACAGCACGACCTGCTTCAAATTGGTTAAAGAGCCTTTCCAGATTCATCGACCAGATCAAAGGCATGGTGCTGGCAGCCAGAGGACAGGGGCTGTCACACCCCAATTCACAAAGGAGGGAACTCCAGGATTTTCATCCGGTTTTGCAGAATGTCAAATGCACTCTTGGCTTTTGTAATAATACTAATTACGCCTTCCAAATTATAGGCTGGACAGACGTGGTAACTAGGCCCTGAGGTGCATTTGTCAGTAGGTGTCCAACTCTGAGCACCAGGCATGTCTGTGGAAGAGCCCAAAGGGCATAGCCAAACACATAGCAAACTTCGAGGAGCTGTTTGGCTACTTGGACTCAAACTTCCTTGCTCTTCGCTGTCTGGTTGTAAATTGCTTCATGTGAAAGCATATGCACGCTCGTTAAACATTAAGTCTTTCCAGGTATTTCAGGCCATTTTCTCCCTAAGTCCACTTTTTCGGTTTTCTATTTTCTGTTTGGACTGTCCTTTCTTCTGAAGTGTGCACCAGCCTCTCATAGCTTAGAGATGTGGGTGACAGTATTTCAATACCCAAAGATCCGACAGGTCACCAATTGCCTCAAGGACAAATTCTTCTGCTCCAAAATACACCTTCATCATCCATTATTTTTGGTGCCTAAAATACTGAAGTTTAGGCTTAGTTGTTTGTTTTTTATTTCTTTTCAGATAACTTCCCAATATTTGTGTCTCAAGGAGGGGCCATATTTTAGTTATCTGTGTGAGGTATTTTTAGATATTTTACAAGAAGTAAGTTTTGTAAAAAAAAAAAAAAAAAAAAAAAAAAAGAGAATGTAATGATGTATGAAAAAGGAAGTTAAAGAGAGGAAGGAAGGGAAAAGGAGAGGGTGAAAGGAAAAAAGAGTGAGAAGGAGGAAAAAGAAAAGAAAAGAGAAAAGAAGAGAGGAGAAAAGGAAAAAGAAACGTCATGAGGAGTTGAGAGGAACGAAGCAGGGAGACATCATGGGGCCTAGAAGAGGAGTTTGGAAAGTACAACAGACGAGTGTCACCTTCTCAGAATAGACCAAGGACAGCCTCTGTTACCTCCTATACTAAATACTTATTTCTGCGGGGAATTTTCCAGACCCAAAGATTTTGCTTCCAGTCTAAGGAATTAGATTCACAGTCAAATTTTCCTGAATTGCTGAAAGGGAGTGAAGTCCATAATTATCCCCAGAAACTAAAGAGTCTGCTGAGTCATTTAAAAATATAATTTAAGTGACACTCCCTCAGTTATATCTCTCTTGTGTTCGCATTTTATTTTAAAGGTGGTATAAATAGTCATTTTGAAAACAGTTGCCATTAGGAGCCCCAAGCTGACTCTGTTAAAGAGGTACGCAGACAGGGTTCCTTGTCCAATAAGCCCACTCCCACTAATCCACCTGGGGTTCCTGCCCGGGGGACTGAAACTTCAGGCTGTCTCTTTTCAGGGATGTTCAGGGTAGAAGGATGGAAAAGTTTGAAGTGAAAACGCCTGATTTTAAACTTCGTTCTGAGAGTCACTCAGAAGCCTGTCCATAGATGTTCTTCCCATCGACTGCTTCCAGTATATTCCTTCTCAGAAAAGAAAACAAATAGACTGTTGTCAGCTTCACTTTGATGCCAAGTATGAAAGATTTCCAAGATATAAGCTCATGTCTAAGGTGCTAGATAAACATCTCCAGGTGTGGGGATTAAGCTACTGCACAATGCAGTTGTGACAGCATCATAACCAAGCACGTACATTTCTTTTTTCAACTCTTAGGTCAGACATGATGTAAAAATATCAAGATGTTTACCAAAGTATTCCCAACCACAGTTTGAGCTATCAATCCATCCACTACTAAAATGTAAGCTTTGGTATTTTCAATGACTCAAAGAAAATTAACTCTAGCAATCACCTCCTAGTTTTTACAGAACTGCTCAGCTTCTGAGGCAGCAGGAAACACTGTTTGGATCAACGGTTGTAATAATACTCCTCATTCCACTAATGCAAAGCAGCAAGGCCTGGGCCCTTCTGTTTTACACTGCACACTGATTTGGAAGCAAATATTTTTCCAACAACATCACTAAATTGAAAGCATTTTGAAAAATCTGAAGCTTTCACAGAATATTGTTTTGGAAAAACCAACCCTAGTAGATCTGTCAGTGACATAAGCCATCCCCTTCAATTTAGCTTGAAAATGCGAGCTCACCCTGTCAAACAGCTCTAAATTATATATATCTTTGCACAGGGCATTCCAAGATCCAATTAAAAAGGTGGGGAAAGTGGGGGGTAAAAAATGTTATATTTTTCCATTATGCTTTTCTTATTTATTAACAAAAACAGTGACATCTGTCTGCCTTTAATATTATTAGGGCACATGTATTTGTAAATAAGGACTCCAGGCACAGTTGTAAATCTAAAATGCTTAATCAGATATTAATTTTTAAAGTTATAATTCACCCAATACCCAAATAGGTACCAAATAGGTACAATATTAAGTTCTTTGATAAGTATAAAGTTATTCAAGAAATGAAGCCATCAATTTAAGGTACTTACCCTCTATTCGAGGATATAATAAATCATGCAAATACTTGAATTCTAAGACATCATTCTTTTATGAAAATGAATCGCTTGGCACATCTTTTCCTGTGCTTTCTAATCTCTGTTGATTTGGGCAACGGAACTTCTAATGGTCATCCCTCATATCTCTATTTTCTTATTTATCAATAGTTAGGAGGAATAAACTATAAAATAAACTATGCCCAATTGTGTTTTGCTATCTTAATGCCATTGATTTCCCTCCAATCCTTATACTTTTCTTATAGAAAATTTCTAAAATATAAAAAGTGCAAGGAATGTAATGTTCCCTAAGTGCCCTTCACACAGTTCCAGTGACGATCAATACTTAGTCAGTTCCCATCTGAATGCCCACTTGACTTCTTTCATAACACCCAGATCAGATTATTTTGAAATGAATCCCAAACACCATATCATTTCTTCTGTAAATATTTCAATGTTGTCACATTGAGTTTTAAGTTTCCTTCGCATTTCAATAAATCCTTGATATTTTTAGGTATTTATCAGGCTACTTCACATCCCACAAAGTATGCTAATTTGTATTCTATCTACACACATAAGTGGTGGAGTTGGCCCATCTATTTTCAATGAATTATCATTGAAATAGTCTATACGCATCACCATTTTTAATCATCACGGAGTTTTTGCACAGCTATGTATCTGAGTTTACAAGCTCACACTTTGTCAGTCACTTCCACACTATTATTTTGAGCATGTTAGTACTTGCCATTTATTTATTTAGAATTATTTTTATATTATAATGAGTTTCTCACATTCTTGTTTTCTTTCCTGCTCCCAGGCCGTTATTGATCTGTGAAAGTTTCCTCATTCCAGGGAGCAATCTGCTTTATGGGAGGGAGCTGTGCCCAGTTCATGGGTCTTTCCATGTGACTTTAAAGGGACAAAAGCATCAAGTTCAAGGACATTATTAGGAAAAGCATCCAAATACCTTGGAGATTCTCACAGGGAGGGGCTGAGGTGATGGGGGTAGGACAAACTCCTCGTGGTGGAATAAGTAAGAAAGTGAAAACCACATCGTGAGGTTAAATAAGCAAGATGAATCAAAATGCCAAGCTTCTTTATTCTAAGTGAAGAATTGCATTCTCAAGGCTCCCTTCTATTAGAAAAATGAAGTCTTGTGTTCAGGTGGTTAAATCAAACATAAAAAGGAGAAATAAATTCCCCGGTGCCAATAAAAAGTCTCTCCTTGCTGCTCAAAGCAAAAGTTTTGAGACATTCAACAATAGGTCAAAATAACATTCTGTGTTCTGTACACCATATTCCAAACTCAAGCAAAATGTCTACGGATTATTTTTTTTTTATTTCAAAGCCTTTTGATTAAAGTGTACCAGAAGGGCACTGACAGAGCAGGCTGTTTCTGTTCTTCTGCGGAAGGTTTCAATGGCCGCCGCACACTCTCTAAATCTATTTACTTCAAGGCTGGAATGAAACAAACATGACAGATGGTTTTTTAAAAAATCAAAGGGGAAGTTCTTGGAACACATCCTTCAAAATAAAATTTTGTTTCTTTTTTTTTTTTTTTTTTGGAGCAGCTGAAATGATTTTTCAGAACATCTGATGAGCGATTTTAATACTTCAACTTTCTCCTCCATGAAGCGAGCCCATTCATTTGGAGACTTCTGTTCTTTTGTTTTATTTCTGTGAGTGTCTTTCTTTGACAAGACATAAAGTCTGAAAACGACAATATGCTAAATGAATGGACCCATAGTATATTTGGCTACATAAGGGCTGCTGGAGTATACTTTGGATTTTGACGGGGTAATAGAATGCTTAATGCAAGAAATCTTGAAAAAATAAAAAGGAAAGTTAATGAGTCTTCATGTTTACTATTGCTCATGTTCAAGAGGGATGAGCAATTTTCCCTCACCTGTTGTAAGGACAGTAACTAGAGGGGTACTCCATTCCCCTGAAGGCCGGACAGGTTGATGGTTAGGAAAATACCAGAAAAGGGAATGGAGGGTTGAGGGACTTGAGGAACGGTTTGGGGATTACTGTGTAGAGCTGGTTTTCACCTACTCATGCTCAGAGGAGCATTGGTTTAACACCACCAGTAAGCCTCATTTACAAAGCTGAAATTTAACTTTTGGAAACGTGCAAAACCACAATTGACATTAGCACAGTCTGTTAAAAGTAAGGAATGGCTCTTGCTCAGTTTTCATATGGACTGGATATAAGGGAGAAAGAGGAGTCAAATAGGACTCCCAGGTCTCCTGGGTGGGTCACAGCAGGAGGGACACTGAGTCCATGGAAGATAGGAGACAAAGGAGATCTGGATGCTAATACATTTGCTTTCAAAGGCTTGTCTATAAAGACTCACAAATTTAGAAATCATGCCATCTCTGGATCTCATAATTAGAAACTGGAGGACTGAGACCTCCACAGAAAAGCAGCATGAGGCTATTGTTTAAAAACACTAACTTTGGTTTGCAAAAGACCTGGATTAAAGTCCCTGCATCCCCACCTTCTAGCCATGTGACCCCAGATCAAGGGGAACAGCCTTTTTGGGTTCTTTCCTTATTGGTTAAACTTTGGTCACTGAACCTTCTTGTTAGGATGTTAAGATACTCAGATGAAGTCATGTGAAGAACGTCATGTGAAGAACGCGTTTATCATAGAAATAGGCCCTTGACACAGCTATTCCCCTCCACTCAGACTCCATGGTACCAGTCAAAGGAGAATATATTCTATATGGGAGTCACAAGATCTGCTCTGACCATAGCCCTCGCCTAAGAAAAAACAACATTACATTAAGTGAAATAAGCCAGGCACAGAAGAACAAACACTGCCTGATTCCATTTATATGCATTATCGAATGCAGTCGAACTCATTGAAGCAGAAAGCAGAATGGTGGTTGCCGGGGCTGAGGAGGACGGAAATAAAAAGTTGCTATTCAATGGGTACGGGGCTTCAGTCATACAAGATGAAAAAGTTCTAGTGATCTGCTGTACGGCAATGTGCATATAATTAACAATACCCTACCATACACTTAAAAATTTGTTAAGAGGATAGATTTCATGTTATGTGTTTTTTACAATAAAAAGAAAGTAATGCTCTCTAAACCCCTGCCAGCTCCTTGCATGGTCCCAAACTTTGATATCATTCCTAGAAGGACTGCCCAAGGAAGCTCGCTAATAGTTATCCTGGTTACAAGCATAAAAAGATAACCAAAGAAAGGGCAACATGATAAGTAGTAAATTCCAAACAAATAGTAATTCAGAAGATACTTCAAGTTACGAGAGAGGAATCACTTGTGTCAATGGGATAGGAAGACAGAGCAGGCAGGAAGGAGCAGCCTGCTCTGGCTGAACGATCTGTGCCAGGCCCCATCCAAAGTGTTTCCAGAAGGCACTATTGCATGAGAAAGGAGAATCCAGAAATAGATCAACACATCCCAGCCCTTAGCATTTCCTGGCCCAAACTCAATGTTTCCTAAACATTTGGTGAATGAATGTAAAATCCAAATTTCACAGAACCACCTATTACAAATTTTATTTACTTAGCTGACAGCAAGTTAATGACATATTTACAAAGCTTATAACAAAGCCATTTGGTTTGGCAATGTCATTTGACACTAAAAATGAGCTTCTGCTTTGACCCAGCAATTCCCATTTGCAATGTCTGCCTAAAAAATCCCTGCATAGAACACAAGGAGACACGTGTGACGATGGTCACGACAACATTGTTTGTCAAGGCAATGGCTGAATAAATTGTGAGTGACTTGTGCAATGGAATACTACACAACACTGAAAAGGAATGAGCTAGATCTATTATAATAACTTGAAATGAACTCAGAAATATAATATTGAGTAAAAATGATTATTGCAGGATATGATGCCACTTATGTTCAAACACACATGCACACCCTCAATACTATGTTGCTTCTATAAATATACATGTATGTATATAAAATATGGAAAAAGCCTAAAGGGACAAATATATATCTGGCCTTTATATATGTGTATATGAGAAAGAGTACGAGAGAGAATGCCAACTTTCAGAGATTCAGGAAACTCAAAAGCATTACGCTAAGTAAAAGAATTCAAACATAAAAACCTTTATAATAGATTATTTTACTTATTTGAAATTTTAGAAAAGATAAGACTATAGTAACAGAAAATAGGACAGTGGTTTCCAGAGCTATAGCATGGGTACAGGAATTGGATACAAAAGAGCCCAAGGAAGCTTTTTGGGGTGATGGAAATGTTCTATACTATGATCAAGATGGCGAATACACAGGTATATACATTTGTCAGCACTTACTGAATTGAACACTTAAAACTGGTGAATTTTATTGGATGTAAATTATATCTGAATAATATTAATGAAAGCCTATGATAAAGGCTAATATTAGGAGGATATGAGAGCTGATATTGGGGTTTAATTTTTAAGAGAAAATACACATGTTAACCTTATTTATTGTGATATTATTTAGATTGTCTTGAACTCTTTCGCCTTTTACATACCAAATTACCACAAACTTATTTTTTATTCTTCGGGAAAAAAAAATGTGCTGTATACATTTTTGTTGTTGTTGTTACCTGGACTGTTTCTAAATAGAAATTGAAAATGTTTGAAGGGGAAATGTGTGTCCCACCCACGTTTGGCATGAAAAGAAGAATGGTGAGAACAGCCAAGAGCTGGGTTCTAAGAGGTCTTTTGTCTGTTCACCCTCCCCTCTGGAGTCTCTGTTGTGTCATCTGAGTACTAGAGGGCTGGGTGCCAGCTAACCTCTTAGGCTACTTCCAGCCACAGCCGAGTGTTTGGTTCTTTTGGAACCCAGTGCACCAGGGAAAAAGATTGACATGGGCCTCAAAAGAAAAATAAAGAGAGTTAGAAATGATTATATCCACTTATATCCAAAGATAAGATTGGGAGCCTTCAAATTCCACATGCCCCATTCCTTCAGTCAGTTCTTCCCATTGCCTTTAGCTACAGAATTCCTTCACTCCTGAGAAAACTGCTATAGTGCTGAAGAAAGCACAACAAACCCAAGATTGTAGTGAATGACGTTAACTTTGACCAAAGCAAATTCATACAGCTCTTTTTTTTTTTCAATTTGTTGTGGAAATTCAAATTAAAAGAGTACAGATTTAGTCCTTTCACATCTGTCTTTTTACTAATGACCTATTAAAATATTTAATTATATGTTATAGTTATGATATACTGTATATATATATATATAAAGAAATAAAAATTGGAGCTTTTTTTTTTAACTACAAGTGTATGAGACAGGCTTTTTCAGAGAAACATAATCAATAGGATGTGTATATAGATTTTCATAAAAAGACCCTTATTTGAAGGGATGAGTGCTTGCAATAATGGAGGCTGTTCAGTCCCAAAATCTACAGTTGGCAAGCTGGAGACCCAGGAGACCCAAGGGTGCAGTTCCAGTCTAAAGGAGGTCAGGCTTGAGAGCCAAGAACAGGTGTTCCAATCTGAGTCGGAAAGCAGGGGAACAAAAAAACAATGTCTCAGCTCAAAAGCATCAGACAGGAGATCTCCCTCACTCATGGATAGTTCAGCCTTTTTTGTTTTATTAAGGCCTTCAACTGATTGGACAAGGCCCACCCACATTAGAGAAGGCCATCTGCTTGACTCAGTCTACCAATTAAACGCTAATCTCATCCAGAAACACTTCCACTGACACACCCAGAATAATGGTAGATCAAATATCTAGGCACCCCATGGCCCAGTCAAATTAACACATAAAATTAACCATCATGATAGAGAAGTCTTACATTCCATCACTGAAGGAGTACAAGGAACTCTAGGACACCAATACCTTCCCAAACAATAAAGAGTCTCAATAGTAATTAACTGAGTTCTTAAAGGAATTAGAACCAAACACAAGTATCATTTAGCTAGAAATTTCTTGTCTTGAAACCCACCTTTTTAAGAATACAAGAAACACATTTAAAGGGAAGCTTGGGCAAACCCATTGAAGCTGGCATCTTCTACATAATTAATCCCAAATCTGGATGGGGGCAAGGCAGATGTATTTGGACTGAATGAGTTGATAAATAGTTTTTAATTTGCAAACTAATTGTCAGGGCTTTTAGTACATTTGTTCTGTCTCTCAAAGTTCATGTTAATGACCGTTATCAATAGCTCTTGGCCTTTGAGTTGTCTTTTCCTGAGAGAAGAGATCATTTGGCTCTCTCACTTTGAACACTAGGCCTTCCACCTTGATGATGTTTGACCAACGTTTGGGCACAGTCTGGGCTAAAGTGACCAACTATGCTAGTTTGCCCAGGACTGTCCAGGTTTTAGCATTGCAAGTCCCACATCCCAGGAAATTCCTCAGTCTAGGCAAACCAAGATGGTTGCCTACCCTAGTCTGTGGCCCTGGTGCTGTCCCCTGTCAATCTCTCCCTCCCTCCTTGTTGGTCTTCTTTCAGTGATCAATCCATGGTGAATAGCCAGTACCCAGCACAGAGCCTGGTTCATAGGAAGTACCAAGTAATTTGTTGAAATACTGAATGAATAATAATAATAATAATAATGATATAATAATAGCTACCATATAGTGATAATTTTCTGCATGCCTGTTTCAAGAATTAAAGTATTAATTCATTTACTATCTCAACAGCCTCATGAGACATAAAACACCATTTTCATGTACTATAACTGAGAAGGCAGAGGCAAAGAGAATGCTTGGGAAAAAAATAGAAATAGAGCAAAGCCTACTAATCAGTCCATCTGGGATGAGACCCTGTAAAGTTGGCCTTTCTAACACTGGAATTTAGCCAACTGAGATAAGACCTCTATCTTCCTAGAACATATCACCTTCTTTAACAAACTGAAACACAAGAAAATTATTCATTCTTTCTGAGCAAGCTGTCACCCACCATAATTGTGAACTGGAATGTTCTGGTGAAAATAATAATGACACTGATCCAAAAAGTCAGCTGAAAAGCAGGATACAGGCTGGTAATATTGCAAAACTGCACATGGGAGGACCTGAGCTCTGGGCCCCAGAGAGTGCTGTGGCTTAGGAGGTAGGACCACACGGGAGACCACTACTAGGGGAAGATGGGATCTGGACATGGGACTGCTGTGACCGTAGGGTACATTCTGGTTCTGGGGAAAGCCCCAGTCCCTAAAGGATGCATCTTCCCTACCACTGGACTAATAAGGATCATTCTACAGCTAAGAGAAAACAATCTAATCAGTTCAGCTAACCTGATGTAGACAAGGATTATTCTCAGAGAAGCACATGATATTAAGGGAAGTGCAAGAAATAACAGAAAGAGAAGCCAAGTTGGAGAGCTCCTCAGACGACACGGCAGAGGCAAACGAGATACAGAGAACAGATAGATTGGGAGAATCACCAAGGAAATCTGATGCTTATTTCAAGACTGAGGTTAAATGTAAAATATGGCCAGAAGGACCTTGTCATAGCAAGATGATGCCTCTCTTCTACCACAATATTTTCCAAGCTTTGTAACCTGGGCTGGGAGCCATGTATTCTTAAAACCATGGTATGTGCTACATCCTTCCACTAGAAATTGATGTGCCAAACAATTTCTCCTTGAGGAGCGATTAGGTCATTAGGTTTCTTATTATAGTAATTAGTATAAAACTGAGAAAATCGTCAAGATAATTCAGGGTTTTCTTTAAGCACTTTTGGCTACTAGCTAGATACAACAAACAAAAATAATTTTAGGTAGAAATTTCTGAGTATTTGTCTTACGTCTTCACTGTTACTTGACATAACATATACACACAAGATAAAGGTAACTGGAAAGTAAGATTCGGGTTATAAAATCTTGACCAGGCACAGTCTCTCATGCCTATAACCCCAGCACTTTGGGAGGCCAAAACAGGAGAATCACTTGAGCCCATGAGTTCAAGACCAGCCTGGGCAATATAGTGAGATCTCATCTCTACAAAAAAAAATTTTTTTTTAATTAGCCAGGCATGGTGGCGTGCGCCTGTAGTTCCAGCTACTCAAGAAGCTGAGGTGGGAGGATCACTTGAACCAGGAGGCAGAGGTTGCAGCAAGCCAGGATCACACCACTGCACTCCAGCCTGGGCAACAGAGAGAAAGATTCTGTCTCAAAGAAATAAAAGAAAAGAAAATCTAGGGTTTTTCTCTCTCTTCCTCCCATAAACCATGTTCATTAAAATAGCATTTTCTTATTAATGATTTTAAAATTTTGTTTGGCTATAGTCTCCATTTTTGTGTGTCCCACCCTGATAGAATGACAATGACCTCAAGAACTAGCTCAACTTCCTAAAACTATGTTAATTTTTCTGCATTTCAGGTATTTTTCTTCCATCTCTTTAAGCACTTTAGTAGAGGGAGTTCATGGTTTGGGCAGGGAAGGTCAAAGGATCAAATGGACAGCTTCGGAGTGTGATCACACAAGAACATCAATCATAATATCAAGGACCTATTATAGCTGACTCACAGAATTAAATTAATAGGAAGCCAGCTCTTCGATATGTTATCCTTTCCACAGCAAGCTTAGCACTCCTTTTATTGATTCTTTCAACAAATAGTTGTTGAGCATCTTCCATGTGCAAAACCTCTGCTTGGCACTTTGGGATGGGAAGGGAGTGAGGGGGAGGCAGAAGATCAAAACAAATAAGATGCAGAGCCTGACCCTTAAACGTTTACAATCTAGTAAAGGAAGTAAGTCCAGCACATAAATATAATGAATAAAAAATGAGAGAGAGAGAGAGAAAATAGCTGTGGCATTTATGGAAAGGAAAGATGGCCTTCTGTAAAGCTGGGATTGAGAATCAAATCTGTATTTTCTTCAAATATATAGATTTGAGCTCAACTTTAATATATGGTTGCAACTTTGGTAAGCAGAGTTAGGAAGAGAAGAGAATTGATTTCGTAAAGACAATCCAACACACAAAAAAAGCCTTATATGAGGAAAGGCAGGATCATGCCCAGCATTACAGAAAATTTAAATTCAAAAGTCTCTTATTAACTCCACCACTTTGAAAACCACAGCTCTCTTAACACACCCAAAACTTATCTTGCGCATTAGTTGTGAGACTATCCACTTATTGGTTCCATCTGGGTGTCTAAAATCAAATCAGAAGGCTCTAGACAGATTCTCGTCAGTTCTCCCAGTGTTCCCCTGGGCTTTTCTTCCCAAAATAAAGTTAAATGAATTTAAGTTTCTAGGATCTTCTTTACACCCTTTTGAAAATGCAGAGTAAATATTATGTTGGCTTCTTTCTGCAGTCAATTAATGTATCTTTCTTGCCAATGTCATAAACACAACTTTTTTCAGTTGATGCTTCTCTTACTGCATACATATGCTATTAATAATTACTTGTTTTTGAGTTCTTAACCATTTGTGCATGGAAATACATCTGAGGTTTAAATGTTAGGACTATTACATTACTAAATGCCTTATTTTATAAGTGAATAGGCCATCACAAGCCCTATTCCATACGCTAAAATTGTACTCACCAAAGGAATCCATCTACCATATTGAAATCCTAAAACAATCAGGCATTCTTGCAGGAAAGTTAATACAACAGCCTCTGTGCCTTCTCTGTAATCAATTTCCAACAGCTTCTGTATGATGGCAGCTTAGGAAACTTTCTGGTTTTATTTTCTATGTTTAGATAAAATAATGATGACTCAATTAAAGACCTCAATCTTAAAAATGAATTGGAGGGAGGTCCTGCTTGGGCCTAGAATAAATGACTATGGCAGTCCTCTATGGAACTATGAGGGCCCATGGGAGTAGGGAAGGGCAGAACAGGCAATGGGATGAATCACTGCACAGACATAAGGTTCCCCATATTAAAACATGCATACTTGTCTCTGCCTCTTGCTACTGCAATGAAAGGTGAACTGTTTGTCTCTGTATATAGCTCAATCATGCATTCTCTCCTAGATTCCCCTCCATGGAAAGTGGAGAATAGAGTTGGTGTAAGTGTGAACATTGCTTTTTTAAAAAGGGTGCTTGAGATTTAGAGCTTAATGGGCTGTTTCCTATAAGTCTGGGGTTATGTTTGTGAGTATCTCCTCAGCTTCCTCTGTTGAGGTCAGTCAGCCCATAGAGCACTTGACTGGACAGCAGAATGGTGTGAGTTTCCATCTGCCATCACGCTGGAATGAGTTGTCCACTTGCCGTGCATACCTGCTTGCCTTGTAAAATGTGCTACAGTTACAGCTAAAACAAATTGCCCATAATAAAAATAACAATAATGATAATAGTAATAATGACTAACTTCCGCTCCATTCCAGGATCCCGACCTCTCACACCCTTAATGAGCCACTGTGCTCATTTCTTAAACCTAAATTACGTCAGGATATTTTCAGATGTATGTTGCCAAACAGGTTTTAGTTGGGAGGCATTTTGCCTGTTTATTTGGCCTCATCTTTGTAACATTAGTACTCAGCTTAATGAATTAAGAGAAGCCCATGGATGAAGCCACAGGAAATAAACTCAAACCTCTTTAATTTAGATTTATTAGGAGATCTGAATGACCTTTCCTTAAATCTGAATTATAAAATGCTAACTATATTATTTTTAGCTGTAATAAATTATGGCCACATAAAGATCTTCTGACAATAAATAAATATTTGTATTACACATAATTTTCCCATTAAGTTATTCACATGTAAGAATGATCCTAGAAGATTGTTACGTTATTATTCTTAAATAGGCTTAAGCCTGTGGTCAAACTAGTTGCCAGTGTTCATTTGCTTGGTGGACATCTTTTACATTGATCAGGCAAAGCAGACTACCAACCAGCCTAACCCCTGTCTAAGTTACTAATGATGTTGATTTAACGACAGAGATGTGTCTGTCAATAACAGCAAACTTGGCTTGCCTCAGGAAGGCGTTTCCGTGAAGTACTTAATTACACGTGCTTGCTTGCCTTACTCTTAAAAAGAACGTCAGAATTATTTTGACCCAGCACTGTCCAACAGAAGTAGCCATATATGTCATTTTAAATTTTTTAATATCCACAATGGAAAAAAAAGAAACCAGTGAAATGGATTTTAACGATCTGTTTTATCTAACCCAACATTTTCAAAATATTGTTATTTCAACATATAATCCATATGAAAATCATTGAGATAGTTATGCCTCTTTTATTTTTGCTGTACTATGGCTTCAAAATGCAGTTTGCACTTGTCACTTACAGCACCTCTTAGTTTGGACCAGGGTCACATCAAGGGCTCAGGAGTCACTTGCAGCTAGCAGCTACTGAATGGGACAGCACAGTTCAAAATAATTACAGTACTTACCATAGCTTTTCCTTCCAACTACTTATATATGTATTCCTAGCTTTGAACTTAAACTTCTAGAATTACTGTCCAATGAAACAAAACAAAGCCAAAGCAAAAAAAAAAAAAAAAAAAAAAAAAAAACAAGGGAAGAAAGATGTCTTTGGTCTAAATTTCTTAACGTGGCTTACAAAGAGTTTCAAGGCCTGGCCTCTGCCACACTCTGCAACCTCATCAATAGTCCTGCCAAACAGAAATTCTTCACCTTCTCCAAATGCCCTGTGCTCCTGCCTTAGTCTTCACTGTGTGAATAACTCTTTCCACTTCTGCCTTCCTGCTGGTTCCTCATTCTTCCAGTCTCAGCCTAGACACTCTTTCAGAACTGCCTGGACTCTGTATGTTGCTGAACCCACCACATGGCCTTGCACTTGCCCTTACATGTGGCATTTATACATTTTAGGGCTGCATGATTTTGGCTTTTTAAACCTTTTAAGTCTTCCTTTCTAGACTTCAAGCTGCACAATGGCAAGAATCATACCATTTTTAAAAATTATTGCTTTCCAGTCCTTAGCACATTGCTTGACTCTTTAAAAGTGCTTGCTAAATTTTGTTCAAAGAATAACGAATGAACTGATGGGAGAGAAAAATATACAAACACTGAAACTCAAGATAATCATCTCCTCTTCTATCCCCAGCCTCTCATTAGGTGATTGAGAAGTTGATTCCTGTGTCATGTGAGACATGACCTGGGGATCCCAACATCTCCTGATATATACCAGTTACCTGAACTGCTTGATGTAAACTGTATTCTGCTGATTGATAACCCTGCTTGATTCTGCAGCCTCCTAGTCATACACTGGTTAAGTGATTAATTCATTCTAGAGATAGACAAAAGGACATCTAAATTCAATGGATTGTTAAACTCCTTGGGATTCTTTAGAAGGAAAGGGTTTATATCTGTTCAACCCACTTCACTTCCTGGAGATTTTTAAAAATGTAATGCAATAAAAAGTAACACATCAGATTTGGGTTTTAGTTTTTTGTGGTTGAAGGCCCCCACTTTCTAGTCCCATGCCTATCTCGTATCCACCAAAATTCTTCCCATCCTCCACTGCGTTAATCAAATCACTAAGTTTGCGATTTCCCCAAAGCATCCTATGCTTTTTAGTCTTTACTCCTTGATTTTCCTCCTCCTAGAAGGATTTTCCTCAATACCGTCTGTCAAATCCTTCATCCTCATTCAGTACCAGCCAAAGACCACATCTGCTAAGAAATGATTCTCTCATTTCCCCAATTAAAGCTACTTTTTCCTCTTCCAAACTTCCCATTGTGCTTTATGCCATGAAGAGGCCAAAATCCCATTCTGATTTGTGTTATCTACTTGTCTCATTTTGTTATTTCCCATGCTGGACTGTAAGTCCTTGGCAATGGCCATGATGTTTGCATTGTTACATATCCTCATCCCGCCTAGTGTGATATCTTACCCAGAATAGTTGCTCAACAAATATTTGCTGAAGAAAACGATGCGTCAAAGTTTCTCTTAAATCCAGAAAATAAAACTATGTATTATTATAAAAGTCTTCAACGAGATTTTTCCAGCAGTCACCAGAGACTATTCCTAAACCTAAACCTTAGGTCGAAAACAGCTTACAAAGTATCTGGCCATAATTCCAGTATACACAGACAGTTGTGTTTTCCAAAAGATGGATCTTTTCTTTTCATTCTTAACTGCTTTAATGTGCTCCGTAATAAAGATGTGTTTGTTTAAGCTCTGCGTCTTAGTACTGCATGCGCTTGGATCAGATACAAAGCCCCTTTAGAACTCAGTTTTCTCATTTGTCAAATTAAAGGATTGAACTAACTGATTTCTACTGTCTCTTTCAGATTATAAAAACCAATAATTTTTTTTTTTTGAGCACTCCTTTTTGGCCTTGGTTAAAATAGGATGGGTGGAGATAACTCAGTATTTCAGTAAAAATGCAATAACCAGAGAGGATAAAAAATAACAAGCATCCATATTCGCCATCAGTTTCAGGCATTCACAGAAGCAAGCAGCCATCTCACTCATGAAATAGAGGCATAAACGGTGTTCCTCTGTGGTATATATGGGCAAAGTTTTTACTTTAAACTATATGAGTACAATGCCAAGAATTTGAAGGTGGAAGAGATTCTGGGTTGGTTATCAATTGATTTATCTTACACTATTCCTCTCAAGAGATGGTTTCCCAATGCATTACGAGAATTCTTCCTTAATGCAACTCTCCATCACGGTATCTTCATGAAAAGTCAGAGAGTAGAAAGAATGATAATGTACACAATAGGGCATTGCTGAAAGCTTAGAACCAAAATGTAAGTATTTGTTATTTTCATAGTTATTTGGAGGGTGGGGGTAGAGAAGAAGTGCTGTGTGGTCGCTGCTGGATTTTTAAACAAACCTAATCTGAATGCCCCTGTTTGTGGCTGCATATTGTTTAATATTCACTATACATCTTCTGCAAACAATATGCAAGACAGGGCCCTTGCTCTTTTGGAACTCAGAGAGAATCCAGGGAGGAAAGGAGGAGATAGAATCTACATTATGTAAATAAAATAATCTCTAATGAAAACATTTTCCTTGAGGCGTGAACAAGTGTATTAACTACCAATTTTGTGATACAGCAATCAATTGCTTTCCAACCCTAAAACCTACTGCTCTAACAGCCTTAGAAAGACTTCTGGATTTGGGATTTAAGAATTTCTCTGCTCTTTCCTATACCTCACAGGATGGATTGCAAGCTGTTCCCCTAAGACCCCTTCACAAGCAGCCCTGAATCAACAGTGTGGGAGTCCAGGCATAAGAGAGGCCCTTATTCTGCCCATTGAATTCACTTTTTTTTTTTTTTTTTAATCAGCAGGATAACAAGAATCTTTATTCCTTCTTTCTCGATGCAGTCCCTGCTGGTCAAATATTGCTGATGTGTGGACCTTGTCAAAGCCTTTGGGAATTATCATTATTATCAGTCATGATGTTAATGGGCTGTCATCATTGGCTGAAGTTCTTATTCTAGATGCTTTGTTTACTCAACTAACAAAAAGGCAGCTTGGAATTAAAAAAGGAAACGTGCCAAGCAATTAATCCATAACTTGGTTCCAATGCTTTGGGGACTTTCTAACATTTCTTTTATTGAATTTTTGTTTAAGTGCAGTATCCTTTTTTCCTCTGAAATTTCATTCTGGAGTTTTTTATTACATGCCATTTCTGCAGGAGGCACATTGAGCCATTGGGACCTTCTGGGTAAATATCACGTGCTTTAAAATATTTATCAATAATGAGGCTGCTTGCTCACACATTCCCTGAAAATGCCAGGCTGTGAAGCCAATTCATTGCACAGGTTTTAAAGAGATATCAAAATACTCATGCCATAAACATTTTTGTTACAAGATACTTTTCAACTGCATACCAAGACAACCACAAAAATAGTAATAACCCTTCAGTTAGAAGGATGAAAAAACAGCTAAACCTATAGACTATAAATATAGAAATTTTTTAAATGTTAGCAGTACAATAGACAGTATGGAAATCTCTCTATGGAAAGATAGTTGAAGTCATTTATTAAGCATATATCCTAGTTACCCTTCGTAATTTTCTTAAGAGAGTATCAGTTCTATCCTTTGGTTGATTGATTGCCAAAACATATGAATCTGTCCTTAACTGATGGCACAAAAAACCTCACTGTATACTTTTTTCCAGAGACCGTTACCTTGGACTTGACGCTCTCTAAAGATTTCTATCAAAAGCTTACTTGTAAAAAACAATATTCATCGATTTTCTGAAGAGTCTATATTCTATCCATTTCTCTGGATAGTCTAAATCTGCTCTTCATTCAAAGTAAACAATTAGAAAACTGTATGCTTGAGTTGCATTGATTTGCATCCTAAAATGCTTTTATTAAATTTTGCTTTGGCATTGTGCCAAAGTTTGCTTTGAGGGGACAGACAGAATCGTTGAAAAAACAATGGAACAGTGGGACAATAGACCAATAATCACCCCCGTATTAAGCTATGTTTTGATGTTGAAGCTTGGTGTTGAAGATGTTATCTTCCCGGAACACTCGGTGTCCTCCTTTAGGTCTCAGAAAACTGTACTTCTCATCAACTGCTTTCTGTTGTTGTTTTGTGTCTTTGAGGGTTTTATTCTGTTTTGTTTTAATCTTAGGAATACTCTGTCACTTTAAAGAGAAAAAGATCATTTTTTTCTTTGCTTTGAATGTTACAACGTTCAGAGACCCAGAATGTGGCTCGGTTCTCACAAATATGCAAAGTGCACAACAAATGTGGATGTTGTACTAACTCTCACTTGATTTTATTTTTATTGTCAGATGTTTCCTTTCCCCTGATATTCCTATTTATTTATATTGATATTTTTATAAGTCATCTTATTTGTGTTTTTCCTAGCCATCTCAAATCAGTTCTAGGAGCAAGATGGACTATAAATCAATCTATGACATTGATCTTATAGTAGAACTAGACACGCTACAGACCCAATGATTCAGTAAAAATTGGAACAGAGAAGAAAATTAACATCCAAGCATTAGAATATAAGGTAATAAGATGGGCCCTGGGGCCTACCATCACCCGTCCCTCAGTCTAAAGGCTTAAAAGGCATAAGCCTGAAGCTCTAGGCTCCTCCCACATGGTCACAGTCTCAGGGATCACAGACTTCAAGTGCATGTCCATGACAAACCAGGAAGGCAGACCATGGCAGGGAGGGAAGAAAGCATCCTGAATACCTGCATTTACTTTCGTGAATTATAATCTCACATATGTCCTTTGTACTGCTTGTTTGCTGGTTCAGAGGTAAATCAAGCCGAAAGCAACCTGCAGTCTGAGCCCTTTCTCTGTGCTCTCACTCAGCCCCTGCAGCAGATGTTATCAGTGCTGCACTCAAGTCCCTTAGCCACCCACTGTTCTCATATATGCCATGCTATCCTACTGAGGCACCTGCACCTTGCCAGAGAGCTTCCTCTCAAGCTACACTTGAAGCTGCCTAGAAGTGTTGCGTTCTGGAAACAGCTCTCAGCCAAGGACGAATGGAAATACGGAGGACAAATATCCCAGCTCCTTCAGCCCTTGAATGTAGTAACATCCTTGATGCGTGCTCAACACTGTCTCCCAGAGTCCCAGTTGCTCAGATCTTAACCTACTCATTAACTCATATTGATTTCTTTCCATGCCCTATCTCACTTCTTCACTCTCCTAGAGATGTTCCTTGCATCACCTCCTAATTAAATTACTTGCCCTATAATTCTGGTCTCAGAGTCTGCTTCAGGGAACCCTAACTAAGATTGAATCCCCCTAATGTAAGAGGGAAATGGCAGTCAGTCAGTCAGTTATTATGTTTTTTTGAGTACCTACTTCCTCTCGTTCACTTAACAAATTTTTTTTAAAACCTTCTAAATGCCAAGCATTGTATGAAGAATTGAGCCTCAGCTATAAACAAGAAAAATTTGGTCCCTGGCTTCATGGAGCCTAATTTGAAAAGGATTGTCATCTAATCTTAGCACATTCCTGTTTCAGAAAAGGCGAAGTTCCTGAACTCTAGCATTCTTAGTCTCTGGCTTACTGTCTAGACTTGCTTGAGAAGTTGCCATAAGGAATGTTGGCCCAACGAATGTCTTATTTGTTTATGGTACAACCCATTTCTAATTGCTCCCCAATCTACAGAAAACAGGAGTTAAAAGATGTTGTGCTCTATCACTGCCCTTTACTTCCCTCTTGAGCATCTCTTCACCTCTTCTTCTGCCCCCCCATATCTGCATTCTCCTAAAGAACTTCCATTCATTCCCTTGAATTTCCCCTGACCTCCCTTACCAAGTTGAGACTTATCAGGCCAATATTCAACACCTTCCACATGGTGAATCCCCTCTGTTTTGTCAGTCTCTTCTCTTTCTGTTTTCTTATATAAATTCTTTGTTTCAGCTGTTATCATTCATTTGCCAAGCTTTATACATGACTTGCTAAATAATAGTTCTAAATCTTCTATTTCTATTTTTTTCTTGTCTTTGAGATGGTGTCTTGCTCTGTCGCCCAGTCTGGAGTGCAGTGATGCAATCTCCGCTCACTGCAAGCTCCACCTCCCAGGTTCAAACCATTCTCCTGCCTCAGCCTCCTGAGTAGCTGGGACTACAGGCGCCCGCCACCACGCCTGGCTAATTTTTTGTATTTTTGGTAGAGACAGGGTTTCACCATGTTAGCCAGGATGGCCTCGATCTCCTGACCTCGTGATCTGCCCTCCTCGGCCTCCCAAAGTGCCAGGATTACAGGTGTGAGCCACTGCACCTGGCCTTCTATTTCATTTTTTAAGACCCAGCTCAAAATTACCACCTTAAAGAGCTTAGTCTGGGTTACCGCATCATCACTGAATTAATCTGTTTGTGCTGCTATAATGAAATACCACACACCAGGTAATTTACAAACAACAGAAACTTATTTCTGGTGGTTCTGGAGACTGGAAGGTCCAAAATAAGGCTCTGGCAAGACTGGTATCTGGAGAAAGCTGCTTTCTGCTTCCAAGATGGCATTTTGTTGCTACACCCTCCAGATGAAAGGAATGCTGTATCTTTACACGGCAGAAGATGAAAGGGCAAAAGAGATAGAGCTCCCATCAATCTTGAGCCCTTCTGTAAGAGTGTTAATCCCACTCATGAGAGCAAAGCACTGAGGATTCAAACTGTAGCTATCACCATGATTGAAGACTTGGTTTGCTATTACTTCCTTCTGATTGAAATAAACTACAGTCATTTCCAAACCCTCTCACATATTTATGTTTTTAAATTTCCAGCTAATTTGTAATTTCTCTAATAATTGGAACAATGCTTTCATAACTTTTATTCTGTAAGGGGGGATAATGAGAATAATACAGCGCAAATACGATAGACCTGCATGTCCAGTATCACAGCGAAGAGCCTCAGTTGGCTGTTGAGCACTAGAACATGGCCAGTCCAGATTAAGATCTGCTGTTAGTGTAAAGTGCATACCAGATTTTACAGACTTAGTACATACAAAAGAATGTAAAATATCGTATTAATAACTTACTGTCAATTAAATGTATAAGTGATAATACTTCGGGTATATTGGGTTAAATCAAAGATATTATAATATTAATTACACCTGTATCTTTTCACCTTTTAATGTATCTACTTGAAAAGTTTTAAATTGCATACTATTTCTATTGGACAGTGCTGATATAAACTTTTTACAAGGATATATCTGGGTTTAAACCTAGTTCTCTAAATAGGAATAAGAAGCCACAGAGTCTGTCTTATAGTTGATGCTTAGGAGATACTTTTTGAATTGTGTATGAATGAATGAATTAATGAGTTAATTGATAAGGAATGTTAGTGTGAGGATCAAATGGGATGTATTTAAAAACCCTCAGAATAATGCCTAGCGCATAGTGTTCATATACTGTAAGTTCCTACTCCCTATTAGGTTCAACACCGTGTTACCAATAAGTCATCTTTCTTCTTTTTTCTTCTATAACTCACAGAAACATGTGAACCATGTATGATTCTAATAGCTATAATTTTCTTCACAAATATCTATATTTAAAATAAAATATCCTTAATATTTATTATAAAAGTAATATACGCTTATTAATTTTAGAAAATGCAAATATTAAAAGTAAAAATTGCACAATGTAATATATCACATAGGTATTATTTTTAATATTTTGATGTATGTAATGTAACATTTCTCTTCATATATGTACTTACATATCTTAACTAAAAAATAAATTCCTACCGTCTATGCAAATGGCCTTATAATGTATCTTCTTACTTTGCGGACATCTTTCCATATGAATTAAAGATTGCTTCACATAAGCATTGAATGACTTCATAATATTTCCTTGCATGGATATAACATAATCCTTTAAATGGATTCCTCATTGATAGTGATTTGGGTTGGTTTCCTGTCATTAAAATTAGTGTTCATATTTTTGCAATGTACTGTTTTTTTCATAGAAAAATTTATAATTTAAATAAGTAGATAAAAGAGTGCCTTTTCCTATTTTTCACTCAGAATTATTACATAATTTACATTCCCAAAATAAAACAGGAGATTGCTTATTTCCAGATACTTCATGAATGATAAGATTAATCTTTTTTCATTTTGAATGATCTGATGTGTTTTTTAAATGCTATCTCAACATCGTATTCCATATTCCTTCCTAAATCTGGAAGGCATTTAGGGTCAATTCTTGTGTCAAATTCCCATTTATCTCCTTTTCCCTATTTTTCTTACTGGAGTATTTTTTTTCTTATTGATTTAACAGACTTTAGAATAATTTAAAACAAAGATCCCTTAGATATGTAGGCTTCAAATATATTTCTCACCTTGTCCCTTTTTGTTTGTCAGGGCTATTTTTGGTCATATGACATTTTGTTTTTTGCATTTTCATTTTGTTTTGTTTTTACTTTTTGCAGCTTAACCTATTAACATTTTCTTTTTATAATTTCTATCCTTGGTGTATGGTGTAGAAAGGCTTTTTCCTCTCCATTACAAAAATTTTATCTTAGAATATCATTCCAGTTATTTTACAGTTTCATTTTTTACATTAGAAACACTTAATTTGATCAGAATTAATTTAAATAAAAATATGTGAACTAGAAATTTAGTCTTTTAAAAATAATTTAATTTTTAATAAGTTAAAATGTTAGTAATTTAATAATTTAACAATTCATTCCAATATCAATTACTTGAAAGCATTATTTTTTCATTGACTTGAAACATCATCTATATGTTGTATAATAACTTTTATATATAATTTAGTCTGCTTTGAGACTATTATAAACACAGACTTTAAAGACTTCACTCTTGATCCCACTTTGAATTTATCTTCTTAAGTGGCTCCATAGCTCAGGGGTTAGAACACTGGTCTTGTGAATTCACCTTCTTAAAATCATCACAACACTTAAGTTATCAGTTTGATTTTTAAAGAAGATTGGGTCAGCTGAGAAATTCTCACTTCTTATCTGTTACATGCATTCTTCTGATTAAAACACATTCAGCACCGTATTATCTTAGTTTAAATGAGGCAAACACAAAATATCACCCGTCAAGTTAAAGGCATCCTATCACACTGTTTTTGATCAAACTTAATGGAATCATTTTTCCCAAACCTTTTCGTGCTTGCTTTACCAATGTTGATCATATCTGGTCTTTTTCTTTTGTTTTTTTTCTTTTGGTTTCTCTTTCTGTCATTTTTTTCTACTCATCTGCCATAGTGTAAACCTGCCCACCACTTGTCACATATATCTGCATTCTCATCTCTGCTCTCTTTTCTTACATATGGCTCACTCCTCTTCCATGATCCCAGCATGCAGCTCTTGTTTAAGGCAAATACTAAAAGAGGTTTTTAAGAAACATGTAGGACTCACTTTATAAACGCAAGGAGCAGAAAAATCCTTAGGAATACCTAGTTCTGTTTTCTCATTTTGTGAATGAGAACTCCAAGTACCAACTCTAACAAAAACCGACTCACTCTGACCTAATAGGCACTAGAAGCCAGGTCTCCTTGCTCTCAGATAAGGACTCTGAGCTCCACTCCCCACTGACTCTGTATTGAGAGGTAAAATGATTAGAGTTAAGATCCCTGAAAACAAGCTTTTCCAAAGCTCTCCATAAGCAAGAACATCATGGCGTCTTTTTTATGTTCAGCCTCGAAGGCCAATGAGCACACTCACTGTATTTAAGAAGTTAGGATTCCTCCATTAGATTCTCTTAACGCAGACAACTTATGACTTCTTACGCGAAGAAACAACAGGGCTAACCTTTAAACTAGAGAGTTAGAGACAGACACACACAAATCCGCGGGATATAGTTCAACAACAATAGCTAACATGTGTAGAGCACATTTTGCTTCAGTGTGTTACAAGCATTATCTCACCTAATTCTCTCAACAGGCCTGGGTGGCAGGGTCGTATTGTTTCATTCCACAAGATGGAAGCTATACCTCAGGAAGGTATAGAAACTTGCCCAATATCCCATTAGGAGAAAGTGTTCAGAGTTGGCCTTTGGTCCCGTGCAGCGGGACTGCTAACTACTATGTACGTGTCTTAAAGATACATCAGGATGGCCAAGCCCCCAGGCTTTGGAGTCTGCCTGTCTGTGTTCAAGTCTCAACTTTACTACTTACTGACCAAGCAAACATCAGCAAATTTTTCAACCTTCCTAAACCCCAGTTTCTCCAGCTGTAAAAGGAGATAATAAATATACCTTCTTCATAGGACTGTTATAAGCATTAAATTAGATAACTAAGCAAAGTGCTTAGTACCTGCTAAGCCATGGAAAAATATTGGCCATCTAGGAAAGAATGTTTCTGACCACTCAGTTACTAACAATCCAAAAGCTGCAAGAATCCCACAGGAGCACATCGACAACTGCTGGTTTCCAAACCTATTCAAGAGGTGGAAGGCATTTTCTCACTGCAGAAAGCACCAGACTGAACTGAAAACGACCCATCCTAAAGCCATGCTCCAATGTGTATTGCTGGAAGAATGAGAAGTGTCAAGGTTTCAGTGTAGCACTGAGATCCATCCAAGTTTTGTTGGCTGTGATGGCAGATTTGGCGTTTTGAAGAAGCATTCGGGTGAACCTCAAGCACAGAGAAAAACTGCCATGCTCTGAGCAAAAATCATTTTTTCTGACTTAGAGTCTTAGTAGGGGGAAAAATAAACGTGATAAGCAGAATATCCTTGAAGAGTTCTCCCAGCCCTCCTCACACTAGGAAGAACTCAGAAGGAGTCTTTAGGCCAATCGTTACAATTTTCTGATCTGTCTGTAGCTGATTGCCCTGGTAGTTTGAATTTGCATCATTAATGTTCCCCAAGATACATTGTCATCTTAGAATGCAGAGGGAAGAAATCATACATGTGCATTCTAACAATACAATCATGGAAGCAATTTATTTTGAACATTACTTTGGAGCGAGGCCTTTATGCAACCAGAGATTTAATAAATACATGGATATGAGACTGCATTTTTCACTTAGGTTCATCAAACACAGAGAGATTTCCCATTATAGAGAAAGAGAGTTTGGAATCAGGCTGGGGTATTCCTTACAGAGATTAAAAAGACAGATGGCAAGGTGCTGTGCTCAGGGAAAAGGCCTTTATAATCAAGGAATTAGAATTTTACTCCTCAATCTGCCATTTATGTTCAGCCTCTATACCCAGGGTCAACTCATATGCGACCAAAAGTTTCTATTGTTTCAATTTCCTGTGGACCATCAAGCCAACATTACCAATTCTGTGAGTCTCAGGAAAGACACACTGCAGGAAATTAAAATATATAATTCAATGCTGTCTAATTCCACTACAAAGATGTGGATATATACACAGTCAATAAATGGCACTTCCATCAAAATGATGTTTACTCCTGTTGATTTTAGCCCTTGAGCTTTATGTACGTTACTGCATTTAACCATCTTGACAGCCCTGTGGGGTGTGTCATCCAGATGTTGGCTGTCACTTGTCCACTTCTGCTGCTCTGTTTTATCCCTATGGCAATCTGGACACAAAACCAGATCTTGCACTAGCTTCCGCAAAACATCGAATCACATCAAATATTCTATAAGTCTATTTTTGTACCTATTTGAAAAACACAGGATCTTGGCAAAGAATCACAACCCATGATATTATCATTTATAACATCAGGAAGGTTCACATGCCTCCTTCCTGAGTTGCGAGAATATTCTAAGGATACATTTAGTAGGATTAGCAGAAGTAACATGAGATTCTCCAAAAATGTGGCTTATCATTGGAAAACTATCATTTTCATTTACAAAATCCACATACACACGCACTCTTGGAGCAAAACCGCAAGGAGATGCCCCACTGGACGTGAGTAGCATTTTACAGTTTTGATTATCAGTTCACTGAGTACTCACTATGTACCATGCTCCGTGGGACTAGAGAAAGAAACAGATTCCGCCCATAAAACTTTCAAAGTCAGGTTGGGGAGATGTGCACCATGTATATGTGGAGCATATCTATGTGCACCATGCATATGTGTAGCATATCTGTGTGCACCATATATTTGTGTAGCATATCTGTGTGCACTATATATATCTGTAGCATATATATGTACACACACACACACACAATGTTTAGGAGTTAAATGAAAATAAAACAAATTTGTCCCAAAATAGGGCACGTGGATATGCTGAAAGGTCATTTACCAGAGCTGCAAAATCCTGAGCAGAAGAATCCATACTGCAGAAATAAATAAGTATAGGCCTTGGAGGTGGATAGATTTAGGAGGAGGAAAGAAGGGAAGGAGGGGAAGTGAGCCCACCCAGGCAGACAGTGGGTCAGGTAAACATGTTGTTCATTTCAGAGACCGGAAAAGACTAGCAGAGTGGGAAAATGTGGGAAGCCTAGCACAGCCAAGAAAAAAAAAACA
This sequence comes from Macaca mulatta, assembly GCF_049350105.2. NCBI lineage: Eukaryota > Metazoa > Chordata > Mammalia > Primates > Cercopithecidae > Macaca > Macaca mulatta. The sequence goes on along the minus strand of NC_133423.1, from coordinate 24,595,094 downwards.
AGCCAGTAGATCATCATTAACTCTCCTCTCAGTTCTTCCAGAGCTCAGTGCCCAGGACCCTGAGTCCTATTTAAATTCACTTACAGGTCCTAGGTATGTTATCAAAGGGTCTCCATATTCTCATACTCGAAGTAACGTCTGCTCAGCTGTGCTCTCTGGTAGATAATTCAGAGGTGACAAGGACACCGGAAGAGGTTTTCTCTGGCTTTAGCTTACAAATTAAGCGTCACACCTGAATGGTGCCAGAGTGAGTTAAAGATTAGAACTTTGAAGAATGACCACATCATGTGATCACACAATCAGCCCATCAAGATATACATTTTGGGCACTTATTTTATGTCAAACTCGTATAATGACACTAAATATCATCATAATGTGCTCACATATCTTTCTGATTCTGTAATGAGAAGTAGAATAAATTGTGGCTTCTCCGCACAAGGTTAACTCTTCAGTTGTCTTCTCAAAAAAGGAAAAAATATGTTTGAAGCACTTGATATGGGTTGAGTTGTGTCCCTCCAAAACGATATGTTGAAGTCCCAACCCCAGTACTTCAAAATGTAAACTCATTTAGAAATGGGATCTTCTAGAGGTGGTCAAGTTCAGAATGAAGTCACTAGGGTGGGCCCTTATCCAATACAATATGATGTCCTTATGAAACAGAGAAGGTTGGCCACAGAAACAGACATGCAGAGGGAAAATGATGGGAAGACATACAAGAAGAAGACAACCACATGATGGAGGGATATATCTACAAGCCCAGAAAGGCCTGAGACCTCCAGAAGCCAGGAGAAAGGCCCAGAATAGATCCTTCCCCAGAGCCTTCAGAGGGAGCATGGCCCTGCCGACACCTTAATTTTGGACTTCTGGCAATTCCAGAACTATGAGGCGATACATTGTGGTTGTTCAAAGCCACGCACTGTGCCAGCCCTAGGAAACTGACACAGCACTTTATTAAAATTCCTTCTGATGTAATTTAAGAGATGGTGAAAGTGAGCCAATTATGCATCAGTCAACCTTTAGCCATTTTAATGCTGTGAGTCCTCCTTTTTTGAAATATTCCAGTGATCAAAGATGCTGTTTTTTATAACACTGGGTTAAGTTCCACTCTTATTACAACTACAAGGAAAGCCTCCTTATTTTTACCTCACATTTCTGTTGGGAGAAAAAAGAAACCCAAAGTTCTTCTGTAAGTCATTATGCTCTGAAGATATTTAGTATCAGGCTGATTACTGAATCAAAAGATCTGGTTACCATCATGTCTAATCTGCCAAAACTGAATCATATCCACTGCATGGCTTTTTCCTCCATTTCCTCCAATTTCCCCCCATTCAACCACCTTTAACTATATTCCAGTTTCTAGCAAATGCTGCTGAAGCTTCAGCTATTTTCTTTAGATTATATAATTTTCCAGAAAACTCAGAAGTTGATCTGCTTAACAATGTATTCATTTTTCCTCTAAAGCATGGTATTTCATTTTCCATCTCTAAGAAAGTGAGCTTGGTAATATTTGCTCTCCAATTTAGAAAGAAGCATTAGTCAGCTTGCATTGAATGTTTAAAAAAAAAAAAACAAAAAAAAAAAACTGAATGCTACTCTGGTTTTCATTGGAGTGAAATATTTTCTCCCTGTAACCAGACATAGTGATGGAAAATCATTTCCTTTCACACAATATTTGAGCATAATTGGTAAAAAGCTTTCAATTATGGAGAAAGTCTTATGAGAGCTAGTCTTTCTCACAACAAAAACTAATCCATTCGGATTTATGTGACTCTATTAGCTGAAGCTTCTCTGTTTCGATAATAATATGAAATACTTTTTTAAAGTTTGCTTATAGTGTCACCCACGAATGTCTCCAGCCATTGTCCCTGTTCATCAAAAAATTCAGAAGTAATAACATTTTGCACCTTCGTGCTGTTTGACAGAAATCCTACAATACTAGAAAATTGCAATAGTACTCTACAAATTGACTCTAAGCTTGCTCATCAACATAGGAGAAGTGATTAGATAAATTAGCTTAAATAATAGAGAATTATAAAAATGAATTATTATCTCAAAATCTGCCATATAAATCATCCTTTTCATTATATTTAATAAAGAGAGTGGACTTTGAATAGTGCTTAATGATAGTCTATAAATGCTAATGCACTCAATTTGAAGGAACTGAGGTAGGAATTATTGGACAAATAGGGTTGAGTATTGATCTCTATACTAACTTTCCTATAAATTCATAGCCAAATAACTTTACTTCTCTTCACTTTTATTCCTAGTCTATAAAACAAAATAATAATATCTACCCAATAGGATTCTTAAAATGGTCCAATAATATAATGTGTGCACAAATATAATACTTTGATTTCTCAGGCTTCACAAGAACGGAAGGGTTTGTACACACACAAATCAAACTTGTGATGCAAATTATTTACAATTAGAAGTTGTATATGCAAATATATAGAACTTCCCCATGCATATCAATATATTTGCTATAGAATTTAGCATCTTATTCCAACCTTCTCACTAAGGCAGGAACAGTCCCTACAAAACCCTTGACAGGCAGCCACCCTGCACTAGAGGTGTAAACACCTCTAGTGGGGGAAAGCCCACTTCCTCACAGGAAGGCTTATTACATGTTAGAACACCTCCAGCTACAAGAAAGTTGTTTCTACTCTCACCTTTTTAATTCCTCATGTTCTAGGTCTGTTCTCTGATGCTATGCAGAATAGGCCTGATGACTCTTTCACATAGTAGCCCTTTGGTTATCTAAAGAGTAATGCCCCAACACACACAGATCCATGAACAAATAGCAGGTATCCTTGAATCCCTGGTGTAGCAACCTGCTGTAGAAACTTTATTTATGTTTCTAACAGATGAAAAAAACTAAAGCTCCCAGAAAGGGTAGTAACCTCGCCAAGGTCACACAGCTAATAACACAAAAGCCAAGATTCAAATGCAGGTGTGCCACAGAACACGGTCTTAACCACCACACTTTGCTTCCAAACATTTTCTTCTTCAAGCCAAACACTCTTTTAGCTCAGTTCCATTAGTCCTTCTGTATATGAAACTTTTCTTAGACCTTTCTTCAACCCTGCTCCACTTACAGGACTCTCTTTATGCCTCTGTTAAAATGTGCCAGTCTCAAAATAAACCACATGCAATAACCAATCCCATATGCCAACAATTCCAGACACTGTAACTATACCTCCCTGAAAGGTTTGTTCACCCACCCTCCCAAAAGATAATTTCATATTTTCTCCTTTTTAAGACTGGCTGCACCTCCTCCACCTGCCCTCTCCTAGCTGATGGCCATGCCCCATACTCCTCTAAGAAAATTAATGCAAACCACCCAAGGTCCTCTCATGGTCCCACCACTAAATATAAGAACCCGACTGCATGGTGTCCATACTCTCTCCCGTCCCTCTCATCACAAGATTGCCGCCCCATCCCTGTGGCTGCTGTTTGTGTTCTTACCTTCTCATTGACTGCCCTCTTGAAATTTCACCTTCTTTGTCCTGTATCATCATTCTCCCTCAGTCTGATTCATTTCCATCAGAACACAGACAAACACTAGTATTTCCCAACTTCAAAAGAAGGGAAGGAAGGAAGGAAAGGAGTAAGGGAAGGAAGAGAAAAAGGGAAGGTCAGAAGGGAAGGAGGGAAGAGAGAGAGGGAGGGACAAAGAGAGAGAATAGTAGAGGAGAGGAAAGGAAGAAAGAGGAAGGGAGAGAAGAAGAGAGGAGAGGAGAAGAAAAGTCTTCACCCCACTACCCCATTTCCAACAGTTTGGGAGTTTCTATCCTGCCTGTCCAACTCACTCCAATAAGCTTTGGTTCCCTGAACACCCTGTAAGTGCTCCTACTACTCCATTCTTCTCTTCCCCACTTTTCTCTTAGTTCGTTTTGCTCCAGTCACATCGGTCTTCTTTGTATACTCCAAAAACTTGTCATGCTTGTTGCTGCATTGTAATTTCATCACATGATTCAGGTCTGTGCCTAAATATCATCTTCTCAAAAATATGCTTCTTTCCTCTCTATCCCAGGCACATTCTCTCACAACTTCCCTAGTTCACTTTCTTCATAGAATTTGTCACTCTCTGAAATTATCATATTTATTTGTCTTCTTGTTTATTCTCTCTTTCCTCACCAGAATGAAAGCAAGGATCTTATTTGCCTGTTCACCACTGTATGACCAGTGCCTAGAATAACACCTGGCCCACAGTGTGCACTAAATACCTACTCACTGAATGAGTGAATTAAATCAAAAAGTTTATCAAGAGTATTTTATAATTCAACAGTATCCTGACCATGACCACTGTTTTAGATTTAACTAAATCATTTTTCAAGCATTATTCATTTTATTAAATTAATTTAATGTAGTATAAGACAAACTTATTAGGCATCCACTATGTGCAAGACACTGTGGTAGATGTTTGGGTGACACAAGAGTGAGTTCTTGTCACAGTCCCTGCCCCCATTAGAAATGGATAGAGAAACAGATTTCCAGAAATAGTGGGGTTGTTATTGAAAGTTTACCCTCATAAAATAATAATTTTGAGTGCATTAAGGCCATGGAAACTAATATTGATGCAGGATTTTTCCCCCTTAGCTCAGCTAGGTCCAGGTTCTTGTCTCACCACCAAGAAAAATTAGGCATGTGAACACTCACAGAGTAAGTGGAGTAGGATTTATTAAGCAAAAGGAAAGCTCTCAGCAAAGAGAGGGGTCCTGAAAGCACGCTCCTGGTTGCCCCCTTCGCAGGTGAATACAAGGGCTTTTACATACCAACTGATGAGGCTGGGTTCCCTATTTGTATAAGGCACAAATTTCTGGTGGCTCCACTCCATCCCCGTAGTGCACATGCAGGCCCTTACTCCGCTGTGGGCATGTTTAGGCAAGCCCCCGTGCAAGTTCCCTTATCTGCACAAAACACAGGTCAGAGGTTCTCTGGGAACCCTTTCCTTATTTTCTGCCTAAAGCAAGCTGGCTAACTTTTCAATACAACTAAAATAAATGGAAGAGCTATCGGGAAGATGCAAAACACTACAGAATTTCCAAGGACATTGAGAAAAATTCTTCTCGGGAAAGGATCTGTGTAGACTTTTTGAGCTAAACCTAGAAGAGTGCATTTAATTTTAACAACCACATATCCTAATTGGAGGGAAAGCATAACAAAGCTGAATTGGCAAGAATGGCAGAGCTCTTCTCAAAGTAGAGTATTTTCCTGAGCCCTTCTCAGTGACCACCAGTGGTCCAACCCACCTCAAGGCTCCACTGCAATTTGAAAGTCTATGATCCTGCATGGACCATTTCCATGTTCTAAGTTCTCCTCAGAATTTTTTTCAGATCCTCAAAATGTACACACCTACTTCTATTTTCCAGTGGGCTCAGAAAGATCTTCTCACTCAGGAACACTACTTTTAGATAAACACAGATGCACCACTTTTAGTCAGATGCACTCAAAGACAAACCTAAGGAGAAAGCTTTCAGAAGCATTTTGAAGACTTGAAACCACTTCATTCATATAAGATGTTGTTGTTGTTTAAAAAGCAAACCTGTTGATGGAGAACTATTATTGAATGGCTCCAATATCAGTGACTTAGCATATGTGAGTCCAAAGAGATGAAGCATATTTAATGTAATTACACATCCATTTCTTGTGCTGTAGGACCACATGAAGCATTACTAATCCCCAAACATACCTGCTGGGAGGACTGTGGGAAACAGCTGTCTGGTTCATAAGAAATGAACCAAGTGAATTCAAAGTACTGCAGGCATTCAACTGCCGAGTTCCTACAGTCAGACCTGTCCACTAAGCCCAGGATTGATAAGGAATTAAAGAGGATTCCATCCAAAGGTACATTTGTTTCAAGCAAAAATCACCCTGCCAACTCATTTGTTATTGTAATAACCTCTCTCAGCATTTCTATTATTGGAGAGGACTTCTTTTCAAATGAAAAATGACGTACCTGATTACTTGCATGGGATTTGGCGTCATACTCATTTTGACTTCTTGTTTGAGTCAGTGAGAGGGCCAGGGAAAGGCCTTTACATCCTTGCATGCATATCAATTACAGTTAATGGAGTTCATAGGTTTATTAGGCGTTGGAGAGTTAAAAGTCAAGAGCTGCAATGATGGAAGCTGTGCCAATTCTGCAGGTATATCCAAGAAAGCTTCAAGATTTCAAGCACTAAAAATAGGTAAAATGATCTCAGAAACTGTTTACATTCAGCAAGGATAATTATATGAGCCTCTAACTCTTTCCCATCATATTAGAATCCTTTAATAACCTATATTTTATTTATATCTAGTTGCTAAGTTTATTAGTGCTTATTATAGGATATGTTCTTAATTTTATGTTTTACAAAACAATTTGAATAATCAGAATTACTTTTGTGAATTTTCTTCCACTTGCAATAAGATGGGTGATTTATAAAAAGCCATTTTCTAAACATGCTAACAGGTGCAGGAAAGATTGACAGAGCAATACGAGAAAATATTCTTAATGTAGGCTTTCCAAGATTTTAAATGAAATTTCTTTAATGAGTGCATATCATTTTTAACGGGCCTGGTTTACTACTCTGGGGATGCTGAACATAGACTATAACAGTATGTTTTATTTAACAATAACCATAATCAGAGTTATGTGATACATAGATGTGTGTATAAAATGAAAATCAACTAGAAAGATTAGTTATCTGAAAAATATTTTTGAAGAATCTTTGGCAAAAAATGAAGACCAGTAGAAAAACAACAATTTTGGGTTATTGAATTATTAAATTACAGAAACAGGTTTTTTCTTAAACTGGCCTATTGAGAGCAGTAGGAGGTGTTGACTTTTGAGCTTTACTACAGCCTATGACCTTGGTCCTGTCACCAGCTGAACGTGGTAATTCAGACAAGTCTTCCCAAGCATTTGCTGTGTGTGGGTCCAGTGCTGGGGACACAAAGAGGAAGAAGGTACAAGTCCCACCAACAAGAAGCCACCTGTCCTGAGGACAGCCATATATTATAAACCTGAATCAAGGATTTGCTTGGTCTCCCAAATACATCTCCCTTCTCTACTTGACTGGGGTGTGGAGTGGTTATTTTTTAAATCACTGTGTATGAATTACCAAGATTCTTTCTGATTTTCCTTCACAATCTTTCAAGCCAAAAGAAATTTTACCTGAGTAAGGTTCTCAGAACTGGACTCTGATGTGAGGCCTCTACAAAGTAAGTTGCCTTTAAGAAGTTCTGAACATAAATTGAATTACCAAGAATTCTATTTATTGAAAAACACATTATATTGCATCATGTCCTTTTCAAATAGAGTGAAACTTGCTTATATTAAATTTCTAGAAACCCGAGGAAAAAATTTGATATAGGATGGAATTTGATATACTCTAGAAATATTACATGTGCGTGTAATAGACCTGGATTTTCAATTTGATTGCTATACACAGGGATTCAATACAGGTGGGTTCAATATTAAGGGGTTTCATTGAATTTGCATTTGTGTTTTTCAGGACATATATGGTATGTGTTTCCTCAAGGTAAAAATCAGATTAATTCCTGAGTCTGGGAAAGCTAAATATTCATGGAAACAGGAATTATTGAAGGAATATGACCAGATGAAAGTCATGTAAGCAATCTAGTTTCACTTCATTCCACCTTAATATTAATTTAATTGTCTGGAGGTTAGGCTATTGAATTCTGGAATGGTATCTCTCTTTCCCTAGCTCTGTAATTCTCTAGCCTATAACTTCTCTATTCCTTTCTTTAACATTTTAATATTCATCTGACAGGAAGTGTTCAACAAAAGGGAATTACCAAAAGTTTTCAACATGCAAGGAAATTTTCTGTTCCTAAGAATGTCTCAAGTCTTGGAAAATCATAAAAATAACAAAAAGGTACTGACCGTTAAAAAATTGAAAGAAATCACTCTGTTTATATTTATATAAAATATACCACCTCTTCAAATTATAGGCATTACAAATTATTAGCATTGCATAAAATATTGCACTTTTTTTTGTTTAGTTTTCAGAAGGAATTCTGAACCTGAATACTATTATTTTATTGACTTGAACTTGGGTGAGGGGAATTGAGATTTATAAATCTTTCCCTCCCTGACGGAAGTATCTACCACAGGCATGCCCAGGAAGCAATGTTCTTCACTGAAGGAATCAATGAATGAATTAAGCATACAGCTCAATTTGGGAATCCTTTGGGTACTTTGACATATGTACTACTTTCACCTGAAAGAACCAAAAGATAAAATCCCTATTAAGTTTGTCACCATGCAGTTCTATAGTCACTTCTGAATTCTACTGATTCCACCCAATATTCCAAGTAAGCAAATCTAATAAAACAAATAGGAGAATATACTTTGGGTGCCATAACAGATCAGCCTTCAAGCAGATTAGGAACTTCGAGCTATTTGCCATTAAAAACAAGACAGGTCATGCACAGGTCATACAAAATAATACTGATCTCCTCTACCTGAAATAGTTTACTTAGTTGCCTCAACAACATTTTTTTTATCATCAAAACAAGCGTATACTTAACTAAATAAGCTTTTCTTTAAACATTGGGTTGTGCCAGGAACCCTTATAGAAGGAGCTGCTGTCTTTTGGGGCTCTACATACTTGGTATATATCACATAATGATGTATTTATGAGGGAGAGCCGGTCAACTATTCACCTAAATAGCTGATTATTTTACTGATATGGCAAGACATCCTGCCATATCATTGGCAAAGTAGCATCATGTAGCCACAGCTTCAGGTATATCAAAAAGAGGCACACTGATACAGCTAAAAGAGATGCAGCAGAATAAACATACAGAACATAGAAAGGTGAATGACTGAACACTTTGGGAGGCTGAGGCAGGAGGATTATGAGGTCAGGAGATTGAGACCATCCTGGCTAACATGGTGAAACCCCATCTCTACTAAAAATACAAAAAAAAAAAAAAATTAGCCGGGTGTGGTGGCAGGCGCCTGTAGTCCCAGCTACTCAGGAGGCTGAGACAGGAGAATGGCGTGAACCCGGGAGGCGAAGCTTGCAGAGAGCCAAGATCGCGCCATGGCACTCCAGCCTGGGCGACAGAGTGAGACTCGATCTCAAAAAAAGAAAAAAAGACAGGAGAATAAGTTGAATAAATGATGCAGAGTTAATGTAAACCTTATACAGTGGCTCCCTGAGAAATTTCCCTAAAGCTTCTCCTCTTTCTCTTTTTCTCCCTGTGTCATTCTTTTTCTCTTCCTCTCTCCTCCCTCTTTCTTTCTCTCACTTTTTCATTCTTTCTTTCTCTCTGTCTCTCCCATTTCTTTTTCTCTTTCTCTCTCCCTCCCTCTCTCTTTCTCTCTCTGTCCTTCTTTCTCTCTTCCTTTCTCTTCCCCCTCAGTGTCTCTCTCTCTTTCTCTCTATCTCTGTCTCCCTTCTTCCCAATCTGCTTCCCAACCACTCCCCTCAGACACACATACCCCAGCTGCCATGGCCAAAATATAGCCTCTGGAGATGCTATCTTTTTGGCTGCCCAAGTGTCCTTTTTCTAACAGCAAATACTACAGGAGGGTGGCCACACATTCCATCGGAGTTGTGAGTTCCCTGGAAGCTTTAAACCCCCTTGCTGGATTTAGACTGCCCGTTGCCAAGAGTCTAGTCTGGGCACCTCATTCAACTGACCTAAGTGCCTTTCTAAAGTTTTGGCTGAGTTTGGCAGCTGCCAGACCCTCTCATCTGTGTCCTTTCTTGTTCCTCATCTGGTTACTCCCAGAGCCAGCCAGAAGCAGCAGTACATAGCTCCCAAATGAAATACACTCAAGTCCATTAAGAATCACCTAAAATGTTGACTCAATTTGAAAGCGGGCTATTAACAGTGCATACGTGAAGCTGACAGTACTTGTGATAAGCAGGAAAAGCAACAGCGAATACTAATGTTTTATATTTGTATAGCACGTTAGAGTTTTTAAAGTGTTGTTGTAACACTCTGTTGAGATAGGCAAAGGGGGTACTATTTGGCACATGAAATCATTTGGGTTCAAAAGGGTTAAATAAATGAGGGGAAAAAAAAAACAGAATTCAATCTTGGACCCACAAAGTGACTGCTCTGTACACTCTGAAAGATGCCCCTCAACAAACCTAATGGAAGACACTTGTAAGGCATTCAGGCTTTTGGAACTTTAAAATGTTATCAGTTCTCCAATGTGGACTGCTGATCCCCTGCATGAGCCATCAGGAACCACTCATCATTCTCAGGCCTCACCCAGCAGGCAGAGAATCAGAAGTGGGGCAAGATTTGCATTTGAACTAGCACTCCCAGGTAACTGACATACCTGCCCTAAGTGAGACAGAGCTTGTGAAGAGCCAGCCCCAATCTGAACAGTAGCCTCCTTAAGGAATACTACAGAAAAGCCAGGTCAGCCTGACCTCTCATCCTGAGGAGTAGCCAAAGAATCAGGACACCATTGAGATCCCATTCATCAATCTTTGAGCCCAAGTAATGGAGGAGGTTTGCCCTTGAGCACAGACAATGGAGACAAACTGTGCAGGTTCAAGCCCCAGTCCTGCCACTTACAAAGTGACCATGGGTGATACAGTTTGACTGTGTCTCCACCCAAATCTCATCTTGAACTGAAGTTCTCATCATTCCCACGTGTCATGGGAGAGACCCAGTGGGAGGTGATTGAATCATGGGGGTGGTTTCCCCCATGCTGTTCTCATGATAATGAGTAAGTTCTCAAGAGATCTGATGGTTTTAGAAGGGGCTTCTCCCTTCACTTGGCTCTCATTCTTCTCCTTCCTCCTGCCATGTGAAGAAGGACATGTTTACTTTCCCTTCCACAGTGATTCCCTTCCACAAAGTTTCCTGAGGCCTTCCCAACCCTGCAGGACTGTAAGTCAATTAAACCTCTTTTCTTTATAAATTACCCAGTCTTGGGCAGTCCTTTATAGCAATGTGAGAACAGACTAATACAGTAAATTGGTACAGAGGGAGTGGGGCACTGATAAAAGGATACTGAAAAATATGGAAGTGACTTTGAAACCGGGCAACAGGCAGAGGTTGGAACAGTTTGGAGGGCTCAGAAGAAAACAGGAAAATGTGGGAAAGTTTGGAAATTTCTAGAGACTTGAAAGGCTCTGAAGACAGGAAGGTGTGGGAAAGTTTGGAACTTCCTAGAGACTGGTTGAATGGCTTTGACTAAAATGCTGATAGTGATATAGACAATGAAGTCCAGGTTGAGGGGGTCTCAGATGGACACGAGGAACTTGTTAGAAACTGGAGCAAAGGTGAATCTTGCTATGCCTTATCAAAGAGACTGGTGGCATTCTGTCCCTGCCTAGGTATCTGTGGAATTTTGAACTTGAGAGAGATAATTTAGAGTATCTGGCAGAAGAAATTTCTAAGCAGCAAAGCGTTCAAGAGGAAGCAGAGCATAAAAGTTTGGAAATTTTGCAGCCTGATAATGCAATAGAAAAGAAAAACCCATTTTCTGGGGAGAAATTCAACCCCATCGCATAAATTTGCATGAGTAAAGAGGAGCTGAATGTTATTCACCAAAACAATAGGGAAAATATCTCCAGGGCATGTCAGAGACCTTCAAAGCAGCCCCTCCCAGGTCTAAGAGATAAAAATGGTTTTGTGGGCTGGTCCCAGGGCTCCCCTGCTATGTGCAGCCTAGGGACTTGGTGCCCTGTGTCCCAGGCACTCCAGCTGTGGCTAAAAGGGGCCAAGGCACAGCTCCAGCCATGGCTTCAGAGGGTGCAAGCCCCAAACCTTGGCAGCTTCCACATTGTGTTGGGCCTGTGGACGCACAGAAGTCAGGAATTGAGATTTGGGAACCTCTGCCTAGATTTCAGAGGATGTAGGGAAATGCCTGAATATACAGGCAGACATTTGCTGCAGGGGTGGGGCCCTCATGGAGAACCTCTGCTAGGGCAGTGTGGAAAGGAAATGTGGGGTCAGAGCCCCCACACAGAGTCCCCAGTGGGGCACTGCCTAGTAAAGCAATGAGAGGCCATAGTCCTCCAGATCCCCAGAATGGTAGATCCACTGACAGTTTGCACCCATGTGCCTGAAAAACTGCAGGCACTCAACACCAGCTCATGAAAGTAGCCTGGAGAGGGGTTGTACCCTGCAAAGCCACAGGGGCGCAGGGGCAAAGCTGCCCAAGACTGTGGGATCCCACCTCTTACATCAGTGTGACCTGGATGTGAGACATGAAGTCAAGGAGATTATTTCAGAGCTTTAAGATTTAATTACTGCCTAGTTGGATTTCAGACTTGCATGGGGCCTGTAGCCCCTTTGCTTTGGCCAATTCCTCTTATTTGGAATGGGTGTATTTATCCAATACCTGTACCTCCATCATATCCAGGAAGTAACTAACTTGCTTTTGATTTTACAGGCTCATAGGCAGAAGAGACTTGCCTTGTCTCAGATGAGACTTTGGATTTGGACTTTTAGGTTAATGCTCGAATGAGCTAAGACTTTGGGGGACTGTTGGAAAGGCACGATTCTGTTTGAAATGTGAGGAATGAGATTTGGGAGGAACCAGGGTGAAACGATATGATTTGGCTATATCCCCACCCAAATCTCATCTTCAGTTGTAGTTTCCATAATCCACACATGCTGTAGGAGGGACCTGGTGGGAGGTAACTGAATTATGGAAGCGGTTCCCCCATGCTATTCTCGTGATAGTTAATAAGTTCTCATGAGATCTGATGGTTTTAGAGGGAACTTCCCCCTTCACTTGGCTCTCATTCTTCTCCTTCCTGCCACTGTGTGAAGAAGGACATGTTTGCTTCCCCTTCTGCCACGATTGTGGGTTTCCTGAGGCCTTCTCAGTCCTGAAGAGCTGTGAGTCATTTAACCCTCTTTCCTTTACAATTTATCCAGTCTTGAGCAGTTCTTTTTAGCAGCATGAGAATAGACTAATAAAATGGTTAAGTTAATTAATCTTTCTGCGCCTCAGTTTTCTCATGTGTAAAGTGGAAATAATGATAGGGTTACTATTACACTTCTTAAAATTATTAGATTAAAAGAGTTTAGCAGAAGTCAAGCACTTAGAACACTGCCTAGCATCAAGTCATTATTGAATGAGTGTTGGAAATTTATAACAAAAAACTCCTTTCCCTAATTATAGATCTTTGAAGTGACACACATTGTTAGTAGCCAATACAGGCTAATGGGATTTCCAGCGCTAGGTGCAATATCTACAACTAAATACTTACTATGATAAGTATTCGATACATATTCATTAAAGGATAAAATGGTACAAAGTCCAACATTTCACCTGGATGAACAATTTGAATATGAACTAGATGGAATCAAGCATCCATCCTTTGGTCTCACAGACCAACCTTTCCCAAAACCTTTGAAGTTTGTCCTGAGAAGAGGCATACCATACGTTATAAGTTTTGTTTTGTCTTGTTTTAATAAGCCTTTATATAAATTCTAGCTGAGATCAGCATCATTATCATTTCTGGAGGCAATACAGGTGGCTCCCCAACTGAGTTGTGATAGTCCTGTGCAAATATGCACTTCATCAATCCTATTCCCACCCTGCCCTCTGTTTCCTCATTCCTTCCTCTAACAGCAGCTCAGCATTCACAATCTACCCCTGCTGTTTATGGTTTCATAGGGCAGTGCCATCCCTTGGATATTTTAGAGAGCAATGCAATAAACAAAATTTTCCAGAGTAGTTCCTTTTCTAAAGAATAATTGAATTGCTGAAATATTATTTGGCTACAAAAAAGTTGGTAAGTTTTGAGTACTGTTGACTTAAATGCATACATATGAGTCTACCCAACAATATTTTAATCATTATACTATTTGAAAAAGCATAAGGAGAAGCTGTCACTCTGCACATGGTAAAAATGGCAGCCACTTGGAGCCACCCATGAAGATGTTAAGGCTGAGCTCTTGGAGAGATGTAGGTATTTTCAGCATGGGCAGGAAAGAGCAAGTTTCCCTAAAAGAAAACACATTGACAACAAGGGAACAGGTTGCTTCTATTGTCAATGCCCTAACAACATTCTTAAATTAGCTTTATAAGAGAACCCTTTTCTGCATGCCTGATGACTCTCAGACCACCCAAGTTAATTTGATACAAATGTAATTTAAAAGATTCCATGTGTGTCTGAGAGAAGATTTGGGTATGTGGGGGTTGAGGTTTGTTTCTCTCTCTCTCTTTAGTTTTAAAAAAGAAAAACCTTTATCATGTACATGCTGTTGAAGGTGAAGATTTTCTACTTAATCATTACTCATAATCTAAGATAACATTAAAATAAATGGATTTTACAATCTCCATTACCATTCCCATTAACATAAAATACAAATCAAGAAGGTGGTTCTTTCATGGAAGCGTGTGGGCATAATTTCAACCGGAGTCCATAGGAATAACTGAGTAGATGTTGGTTGGTAGATGAAGTACTTTATGTTATGTTTTGGGCTGTGAAAATCAAAATGAATTCTCTTATAAAAGACAGAAACCAGAAAAGGAATCTGAGTTGTTTTATTACAATTTACTCTTTTTTCAAGGATGAAGCAAATGAAGTGAAGACCTTCTGTGCTGTATCTATGACTCCTTGATACTTTTCTGGTATTCAACAGAACACTTAAAAGCAATTGGCAATATAAGAGAAAAATGTGTAGGTGATTCTGTTTCATTTATTTTTATCCATCATCTTTAATGAATGGTTTCTTATTTTCTTACATGTAATGTCAAACTCCTAGGTTTATAAAAATTCCTAGGGCTAAATTAGTCGAGCATGACCTAAATTTGCCAGAAGTTGAGATTTGATTCTGTTTTTAAAGTGTCTTTAGAGAAAGTGGAGAATGTAGAGTTCAGAGTCAGATATTTTTAGGTTCAAATCCCAGTTCTGCCTCTGGTTCTCTTTGAGCTTAGGGAAAGTTAGTAAACTTCTCCATTGGTTAGTTTTGCTAGCTAAAAACTTGACATAAAGCCATTGCAAGAATTAAATGGGGGTAACCTTTGTGAGGTACTGAGTGTGGTGAATTAAAGGGAATGGTTGAGGTGGGTATATTTTTCTGAGAGGTCTTGGGCAATCTGAGAGTTCCCAGGGGTGGCTAGCACACCAGCCCCCAAGACCACTGTTCACCCAAGTTGCAGATTTGTTTTGTGTTTGGATGAGAGTATGAGGAAGTCGATCACTCCATTAAGATGAATTACTTCATAATATATTTTGAAGAGAATGAGACTGGATGAAGTCATAATTCAAAGAAATGGACGGGAAATATCAAATCACGAGTTTCAAGATCTGTGAACCATAAACAAAAAAATTATTGTCTACAAAATTTTCTTTTACTAAAAAAGAAAAAAAAAGAATGAAATATGCCTCTAATTTAAGGACAGAAGGCCAAGTACAAACCTGGAACAGTCAAACATAGGTGAATCATAAAGCTGTCAAGGAAAGATACCCCTTACATAGAGAAGCTCTAACAAAGGCTTCTTTAGACAGGTCAAAGAAAAGTAGATGCATGGAGAAGGAATGGAGAAGGGCTATATTAGGGTAAATCATCAGAGTTGATGATACTAAGTTGGCTCAGTACCTAAAGAATATTCACTATACAAAAGGATTCTCGCTAATGCTTTATGTGGATTGCATTGTCTGAATGAGGATTAAAAAGCAATGCACCAAAAAAAAAGTGAGGAAGAAAGCCTAAAATGAAAGAAAGAAAGAAAAAGAAAGAAAGAAAGAAAGAAAGAAAGAAAGAAAGAAAGAAAGAAAGAAAGAAAGAAAGAAAGAGAAAGAGAGAAAGAGAGAAAGAAAGAGACAAAAAGACAAAGAAAGAAAGAATAGTTTCTTTGGAAAAATATCCACATCATTTAAAATCTAAAACTGAAATCATGTTTAGGATCAAACCTAGGATATACTAGCTTTTCACCTTTCTTGGCTGAACATCACTCAAATAAAATTTGTTGAAATGTATACTAATAATACGTATGCAAAGGTAAATTCACTTCAAGAGGTTCTAAAATAAAATAATAAAGTACCTAGTATATTACTGTGCACATAGATTATACCCAATAAATTAGAGCATTGTTATTACTAAATAAATATTCCAGTAGTTCAAAATATGAAATACTTTTATCCCATCTCTGTGGCTCAGATTCCTATGCTACTATTTAAGCCCATTGGATCATTAGCATAAAGAGGCATGAGGAGTATAACAATTATATTCAAATGTTCTCATTTTCAAAGTTTATAATATAAGTTCTTTCAATTTTTGTGATTTGTTTTTCAATCCCTTGATCTCTTTTCTTGATTTTGTCGTAAATTATTTCTGTCCTCCATAAGTGCTCCTTGCAGACCAATCATCACTCCAGGCCTACCTCTTGCATGCTTTTCATATTTCAGTCTTCTCTATTACCTGCACTTTTAATCCCATCCACCACATCATTTCCAGTTTATTCAATCCCTTCTCCTGTTCAGTTATCCATTCATCTTCCACTCTGGTTTTTAGTTCAATGGTTTTCAAACTTTTGGTCTGAGGACCTTTTGACACTTTTTAAAAATCATCAAGAATACCAATGAGCTTTTGTCTGTGTGGATTATATCTATGAGTACCTATTATATTAGATGTTAAAACTGAGAAATTCTAAAAAATATTAATGCCTCTTGCAATAGCACTCACAATCTCTTTATATGTTAACATACATATCTTTGTGAAAATTAATTCTGCTACCAAAAAAGAGCAGTGGGAAGAGTGACATTGTTTTACACTTTCACAAATTAGTATCTGGTTTGATGGAAGATAGTTGGATGGTCATATCTGCTTCTGCATGTTATTTGTTGGAATATGTTGGATTAGTTGAGGTAAATTAAGACTATTCATCATCATGCAGATCTATAGATGGAAAACGGAGAAGTGTTTTCATAACCTTTTCACATAATTATAGATTTTCTTCTTTGACACCCAACACCCAACATGGGTAATTTCTTAAGGTCGGTTTTAATATGGGATGGGAAACCATATCAGTGAAATGTTCGTAATCTGTTACAGTAAAATCAGTTGGTCTATCTTACACATTAATGGATTGGTTGCCCATGCGTGATTTTATATCATCATGCATTATTCATTTGGAAAATATTGGTTCCCTGAGTAATGCAGATCTTTCAAATGTTGACACATTTAATTATGCAATATTAAAAAATTGTGTTTGTTACTATCACCACCAATCTCATCACAAAAGTCTTTAAGTATTGTGAAGCTGTCAAGTTCATGGTGGTGGATAGAAGTCTTCCAAAATTCTAATTTTCACTTGAAAGCTCAAATTTTTATCATAGGCAACAA
Organism: Macaca mulatta; assembly: GCF_049350105.2. NCBI lineage: Eukaryota > Metazoa > Chordata > Mammalia > Primates > Cercopithecidae > Macaca > Macaca mulatta. The sequence goes on along the minus strand of NC_133423.1, from coordinate 24,577,802 downwards.
CTTCTGTCAGTTGTTTCCCTTGAAGTGACAGGTTCACTTTTTTCAGTTTTGAGAATGTGTCTGCCAAATAACAGATCTGAATAAGTCTTGCTTTTCTGCCAGTCGTTTTTTCAAGTAAAAATGGTATTCCATGAAAAAAATGGCTAGATCAGTTCACGGCACAAATGATCTTACAAGTACTTTTCCTCAAAGTGACCATCGTACCTCATTTAGCAGCAGAAGTGTCTTGTCCATCTTTCACATTTAATCATACAAAATGTTAAAAAGATATACTCACCAGCCACCCCTGCCACTGGTAGTCAGGTGGACAACATCTGCTAGAGCTTCTGGCCCAGTGGTCCTGCTTCTGCGGGAACTCAGCTGGAGGATGCAGCCTCCTGATATCCTGGGAAGCACCCAGGCAGCAGAGCATGTGACCCCACCCACCCCCACCACTGATAGCCAGGCATGCAATGTCTACTAGAGCTTCCAACCCAGTAATCTTGCTTCCATGGGAACTCAGACAGTGGGCATGACCTCTTGTCCAGAGAGGAATCCAAGCAGCAAGGTAACAGTCCCATCCACCCCCACTGCTCGTAGCCGGGCAAGCCACGCCTGCTGGAACTTACAGCTCAGCAGTCCTATTTCTGCCTGAATTTGCCAAGGGGCACAGCCTCCTGTTGCCTTGAAAACACCTGGATGGCAGGGTGGACAACTCCACTGACTCCCACCTCGCATAGTCAAATGGGTGACACCTAGAGAGCTTCCAACCCAGTGGTCCAGCTTCCACCTGAACTCTGTGGCCAGGCAACCCTGTGTTTCCCCAGGTAGGACACAGACAGCAGATTAGATTAGGGCTGACTTGGCAAGGATACAGCTTTTCTGTCAACTGTGGCCTCCGCCTGAGAAAGCCCTCTGGACCAAAACATCTAACTAAAAAAAAATGCAAGTGTAGAGAGAGTAATCAGAGAAAGCTCCTCCAAAACCACTGCATCCACTTTATACCATAATCAAACTCCCATGGGCACCAAAGAAGATAAAGGCAAAAAAATCCATCCAAAGGACATCAACTTCAAAAACTGAAGGAACATCAGCCCACACAAATTAGAAAGAACCAGCACAAGAACTCTGGCAACTCAAAAAGCCAGAGTGCCTTTTTTCCTCCAAATGAACACACTAGTTCCCCAACAAGGGTTCTTAAGTGGGCTGAAATGACAGAAATAGAATTCAGAATATGGATAGGAGTGAAGATCATCAAGATTCATGAGATGTCAAAAGCCAATCCAAGGAAGTTAAGAACCACAATTAAAAAAAAATACAGGAGCTAATCAATGAAATAGCCATTATAAAAAAAAAAAAAAAAAAAAAAAAAACTGATTTGATGGAGCTGAAAAACACACTACAAGAATTGCATAATACAATCATGAGTATTAACAGTAGATTAGACCAGGCTGAGGAAAGAATCTCAGTTCTAAGACTGGCTTTCAGAAATAACTCAGTCAGACAAATATAAAGAAAAATGAATAAATAAGAATGAACAAAACCTCTGAGAAATATGGATTATGTAAAGAGATCAAATCCAAATCTATGACTAATTGGCATCCCTGAAAAAGACAGAGAGAAAGCATGCAAACTGGAAAACATATTTCAGAATATCAGCCATGAAAACGTCCCCAACCTCACTAGAGATGCCAACATCGAAATCCGGAAAATGCAGAGGACCCCTGTGAGATGTTACACAAGAAGACCATCCCCAAAACATGCACTCAGATTCTCCAAAGTTGAAATGAAAAAAAAAAAAAAAAAAAAAAAAAAAAAAAAAACAGTTAAAGGCAGCTAGACAGAAGGGGTAGGTCACTTACAAAGGGAACCCCATCAGGCTAACATGGACCTTTCAGCAGAAACCCTACAAATCAGAAGACATTGGAGGCCTATATTCAGCATTCTTAATGAAAAAAATAATAATAATAAACCAAGAATTTCATATCCAGCCAAACTAAGCTTCATAAGTGAAGGAGAAATAAGATTATTTTCAGACAAGCAAATGCTAAGGGAATTTATTGCCATCAGACCTGCTTCACAAGAGGTCCTGAAAGGAACAGTAATTATGGAAAGGAAAGACTATTACCAGCCACTACAAAAGCACACTTAAGTAAATAGAATACTGATACTATAAAGAAACCACACAAGTAAGCCTACCTAATAACCAGCTAACAACATGATGACAGGATCAAATCCACACATATCAATACTAACCTTGAATGTAAATGGACTAAATATCTCAATTAAAAGGCACAGAGTGGCAAACTGGTTTAAAAAAAAAAAAAAAAAAAAAAAAAAAGCAAGACCCAGTGGTTTGTTGCCTTCAAGAGACCCATCTCTCATGCAACAACACCCATAGACTCAAAATAAAGGGATAGAGAAAAATCTACTAAGCTAAATCTACTAACTAAGACACTTAAAAAGCAGGGTTTGCAATCCTAATTTCAGACAAAATGGACTTTAAACCAACAAAGATTAGAAAAGATAAAGAAAGACATTATATAAAGATATAGGGTTCATTTCAACAAGAAGATCTAACTGTCCTAAATATACACACCCAACACAGGAGCACCTAGTTTCATAAAGCAGGTTCTTAGAGACCTACAAAGAGACTTAGATTCCCACACAATAATAGCGGGAAATTTCAACACACTACTAACAGTACTAGATTATTGAGGCAGAAAATTAACAAAGATATTTAGGACCTGAACTCAACACTTGACCAAATGGATCTAACAGACATCAACAGAACTCTCCACCCCAAGCCAACACATATATTCTTATTGCCATACGGTACATACTCAAAAACTGACCACACAAGCAGACACAAAACAATACTTAGCAAATTTTTTAAAAAATGAAATCACACCAACCACAATCTTAGACCACAGTACAATAAAAACAGAAACCCAGAAAATAACTCAAAACCATACAATTACATGGAAATTAAACAACCTACTCCTGAATGACTTTTGGGTAGACAATGAAATTAAGACAGAAATCAAGACATTCTTTGAAACCAGTGAGAACAAAGACACAATGTACTATAATCTCTAGGACATAGCTAAGGACGTGTTAAGAGGGAAGTTTATAGCACTAAACACCCACCTCAAAAAGTTAGAAAGATCTCAGATTAACAACTTATCATCACAACTAGAAGAACTAGAGAAGTAAGAGCAAACCAACCCCAAAGCTAGCAGAGGACAAGAAACAAACAAAATCAGAGCTGAACTGAAGAAATTGAAACACACACAAAAAATACAGAAAATCAATGAATCCAGGAGTTGTTGTTTTGAAAAAATTAATCAGGTAGATTAACCACTAGCTAGACTAATTAAGAAAAAAAGAGAGAAGATCCAAATAAACACAATTTAAAATGAAAAAAGAGGTGTTACCACTGACTCCACAGAAATGCAAAAAAACTATCAGAGACTACTATGAACACCTGTATGCACACAAACTAGAAGATTTAGAAGAAATGGATAAGTTCCTGAACACATACAACTTTTCAAGACTGAACCAGGAAGAAATTGAATTCCTAAACAGGTAAATAGCAAGTTCCTAAACTGACTCAGTAATAAAAGGCCTGCCAACCACAAAACAGCCCAGGACCAGACAGATTCACAGCTAAATTCTACCAGATGTATAAAGAAGAGCTGGCGCCATTCCTACTGAAACTGTTAAAAAAATAATAATAATAAGGTGGAGGAATTCCTTCTCACCTCTTTGTGTGAGGCCAACATAGTCCTGAAACCAAAACCTGGCAGAAACACAACAAAAAAAGAAAACTTCCGGCCAATATCCTTGATGAACATAGATACAAAAATCTTCAACAAAATCCCAGCAAACTGAGTCCAACAGCACATCAAAAAGCTAATCCATCATTATCCATTAGGCTGTATTCCTGGGATGCAAGATTAGTTCAACATATGCAAATCAGTAAATGTGATTAATCACATAAAGAGAACTGAAAACAAAAACCACCTGATTATCTCAATAGACACAGAAAAGGCTTTCAATAAAATTCAACACCGCTTCATGTTAAAAATCCTCAGTAAACTAGGTATTGAAGGAACATACTACATAATATTATAAGAGCCATCTATGACAAAACACAGCCAACATCATGTGATTGGGGAAAAGCTAGAAGCATTCCCTTGAAAACTGGCACAAAACAAGGATGCCCTCTCTCACCACTCCTATTCAACATAGTATTGGAAGTTCTGGCAAGAGCAATCAGGCAAGAGAAAGAAATAAAAGACATCCAGATAGGAAAAAAGGAAGTCAAACTATCCCTGTTTGCAGAAAAGATGATACTATATCTAGAAAACCCTATAGACTCTACCCAAAAGCTCCTAGATCTGATAAACAACTTCACCAAAGTTTCAGGATACAAAATCAACATTCAAAAATCACTGGCATTCCTATATACCAACAAAATCCAAGGCGAGAGCCAAATCAGGAATGCAATCTCATTTACAGTTGCCACAAAAAGAATTAAATACCTAGGAATACAGCTAACCAAGGAAGTGAAGATCTCACACTGCTCAAAGAAATCAGAGATGACACAAACAAATAGAAAACATTCTATGTGTATGGATAGGAAGAATCAATATTGTTAAAATGGCCATGCTGCTCAAAGCAATTTACAGAGTCAATGCTACTCCTATCAAACTATCAATGACATTCTGCATATAATTAGAAAAAACTGTTTTAAAATTCATATGGAACCAAAAAAGAGCCAGAATAGCCAAGGTAATCCTAAGCAAAAAGAACAAAGCTGGAGGCATCACATTACCCAACTTTAAGCTATACCATACGGCTACAATAACCAAAACAGCACAGTACTGGTACAAACACAGACACATAGGCCAATGGAACAGAGTACAGAGTGCGCAAATAGTGCCACACATCTACAACTATCTGATCTTTGACAAAGCTGACAAAAACAAGAAATGGGGAAAGGGCTCCCCACTTAATAATTGGTGCTGAGATAACTGGCTAGCCATAGACAGATGATTGAAACTAGACCCCTACCTTATACCACATGCAAAAATCAAGTCAAGATGTATTAAAGACAAATGTAAAACTTAAAACTATAAAAACACCAGAAGATAACTAAGGAAATACCATTCTGGACATAGCATTTGGCAAAGATTTCATGACAAGGACACCAAAAACAATTGCAAGAAAAATGAACATTGACAAATTGAATCTCATTAAACTAAAGAGCTTCTGTACAGCAAAAGAAACTATCAACAGAGTAAACAGACAGCCTACAGAATGAGAGAAAATATTTGCAAACTATACAACTGACAAAGGTCTACTATCCAGAATCTATAAGGAACTTAAACAAATTGGCAAGCAAAACCCAAGCTACCCCATTAGAAACTGGGCAAAGGATACAAACAGACATTTTTTTAAGAAGGCATACATGTAGCCCACAAGCATATGAAAAATGCTCAACATCACTAATCACTAGAGAAATGCAAATCAAAACCAAAATGAGATACCATCTCACACCAGTCAGACTGCCTATTTGTAAGACAAAAATGAAACACACACTTTCCACAGAACCCAAAAAAGATATACTCAAAAGCTGAGATTTAATAAACTTAATAATTGTTATTGCTTCATTAAGAACTTTTTTTTTTCCCCCGAGACAGAGTCTCGCTCTGTCACCCACCCTGGAGTGCAGTGGCCGGGATCTCAGCTCACTGCAAGCTCCGCCTCCCGAGTTCACGCCATTCTCCTGCCTCAGCCTCCCGAGTAGCTGGGACTACAGGCGCCCGCCACCTCTCCCGCTAATTTTTCGTATTTTTTAGTAGAGACGGGGTTTCACCGTGTTAGCCAGGATGGTTTCGATCTCCTGACCTCGTGATCCGCCCGTCTCGGCCTCCCAAAGTACTGAGATTATAGGCTTGAGCCACTGCACCGGGCCAAGAACATTCTTAAGTGAAACTAGCTTTTCTTTCCCCATGAGTGCATGACAGTGGTGAAACAATGACCACCAGTAGAGTTTAGTACCACTGACTTGATTTGTGCTAATGTGGCCACAGCATTTCTCATGCTGGAGAACCGCTGCTTTAGATGTCTCTGCACACTATTTAAAACCACACTTCCTTTCCTCATGAGGGCTTCAAGAACCAAGATTTGATAAAATTGCTTCTCCCCCCTTAAACTTGTGCATGTTGATACATCCCTGAGTCTCTCTACATCTTGTTTTGCGTTGACTTTAGGTATTTATATGAAGCATTTAAGGGATATAAACTCTTGCTGATTGCTTGATTGATTTTTTTAAAAAGCTTCAGAAATCAACTGCACATTAACAGGTTAGAGTACACCTGGCTTAAGTTCCAAGTGACTGACTCATTAAGGAGAATGTTGAAAAGCTGGAGGGTGTCCAGGAGAGGTCAGCTGGGTGAGTGGAATGGCTAAAACCACATCCCTTTAGTACCTGTTGTGAGAACTAAAGATGTTCATGCAAAAGATCTCTTGGGAGGACAAAGAGGCTACCATCAAGTAGAAGAATTGTGCTGTGTGGAAACGTTATTAGATGGCTTGCTCATAGTCCCAGAAGACTATTTTTAATTCAATATTTTTTCTAAAAAAAGACTTTCTAAGAACTCTCTGTCCACCAATGGAAAGGGCTATTTTGAGATGTTGGGAGCATCAATCAACATACTGGGCACAGGCTGAAAGAAAAGGGAGACTGAGATACCAAGGTCTGGAAAAGCACATAGTTTGCAGAACACTCACTTTGGAGGCCTCCCAAGCTCGCCATAGCTTGCCTGCTTGTTTTCATATCTGCGTGGATAAATAAATGTGTCCAGAGGTAGACCACAGCTGGGAATACTTGTTTGGTTGCATTACCATTAAACACTTTTACCTCTCAGTGGTCCATATTCCTTTTTTTTTTTTTTTTTTTTTTTTTTTTGAGAGACAGGGTCTTGCTCTGTCACCCAGGCTGGAGTGGAGTACAGTGGTATGATCTCAGCTCACTGCAACCTCCACATCCCAGGTTCAAGCAATTCTTTTGTCTCAACCCACCAAGTACCTAGGATTACGGGTACGCACCACCATGCATAGCTAATTTTTGTATTTTTAGTATAGACAGGGTTTCACCATGTTGGCCAGGCTGGTCTTGAACTCCTGACCTCAGATGATCTGCCCATCTCAGGGTTCATATTCCTTTTGAAAGCAGGAGTTGGACTGCGGTATCCTGGGAGATGCTGTCAAAAGCCATGGAAGCAAATGCACAGCTATGCAGAAAAGCACACAGAATTTCAAGCACCAACAGACCCCAGATTAAGAAGGCCTAAACTGATAACTTCTAATGTCTTTTCCAACTCTCAGGGTCTATATTTCCATATATCTTAGGCATTAAGATGCCTTAATAAAATAACGTTTTCATAATTTCTTGTTCCATTTATTATAAAAGTAAAAAGATATGTTTGATGAATTAAAAAATAAATTGGGCTGGGGGGATTAATTCTAGCAAAGTCAAGGTATTGCTGCCCAGTACCTAGTGTCAGGGAGGATGGTTATCTCCATATCCAGTGCATGATACTGATACATACTGAAGACATACCCAAGACTGGGCAATTTGTAAAGAAAAAGAGGCTTAATGGACTCACAGTTCCACATGGCTGGGGAGGCCTCACAATCATGATGCAAGGTGAAGGAGTAGCAAAGGCATGTCTTACATAGCAGCAGGCAAGAGAGCGTGAGCAGGGGAACTGCCCTTTATAAAACCATCAGATCGCAAGAGACTTATTTACTATCACGAGAAAACCCGCCCTCATGATTCAATTACTTCCCACTGGGTCCCTCCTACAACACCTGGGGATTATGGGAACTACAACTCAAGATGAGATTTGGGTGGGGTCACAGCTAAACCGTATCAGCCAGATAGGTTTTAAAAGCCTTTATGGGGTGGTGGAAACAAGCGGATCCTGGAAATCAATCAGAGGCAGGATCAGGACTTGTTTGTGGGCTCAAGTGTCTTGTCTGGGTGCGTTAGATGAATCATTTAACCCCACCTATAAAATATATGTATGTTTGTATGTTTTCGTACCTCTCACAGAAATATTGTAGTTATAAAGTAAGTGGCACCATCAGGGATTTTTTCCCCCCACAATAAAGCTCTACCAACACTGGGATTTATTAAAATTTGTTTGAATGCTTGCCTCAGGAAACTATTTACTGAGAGAACTGAAAAATTAGTTGGTCAAAGGAAATGCAGCTAATACTCTGTGATTAGAGCGGCACATTTAACACAGTGTCTCATTAAATGGTCTTTGACAAATTCACTTAGATTATCTTGGTTATGACTTGTGACAAGAACCAAGAAATGGCTTGAAGGCCTGGCGGGCCAAAGTGACAGTAAATGGTCGCTGAGTTGTGAGAAAATGCAACAGGGAAGGGGTGGGGGCAAGGAGGATAAAGAAGGGAGCTTCAGGGATTGATGCTTGATCTGGTCTTATTTAATATCTTCATTAATGATCCGGAAGAGGGGCAAATAGCCTGTTAATTAAATTTTCAAATGAGACTAAATTGGGAGATGTTGTAAACATGCTCAAGGACAAAGTAACATGAAGGCACCTTGAAAGGCTGGAAGGATGAGCTTGAACAGAAAAAGCCAAAAACGTGTGTATTTTAGAAGCAAGCAGTGGGCAAGAAACAATAGGAGCCCCTGCATGTCTTTTGGGTTCTCTTGTTCCTCCTTTATTTTCTCACTGTGGTGGAGCAGATGCCTGTCAATACCACTTGGGGGCTTTCAGGTCTGCACACCTTGAAGCTTGCTCATGGATCCTGCCTGTAGGGTCTATTCTGGCCTTAGGAGTAGGAGAAGCCAGAGGTGTGGGAAAGTTAATGCCCCAGAAACAGCTCTCAGCCAAAGGTGAATGGAGGGGAGTAGATAAATACCCACACCTTCTTCACCCCTCCATTTGGGTAACTCCGATGGCTGCCAGAATTCCTCAGCAAGACAGACCTTCAGCTGCCCACGGAGGTAAGTGGCATGAGGTTGAGCCCTTTATTGGCTTCCTTTACTTTCCTATCACTTCCCAGCTCATCTACCACAGTTGAGTGGGATCATCTCTGTCTTGGTCCATTTTTTGCTGCTATAATAGAACACCACAGACTGGGTAATTTAAAATGAACCCAGGGACCCAGGGGACCTTTGCAAAAGGAGGCTGAGTACCTTTAATGGGGTTTGGATTCATGTTTAGGATTAAAATCCTAAATCGGTCAACCAAGCCCACCTGTCCCATCAGACTCATGTTTCTGAAGATACAGTACCTTATTAAATAGGGTTCTCAAACAGTGGTCTAGAAACCAGCAGCTTCAGACTCACCTGGGAACTTGTTTTTAAAATGCACATTCTTTTAAAAAAAAAAGTTTTTATTTCAATACCTTTTGGGGTACAAATGGTTTTAGATTACATGGATGAACTGCATAGTGGTGAATTCTGAGATTTCAGTTCATGCTTTATCCCAATAGCATATGTTGTACCTAATATTGAGTTTTTAATCCCACGTCCCCGACCTACCCTCCCCCTTCTGAGTCTCCAAAGTCCATTATACCACTCTGCGTGTCTCTGCATACCCATAGCTTAGCTCCTACTTATAAATGAGAATATAGGGTATTTGGTTTTCCATTCCTGAGTTACTTCACATAGAATAATGGCCTCCAGGCAGGGCGCAGTGGCTCACGCCTATAATCCCAGCACTTTGAGAGGCCAAGGAAGGCAGATCACCTGAAGTCAGGACCAGCCTGACCACCATGGAGAAACCCGGTCTCTACTGAAAATACAAAAATTTAGCAGGGCGTGCTGGCGCATGCCTGTAATGCCAGCTACTTGGGAGGCTGAGGCAGGAGAATTGCTTGAACCTTGGAGATGGAGGTTGCGGTGAGCCGAGATCACACCATTGCACTCCAGCCTGGGCAACAAGAATGAAACTTCATCTCAAAAAAAAAAAAAAAAAGAATAGTGGCCTCCAGCTCCATCCAAGTTGCTGCAAAAGACATAGAAATGCACATTCTTGAGCCCCACCCCAAACCAAATTAATCAGCAATTCTAGAAATGAGGACTAGCCATTCGTGTTTTAAAGAGCTCTCCGAATGATTCAGATACCTGCTGAAGTCTGAGAGCCAGTGGTTTACTAGGACTGAATCCAGACTCACAAACACCATGGTACTTTGGGCAAGTTAAACACATCTCCTGTCCTCAGTTTTCTCTCCATGAAAAAGGGGATAATAATAAGAAAACCTTCAGGGGACTGATGTGAGGATTAAACAAAACAATGTGTGTAGATTACCTAACACATCATCTCAAACACGGGAAATAGTGATTTCTTTCCCTACCTCCCTCTCCCCCGAGACTGACAGATGACAGTTCAGTGCAACTTTGATTCCCAAGATGTGGCTCTAATTTAAACAGAGGGTGGATTCTGCTCTGTTCCATGGACTTTAGAAAAGGATTTTTATAACCAGTATACTCTCGAGTGACTGTGTCTAAAGCCCCAGAACAGACTGAAAGAGACAAGTGAGCAGAATGTGCTGACAGTTTTCAGGAGAGCATTGCTGGAAAAATCTTTGGCCATATTGAGTCTTTGCAGTTCAGGTTAGTATCTACCTTTCCACTAGCTTATTTATCCTCAGGAACAGATACTGGAGAAACTAGAGCCTCAATGGCCTCATGAATGTCAGCACACCTGAGATAAGGCCAGATCCCCAAGGCAGTGACCCCGTTTCTCTGGCCATAGAATGGTACCTCTTTTGACTTTCTCATGGTTATGTAACTTAACCACATGTCCCTGGCATCCTCCGCACTCACTTGCAGGGCTAATTGGCCCATTTTCTTGTATTTCTTATGCTCAAAAGAAAGGCATCGTTTCCATGTCTCAGTGTCCCAATGACCCAACCATAGAACAAGGCACTCTATCCTCACCATTTGTCATGGTGCAAACAACCAAATGTCACCTCAGTAAATATTAATGGAAATAAATTAACTAAAGAAACCAAAAACCCACGGGACATATGGAATTACGTTAGACTCTGTGAACAATGAGGTGATAATGGTAATAACCTACATCCGAGGAGACATTTTCAGAGAACTGAAAACACTTTACAATTAAGTGCCACGTCAGTGCTAAATTTATTAGTGGGTAATTGGATGCAGCCTTAGCAAAACTCAGGCTGGACAGTACCACCTAATGGGACGCTGTTCTTTCCATCACTACCAAAAAAGCTCCTCCTAGGACTCCCATCAACAAGAAAATACGGCAGCTTTGAATCTGAACTGTAGCGAACCAGATTGAGGCTGTATCAAAACATTGCAACTAAAAATGTATCTTTCCATAACATGGAGAGATAATCTATACCCCCAGATTTATTTTTTTAGCATAACAATGGTTTCAGCAGGAGTGTTGTATCATACAGTGGAATTCAAGCATCCTTTTCAAATACATTCAAATTTCAGTGCCAAGGGCATTGAATTCCTCTCTGTGTTTGATCCTGAACAATGCTGTAGAAAATACAAATAAGTGGTTTAAAAGGTCCATAAGAATGCAAAACATGTAATTCCATTATGGTATGATACGAGAATGATATAATATCAACATGATAATGAAGCAAAAGGAAGGTTCCATCATCTCTGGCTTAGAGAACACATTTAACAAATGAAATCTGGATAAAAGCAGAATTGCTGATAGCAACTCTAGGAAGTTAAAGAAATCCCCTATGCAACATGTTTTATTTTTATGTATCTAACTGGTGAAATTTGATGATCTACATTTGAAAACTGTAAGGAAGCAAACCTGAGACTTCCAATTTAAAATTGTAACTGGATTACAACTCTGGACACACCACTATCAGCCTTTCCATAAAAATATCTATGAGGTCGACAAAGTGGCTCATGCCTGTAATCTCAGCACTTTGGGAGGCCAAGGCGGGTGGATCATGAGGTCAGGAATATGAGACCAGCCTAATATGGTGAAACACCATCTCTACTAAAAACACAAAAATTAGCCAGGTGTGGTGGTGCGCACCTGTAATTCCAGCTATTCAGGAGGCTGAGGCAGGAGAATCACTTGAACCCGGGAGGCAGAGGTTGCAGTGAGCTGAGATCTTGCCACGGCACTCCAGCCTGGGTGACAGCGAGACTCCATCTCAAGAGAAAAATAAATAAATAAATAAATCTATGAAGACCCAGAGAAATAAATAAATAAATCTATGAAGACCCAGAAGATGAAACACCACAGAATAAGAAAACTGGGATTTGCAGTCAATCTCTTACCAGAATTTTGGAGAAAGCTCTACTAATCAAGAAGCAATTAAACCAGACTGGAAAACTTGCTTGGTGACTCACCAGTTTATGTCAGACTGAAAATATGCCCCCATTGTCAACCAAGATTCAGGAGTTCATCATCTGTGCCAATCGCAAAATTGGAGAGCTGACTTTCCATCATGGGGGTGCATTGGAGTGCCCTCCACTCCAATCAATATCTCTCTATATATCTCCACTCAAAGACAGTGATAACAATATTAATAATGACAACTGCAGCTATTACTTAGAATTTTCTTTACATTCTGCTAAGTGCTTTACAAGCACTACTTCATTTAAACCTTGCAACAAAAGATAAATGAAATGAAAAGCTGGTTCTTTGAAAAGATAAATAACATGGATAGACCATTAGCAAGATTAACCAAGAAAAGAAAAGAGAAAATCTAAATAACCTCAATAAGAAACGAAACGGGAGACATTACAACTGACACCGCAGAAATACAAAAGATCATTCAAGGCTACTATAAACACCTTTATGCACATAAACTAAAAAACCTAGAAGAGATGGATAAACTCCTGGAAAAATACAATCTTCCTGGCTTAAATCGGGAGGAATTAGATACCCTAAACAGACCAATAAGAAGCAGCGAGATTGAAATGGTAATTTAAAAATTACCAACAAAACAAGGCCAGAACCAGATGGATTCAGAGCAGAATTCTGCCAGACATTCAAAGAAGAATTGGTACCAATCCTATTTACACTATGCCACAAGATAGAGAAAGAGGGAACCCTCCCTAATACATTCTATGAAGCCAGCATCACCCCAATACCAAAACCAGGAAAGAACATAACCAAAAAAGAAAACTACAGGCCAATATCCCTGATGAACATAGATGCTAATATCCTTAACAAAATACTAGATAACCGAATCCAACAACATATCAAAAAGATAATCAACCATGATCAAGTGGGTTTCATACCAGGGATGCAGGGATGGTTTAACATATGCAAGTCAATAAATGTGATATACCACATAAACAGAATTAAAAACAAAAATCACATGATCATCTCAATAGATGCAGGAAAAGTATTTGACAAAATTCAGATCACTTTATGATTAAAACTCTCAGCAAAATCAGCATACAAGGGACATACCTGAATGTAATAAAAGCCATCTATGACAAATCCACAGCAAACATAATACTCAATGGGGAAAAGCTAAAGCATTCCCTCTGAGAACTGGAACAAGACAAGGATACCCACTCTCAGCACTCCCCTTCAACGTAGTACTGGAAGTCCTAGCCAGAGCATTCAGACAAGAGAAATAAATAAAAGGCAAAGGGCATGCAATTTGGTAAAGAGGAAGTCAAACTGCGCTGTTTGCTGACTATATGATTGTTTACCTTGAAAACTCTAAAGACTCCTCCAGAAATCTCCTAGAACTGAATTCAGCAACGTTTCCAGATACAAGATTAATGTACACAAATCAATAGCTCTCCTATACAACAGTAGCGAGCAAGCGGAGAATCAAATCAAGAACTCAACCCCTTTTATAATAGCTGCAAAAAAATAAACAAAATACTTAGGAATATACTTAACCAAGGAGGTGAAAGACCTCTACAAGAAAAACTACAAAATAATGTTGAAAGAAATCATAGACGACATAAACAAATAGAAACACATCCCATGCTCATGAATGGGTAGAATCAATGTTGTGAAAATGACCATACTGCCAAAAGCAATCTACAAATTCAATGCAATCCCATCAAAATACCACCACCATTCTTAATAGAATTAGAAAAAAAAGTTCTAAAATTCATATGGAACCGAAAGAAAACCTGCATAGTTAAAGCAAGACGAAGCAAAAAGAACAAATCTGGAGGCATCACACTACCTGATTTCAAACTATACTATAAGGCCATAGTAAACAAAACAGCATAGCACTGGTATAAAAATAGGCACAGAGACCAATGGAACAGAATAGAGAACCCAGAAATAAACCCAAATACTTATAGCCAACTGATCTTCGACAAATCAAACAAAAATATAAAGTGGGGAAAGGACAGCCTTTTCAACAAATGGTGCTGGGATAATTGGCTAGCCATGTGGAGGAGAATGAAACTGGATCCTCATCTCTCACTTTATATAAAAATCAACTCAAGATGGATTAAGGACTTAAATATAAGACTTGAAACTATAAACACTAGAAGATAATATTGAAAAACCCTTTCTAGACGTTGGCTTAGGCAAGGATATCATGATGAAGAGCCCAAAAGAAATGCAACAAAAACAAAGATAAATAGCTGAGATTTAATTAAACTAAAGACCTTTTGCATGGCAAAAGGAACAGTCAGCAGAGTAAACAGGCAACCCACAGAGTGGGAGAAAATCTTCACAATCTATACATCTGACAAAGGACTAATATCCGGAATCTGCAATGTACTCAAATAAATCAGGAAGAAAAAAATAAAAAATAAAACACTCCCATCAAAAGGTGGGCTAAGGACATAAATAGACAATTCTCAAGAGAAGATATACAAATGGCCAACAAACATATGAAACAATGCTCAACATCACCAACAATCAGGGAAATGCAAATCAAAACCACAATGCTATACAACCTTACTCCTGCAAAACTGGCCATAATCAAAAAATCAAAAAACAGTAGATGCTGGCGTGGATGTGGTGATCAGGGAGTACTTCTACACTGCTGGTGGGAATGTAAACTAGTTCAGTCACTATGGAAAACAGTGTGGAGAATCCTTAAAGAACTAAAACTAGAACTAACATTTGATCCAGCAATCCCACTACTGGATATCTACCCAGAGGAAAAGAAGTCATTATACAAAAAAGACACTTGCACATGCATGTTTATAGCAGCACAATTCACAATTGCAAAATCATGGAACCAACCCAAATGCCCATCAATCAACAAGTGGATAAAGAAGCTGTGGTATATATGTAACGTGGAATACTACTCAGTCATAAAAAGGAATGAATTAACAGCATTCACAGCAACTTGGATGATATTAGAGACTACTAAATAAAGTAACTCAAGAATGGACAACCAAATATTGTAAGTTCTCATTGATGTAGGAACTAGGCTATGAGGATACAAAGGCATAAGAATGATACAACAGACTTAGGGGACTTGGGGGGAAGAATGGGAGGGGGCGAGAGATAAAAGACTACAAATAGGGTGCAGTGTATACTGCTCGGGTGAGGGGTGCACCAAAATCTCACAAATCACCACTAAAGAACTTACTCATGTAATTGAACACCCCCTGTACCCCAATAACCTATGGAAAAAAATTTTTTTAATTAAATTTTAAAAGTTAAATACAGAAAAAGAAGCTTAGAAAGCAAAGTGAGAAGAAGCAGCAGTGGCAGGGACCCTTAGGGAGAAGAACGTTTCAGGTAGTGAGGTGTCAACAGGGACTGGTAATTTTGACTTGAGTTGGCTTAAAAAATATAGCTACTTACTCATTCCAAATGAGGGTGAATCATACTGGACATCCAATTTAAGACATGGCAATCTGAAACAAGTGGACTCTGTGGACCTATATTTCTCTTTCTTATCTATATGGATACTGCCATCTGCTGATAACCGGCATTTTTGAGGGGTCTTTTTTGTAATTATGACATCGTATTTAAGGTATTGTTGCCCTTGTTCCCTTTAGGGGGTATCTTCTTCTCCCAGGTCTCCACATGGCTGGCTCATTTAATCTTACAATTCACAGCTCAAGTGGCAATTCGTCTAAACAGTTATCCCTGATCACTACATCTAAACAACTTCTACCCTCTACCCCTAGTTAATATCTATTTCATCATTTGTTTCACTCCTTTAATTTCATATTTATCATAATTTATAATTACTGTATGATTTTATGTCTTCATTTCTTGCTTGTGTGTCTCTTTCCCAGAATATAAGCTTCATGAAAGCAGGGA
Source organism: Macaca mulatta (assembly GCF_049350105.2). Lineage (NCBI taxonomy): Eukaryota > Metazoa > Chordata > Mammalia > Primates > Cercopithecidae > Macaca > Macaca mulatta. The sequence continues at coordinate 24,561,543 of NC_133423.1, read as the reverse complement.
CCTTGGCTCTCTTGTTTACCACTGCAGTAATAGTGCCTAATGCCACCTGTCTCTTAGAAAGAGCTTAATTAATGAAAACAAATAAAAAAAACCTTGCAACGCTCCATAATACAAATGCTATTGTTATCTTCATTTTAGGGAACTGAAGTTCAAAGATATAAAATAATTTTGCAAAGTTCACAAAGCTTGAAGAAGTAGAACTGGGATGCAAACTCAGATTACAAGACTCTTGAGCAAGTAACTATTAGATTATAGCACAGTCCTTGTAAGATATTTGTCAAGAAATACAGAGTAATGTAGCGTAGTATTTAGGATCACAGGAGATATTATCCTTTCGAGTGATGTGATATAAGGGCTGAGGGAAAGCAAAGAAATGGAGAGCTTTAGTATATGACAGAAATTTTCATTTTTGTGCATTCAGTCTTTTCAGAAATACAGAAAGAAGTTCCCGTCTTGGTCCCAAACAGTCATCCTGTAAATGAAATCTAGCCATGCCATTGAGAAAGAAATATTACCAGCACCAAAAAGCAAGGCCAAGGCTGAGTGAAGCATTCTTTCCATGTATTTGTAGAAATAACAAAATAAATAAATAAAGCATGTAAATTGAATACAATGGGAAAGAACATTATTATGAAAACTCAGAAAATGAAAAGACTTCTGAAAAAAATTTATTATAAAAACTGGAATCTAGAGAAATTGTCTGGAATTCTCATTTAAATAGAGAACAATTTAACTTCCATGAGGCAAAAAAAAAATTAAAAAAAATCACTAAGAGATAAATAAGTGAGGCCAAAAGTCAACATGATAAGATTAAAAGTGATATAGTGATAGAGTCAAATAGAAAAGATTTCAGAGGAATTAGAAAAGCAATAACAAAATATAGAACTACATTGGAGACAAAAAGGGGTGTAATTGACATTGCAGAAAATCGATCAGAGATATGGGGGAAAACTTCAGAAGTTTGGAGAAAATTAAATGTTCGGAGAAAAATTAAAATATTAGGAGGAAATATAAAATAACATCTCGATAAACATCTGCCATGTTCCAAGAAAAACAGTGGAAAGAAATAAACACATGGACCCATCCAGAAATGTATAACCACTAGGATAAAGTTTTAAACATTATACATTTATAGGTAGGGAAAAAAATCAGTTTACATACAAATAAAAGTCAGGCTGGCCTCATACATTTTACTACTAAATGCTAAAAAAAAAAAAAAAAATGAAGTAATGATTAATACGTTTTGAACATGACAAAGTTGTAAACCAAGAATATTATACCTAGCCAATTCATCTTTTTGAGTAATGAAAAAGAAAGTCTTGGAGAGGCAAAAGTGATAGTTTACCTACTTGCCCTTCTTTTAAAATTAGAATTAAAATTAGGAAAACTCAACTCAAGGAAGTCATAACATATAAGGACTGGTAGCCCTGTGGGGTATTACTTTAGACAACCACTCTTGAACTAATGAACCTGCAAGAAAAAAAATTCCACCTACTTCCATTAAAAAAGACAAGGGGAAAGAAATTTTGTGGTCATTTTAGTGCATAAAGTATTTTTCTTTAATTCAACACATTTTCTTTAAGAAGCTCATATTGTTTAATAGAATATAAATAAAAAGAAAATAGCATGTTCAGAATTCATCATACTTGAGCTAAAAGAATCAATATCTTTGGCTTTGCTCTGCTGGCATTAAAGCTTTCCAAGTATCTATTTTAAAGAAGTAGGACACTGTTTCTGGCTGGTTATGTTCTCTGCACACTGGCTGTTGTGCTAAGGGGTTGACTAGAAGATCTCCATGGCCCCTATTCAAAAATGCAATGACTTTTCTGGTTCAGGAAGCTCAGTCAAAGCAGCCCGGCAATCCTGCTGGTCAGCCTTGCCCTGGGAGGCAAGTCTTGTCAACTGGGGTACATTTCAGAAGCTTTCTTTCCCTAATTTTTTAAATAACTTTTTTTAAATCACAAAAGTAGCCCATGCTTATAACAGAAAATATGGAAAACTCTAAAATATAAAAAGGAAATTAGAAAATGTCTCATAATCTCATGATTCAGAGTCATGATTTTTCATTCCCAAGAATACCAGGAAGCAAGTCATTTAAAGGCAGGACATCACCACATCCTATGGGGCTGCCACAGTTTCCATGGCTCCACTTTGGAAAGGAGACAGACAGACTTAAGCAAGCTGCCACACAAGGACTTGAGCACTCCTCATCTGAGCTGTCCACACACTCCAAGCTCAAATAAAATAAATATGATAACACCCATAGAAGCACTTTATAAACTCCCAAGGATTATACAAATGTTACTTGTAATTATTCTTAGGAGCAAATGGGTTGGTATATTGACATTGTCATTATTGCACAAGGGGAAATTCGTTTCTGAGGAACATTTTCTCAATTTCCTGCCTTTAAAGGGACTGCTGTCATTTCAGCTTTGCTTTGTGTAGCAGGCTACTCTCTGGCACCTCATCTCCCACAACGATCTGGCAAGGCCCATGGTTGATCCTGGCAGACACATACATCGTTTCAGGAATCCGCTGTTCTATTCATAGGACTGCACATTTATGTATAGTGTCCAGCTCTGCATTGACCCCACAAAAGAACACAAGTTCAAAGGCTTCACTTTAAGGCACAGAAAATTCAAGAAGACTGGCCTCCCAGAAAAATGCAGCAAGAGCCCAGCATTTTTGCAGACATAGGTATTGATGTCTATATGCTTTCTTATTGTTGTGTGTGTCATTTACCCTGTCAAGATGTGAATGATGTTACAATAGAGCCTTGTGAGAAAGGGATGAAAAGGAAATGTTGCAATTTGTCAGGGTGCAGGGGTGGAGTTTCCTGTCCTTAATTTCATGTCCCCTCAATCATGGCTGGTGGCCTTGTTATTCCTTGTCTGGGAACACTCTCTTCTCTAGGCTTACCTAAAACCACTCCTTCCTAATTTTCCAGCCACATAACTGGTCACTTTCTTTCCTGGTCTCCTTACTCATTCCCCCTTCTCTGCTCAACTTTTAAATGTTGGAGTGATCTCAGTCTACAGCTTCCGGAGAGCCAAACTCTTGTCTGATGGTTTGCCACTATAGCCTCTCAGTGACAAGAATAACATCTGGCACTTAGTAGCTGCTCACTAAGTATGTTCAAATGAGTGCATGAAGTCATATATGAATTAATGTATTGCTGACAACCTCTCTATTTCAATTGCTGACAAACTCTCTATTTCATAACACAAAATTTTCTCACACTTCCAATTTATTCTCATGCCCAGAGCTGCCCACCATTGCTAGGTCATTTCACTGAATGAGATTCATGACTGTCTGCCTGTAGCTTTAGACCCAAGCCCCCCCCACCCTTCCCTTTATGAAGATGCCTAAAGTCACATGGCCCATGGATCCCCTGCCTTAGAATCAACTCTCACTGAGACATCCACCTCTCTCTTCCTTATTCTTTGAAATACTTATAACCAAATGAATTACAGTGCCTAGTCAAGCAGTATTTTCCCATCCCCAATCAAGGGAAGTGGCAATTCATTCCAAATACTTTGACTTTCAGGAAAATGCCCCCAATATTTCTCCTCTATTAGAAAACTCAAAACAAACAAACAAACAAACAAAACTCTCTGCAGAATGAGGCCATATAAAATCACTAGTTTCAGAGACCCATTATTACATGAGAGCAAACTAGGTCGTTTTCTGAGCCTCAGTTTCTCCTTTGCTGATGTAGGTTTAATAGTATTAGAAAGAATTAGATCAGATAATGCACAAGAAAGGGTCTAGGGCCATTCCTGGGGACTCAGGAAACGTTGAGAAGATCTGGTCAAATTTGAATGTTTGCAACCCTTATTGCCAGAGTTCATTTACATTCTCCTCCGAGAAACAAACCACAGCCAAATAGATGGCGCAGGAGTGGCCAGTGAAAAAAGAGACTTTGAGGAGGTGGAGGAGGGAAGCTTACTGAAAACTGAAAATAACTATGCAGCCCCATGGTGAAGGCTGACATGCGTAATAAACTAATAAATGACTTAGTAGTACTCTATCACCCAGCACAGTGTGGAGAGAAGCTGTAGACTGAGATCACTCCAAACTGTTCAGCAGCCCATGAACAAGCAGTTTGCAGAGAGCCAGGACTGAGGAAAACACCTGTAGGAATCTGTGAGTGCCTCCTTGAAGTTGGTGCCCTGGGGCACCTCATCCCAGTCCCTGCCCTTCTCAACCTCAGGGAATGACAGAAAGTCTTCCACCATCCCTCATGCCGCCGTACCGCACCCCTCCACCCTCAGCATCTGTGTGCTATGGACCAACACTCGCACAGGTAGGAATCTGGTGACAATGAGCAGAGTGCTGTTGCCAACTTTGCATCCAAACCACCAGATGAATACTGTTTTCTGCCAATTCACATTTTACTACCACTCTGTAGTGGGGGAGAATCTGACCTGTGTTTCAGATTTTTCAGGAGTGCTAAAAAGAGGGGAATACACAAGCTAGCAATAATTCACAGATGTAATGATCTGGGAGATTCACAAAAGAACCACCTGGCTTGGGCATTACACCTGAGTGCATGCAATTGCCCAGCTCATAGCAATCTTTAAAATTAGTGAATATGGGTTATCAGCAAGAGAAGAGGACTCTTGCAGACAAGCACAGGTCCCAGTAAAGAATGGCTTTATTTAGAACCAGTAACCCACAACTTCTTCTGGGGATAGGAACATAGAAAATTTTAACTTCCTTCCCACCATTTTCTTTTTTTAAAACGGGGTTTCTGTGTATCTTTGATGAGCGAGACTATCCTTAAAAGACCAAGCTGTGTTGGATTTGACTATCAGGTGCGCTTAAACTGGAAGCAATCTTGGGCATTGTCAAGTTGTAATATTTTTATTTTAGGGTGGAGGAAACTGAGGCCAAGGAAGGCTGTGTTATCGTTCCAGCCTAAGGTCTCACAGGAGAGCCAAAAAGAGAACCCAGGAATCCAAAACCCAGGAATCTGATATCATGAATTTTGCTGTATCTGCTCCCTCCTACATTGTTTTACTGAAAAGTTTTCTTGAAGTTGGCATATTTTTTCCTTGCAGAAACTTACTACTCTAATGGAAAACCAGTATCATTTGCAATAAATAAAAGGCACCATAAGTATAAACAGAATGAAAGTGATACAATGTTAAGTTCTAAGTAAGAAGGTTCTGAGATTATGTCCTGTTAAATAGTGATATTATCAAGTGAAATGTCCTTAATACCAGCAGAAGCACTGAAAGAACATTGGAAAAGCAATGGTTGTCTCAATACGTGACTCGATGCCGTTTAAGGTTGTATTTCCGTATCACCAACCATGTGGTCACACTCTCAGAAGCCCTGCACTAACCCTAACACCAGCCAGTAGCCTTGCCTCCTCCAGGCAGCCCACCAGAATCCCTGGAGAAGTAGCCTTGTCAGTGAATTATGTATGACTTTCTCAGTGGCTACACACTCTTCTCCTTTACCTTATTTTGAAAATTGAGAACCATTCTTGAATCTTAGGTGAGGATTGCTGAGAATGTGCTCAGAGAGTTAGGAAAACAATAGGAAAGGAAACTCACTAATTATAGCTTACAGAATAAAAACTGAGTTGCCAATTATAATCACTGAGATTGAAGTTCTCATAGAGGAAACATTTAATAACAAATACCTACTTTATGCCGGATGGGACATATGCTTTATCTCGTCTATTCTCTCAACAACCTTAAAAAGCAGATATTATTGGCTCCACTTCACACATGAGAAAAACAAGGCTCAGAGATGTTAAGTAACTTGACTCAAGTTACACAGCCAATAGCAGAATTCAAACTGAGATTTTTTTTTTTTTTTTTTTCAGACGGAGTCGGAGTCTCTCTCTGTTGCCCAGGCTGGAGTGCAGCCGGCCCACTGCAACTTCCACCTCCCGGGTTCAAGTGATTCTCCTGCCTCAGCCTCCTGAGTAGCTGGGATTACAGGCGCGCGCCACCAGGGCCGGCAAATTTGTGTATTTTTAGTAGAGATGGGGTTTCACCATGTTGGTCAGGCTGGTCTCCAAATTGAGATCTTTTATGCCAAATCTGGCTGCACATTAAGATTGTCTGGGAGTTTTTTTTATAATGATCTGTGTCAGAGTTTCACTCACATTGACTCTCAGTGAATTAGTCCGATGTGAAGGCTTATCATGGTATTTATTTGCCAGCTTCCTAGGTGGTTGTAGTATCCATCTGGCATTAAGAAACCCTGGCTTTTAACCATAACCTGTGTTGTTATTCCCTTGTCACTTTTTAGTTATTTTTAAACTCTGTTTTCCTACATTTTCTTCATCATTTCCTAGTGAAATTTCAGGGAGCACGAAAGTTCGAATCTATAAGCAAATGGGTCACTGCCTGCCCAGCGTTGGAGCACCTCCAGCCTGAGAGTGGGACGTCCTGGACCCCAGCTCTGCTTCTGCTCTCATATAGCCAGGACCCTAGGCAAAACACTCCTCCTTGTTTCCTCGTCTGCAAAGTGAAGAGGTTGAACTTGGTGATCTTTAAGCTCCCTTCCAGCTCTAAATTTCTGTGATCAGCTTCCAAATGCTACGAGCTGGTTGCAAAACCCTGTGGATGTACAGCCACTCTGCCTTTCCCATTTGTTCGCTTTCTTTTTCCCTCAGCTCCATTTCTATTTAATGAGCTTTGGCCCGAGCGAGCCCTGCTTGTCCTTCCCCAGTCCTCTAAGCTGCTCCCAAGGCCTTAGCTTATTTCCATGGGAGTTTTTTTTTATTACAAATTTTCTTCTACTTTTTTTACCCAACTTTAGTTCCCTCCAGTCCATAGGGACTCTTCTTCATATACCCAAGTGTCCTTCCACAGATTTTAATTAAACACAATCATCTTCTTAAAGCTCCTCCCAAAGTGGCGGCCAGGGCTCAGAGGGTAGGGGTGGAGAGAAGAGGAGAAGTTCATTAAGTTCATTACCAGATAAATGTTGTTACCATATTTACCCCAAATCAGACAAGGGAGTTAAAATTCAAGTGTGTGCATGTGTACGCATGTGCATATCCAAATTTTAAGATACTTTCAGTATCTCTGTTCCAGATCCATTTTCTCCTAAAAAAAATACTAAACATAGAAGAATATTTTTTGGAATATGGATCATTTCCCTTCATGGAATTCTTCTTGTGCTGTGCCTTCATGAGTTTGTTTCTTAAGACATACAGGTCTCAGGATTCATCACCACAAAGCAATTTAGAAAAACTCAAAACGCAGGTTACTCCTTGCCCCTGTCCTATGTTATAGTTAAATCTAAGTCTAAGCCAATGGAAAGCTGTGAACCATGGGCCACTCCCTTCCAATGGACTTCTACTCTTGGGGTGCACCTTGTCTGAGCATGGACTCGTCAGCCTTTCCCCACGAGTCCCAAATTTCCCTGAATTGCAACAGGCCCTGGAACATCTGTAATGCTAAATCTGAAGCGGATCATTCCACGATGATACTCAGAATTTTCTAGGGCATGACAGACTTTATGAAGCATTTGAACAGCTCCATGTCCCACAGGAAGAAAGACAATTTCCAGGCTGTGCCAGGATGGAGTATGGGGAGCATCCGACAGTTTTTCTGAAGGAAACAATTCTGTTGATTGGAACAGTATTTTGCAAAAGCCTACTCAGTTTTCATAGGTTGCAGCTTTTTAAAATCTCCTAACATCAGTTTTATATTTACCCTTGTTGTTGCTTTTTTTAAGTGGAACTAATAATCAAGCCTTTTAGGGCAAGTTTATTGTTTTGGATACAACTGTTTCCCATCCAACTCCACACAGCTACCTTCCCACTATTAGGTGGGATGAAAAGTTTTCAGTCCCTTTCATTACTCCTCCTTTGTCATAAAACCATTGGTGTGTTTCTGATTTCCAGAAAGAAAAGAGAGCATGTTTATGATTTTGCCTTTATTTTTAGGGACGTTCTTCAATTCCTCTTCTAACAGTGTATAGTGTTACAGCAATCGCGAGTTCTAATTTATTTATTGTTAAAATGCTAATTATGCATTTGCCTTGTTTTTACTGAAACTAAAGAAGTAAAAAGTTAACTCAGAACGTTTCCGAATACCCATTTGGTTTCCAAATGTACAATCAAGTCTTTCCAAAAAGCAGGACAGAGAAGGCTTGTTGGGATTTCAGATCCAGGGAGTCACTTTTAGATGAGGTTGCTCTCCATTTTAGCAGTGAGGCAGCATCTAACTTCTTCTGGTGGCTGTTTTAAGTGACAAACTGGAACCACAGATCCCATATGAATCACAGGGAGAGCACTAGCCCCTAAATTGTGTTCCACTTTCCTATGGACAGCAGCAAACAGTGCCATTTGTGAAAGTATAGGAAGTCACTGGTCAGCAATGGGTGTGATGCAAGAGGCCCCAGAAGACCCCCCAGGATCCATGTCGCTAGCTGTGTATAACAAAAAGTCCACTGTTGAGGCTGGGCGTGGTGGCTTATGTCTGTAATCCCAGCACTTTGGGAGGCTGAGGTGGGCAGATCACCTGAGGTCAGGATTTCAAGCCTGGCCAACATGGTGAAACTCCATCTCTACTAAAAAACACAAAAAATTAGCTGGGCATCATGGTGCATGCCTGTAATCCCAGCTATTTGGGAGACTGAGGCAGAAGAGTCACTTGATCCCAGGAGGCAGAGGTTGCAGTGAGCTGAAATTGTGTCATTACACTCCAGCCTGGGTGACAGAGCAAGACTCTGTCTAAAACAAACAAACAAACAAACAAACAAAATCCACCACTGAATACAGCAGAATACATTAGAATATCAGAGCTGAATGGAACTTGGACACCACTCAGCCCTGATCCCCACCTTACATTTGAGGAAACTGAGGCCTTGAAGTGGGAAATGACTTAGTCACAAACATTAAACTTAGCAAGTTAATGACAGAGCCAGGATTACAGCCCTGGTCTCCTGACTCTAAAACCAGTGCTCTTTCCAAAAGTGAGTCCCAAAGCTTCATCTACATGTAGCAGCAGCGGGTTCTCCATTCTGCACCTGCAGCTCTATGAGGATGAAAAAGGTTCCCATTTATTAGTCGTTTGCCACATACCCGGTTCTGTGCTAAGTGCTTCGGCCACATTATCTCATTTAATTCTCATAACAACCCTTTGAGATAGGTATTATTACAGATAATTCAACTATAGCAGATCCAGAATTCTGTCTGGGTTCTTCTGTCTCCATAGCCCTTGGTCTAACTCACTGCCTTATTCTGTCTCTTCTACTGCTTCTCTCAGCTCCATCCACACCTACAGGCTCTGGACAGAAACTGCCCATGACCTTCTTCCCTGACCACAGAAATCTGACAGTGAGTTCAGGTAGCAAGCACATATCCCCAGATCTCAGGAAAAGTGGGCCTTTTCCCAGTGTCAGGAAGTGAATTGTGACTGCTCTAACAATTCATGATAATCGCATTCCCCTGGCCCAGTGACTGGTGTAAGGCGATGTGTGATCCCATTATGGCCAATCCGAAATAAAGGAGAAAATTCTCAGGGCTCCCCTGACTGTCTAAAAAGATGGAGTTTCAGAAGATAAGACTTTTAGCCTTTGGCTCTCAGTTTCTGTGTAGGATACTGGCATGAGCATGAGATGCCTGGAGTTGAGGAAGCCAGATTGCAAACATGAGGTGATAACCATGAGGGGGAAAAAAAAACAAACCGCAAAACAAAAACAATAAAACAAATAAAAAACAATACACTGAAGATGGAGTGGCAAGGCTTTGAAAAATGTGACATTGCTGAGCTATTGCACCAACCTAACAGTGCCTGCCTGCATATTTCTTGTTATTTTCAAAAGTTAAATACTTATTGCCTAGGCCATCATTAGTCAGATTTTCTGTTCCTGGAAGCTAGAAGCATTCCTGATATAAGCTGTTAGTTCAGAGATGTGTCACTTAAGGGTAGCTGCCCAGCCCCATGCCTCACCTTCTTTGTCAAATGTGTACTAGTTGGAGTTATACCAAGGTTTTGTAATGGATTTTATGCTCGGTATCATTTAATGCACGTCTGGAAGTATTTGCCATAGATTTATCTACTATCATTTGCAGTATGGATTTTTTAAAAAATTTCTATTGATATATAATCATACACATTTTGGGAGTACATGTGATACTTTGACACGTGGATCAATGTGTGATGGTTATATCAGGAGAATTGGGATATCCGCTGCCTCAAACATTTATCTTTTCTTTGTGTTGGGAACACTACAGTTCTTCTCTTCTAACTATTTTGAAACATACAATAAATAATTGTTTAGTATAGTTTCCTCACTGAACTATCGAATACTGGAAATTATTCCTAATATCTAACTGTATTTTTGTATCCATTAACTAGAAGTATGGATTTTTTACTAAAGAAAATAAATCCTGATTCGTTGAAGATAACATTTAGATACAGGGACACATATCTCACATGTGTGGCCATATATTAGAGGTAATTGTTTTGTATCCACTATGAGTTGATAAATCACAAGATTATTCAGTACTCAACAGCAACTTGATAATTATTCAAACAGAACGCAAATGTTGGCCCTTCGAGTTCAGCTTGAGCCATATATACCATATACACCTCAGTCTGCGGATCCCCTACAGAAAAATAAAAAGAAAAGGCAATGACTCAGAATCTACACAGAGGGCCCATTTCTGCAGTGTTTCCCCAAATATACAGTCTTTTTCTTCCATCTTCCTACATGCATATTCTAAGATTTACTAGTTTTGAACACATACATTATGGGCATATGTTTACATTTGTTGTTTGATTCTGTCTTATTTTGAAACTATACTAGAGTACTCTGACACATAGAACTGTTTTCTAAGATGCTCTAGTTCCATGTCTGTCATCCCTGAATTGTCAGTTTTTCCATCAACAAACATTGGTGTGTGATGAGCATTGTGTTGAGAATTTAGGACTTGTATCTGAAAGAGTTGGGATGTGTGGTTTGTTTTTTCCCAGTGACAACACTAATAGAATTGATCCCAGCAACAAGAAGTTACAGTATCCTCTTATTCTTATCCAAGAATCCCATCCCCAGCCTTGGGGAAGGAAGAGAGAACTGTCAATGTTCTCCTCTCCTCTGGGGAGAAAGAATGGTGTGAGCAAAGCATCTAGCTCAAATATGGTAAGACAATAGTATCATATTTTTTAAGCGGGTTCTATAGACTTGCACTCAAGAAAAAACAACAAGGATATAATCAATTTCCTTGTTATCTAAGTCTTTTGTATCTAAGTCAGCTGGTCCTTTGGGAGAAAACTAGATAACCAGATGAGGCAACTTGTACAATCCACAAGAAAGAAGCTTATTTCAGAAACTATGAGCTTCTTGAGAATACTGGTTTGCTTCTTAATCATTTTTACATCCTCAGAACCTAGAATAATATCCCGCACAAAGCAGGTAACCAATAAATGTGTGTGTGATAAATGAATACACAGGGTTTATTATTATTATTATGGTCTTTTTATTATTACTATTATTTTTCATCATCATCATTATTATTAGGTACAGGTAGTCTAACTTGGTACTCTCATTTGAGATACTGTAGGATAAAGAAAACCAGTCTCTAATAAAATGTGGGATTCTGGTCTATTTTTCAAAGTCTGAGCTACAAAAGTGCCACAAAATGTAGTTCTGTGTCTAGATGAAATCTTATTTTAAACTTGCATTTTAAAAACTCTGGAATGAAAATCTAAGTTGGGGATCTCAAGTTGGTTAGAAAGGAAATTATTAAGGACCCTTTCTTACACTCTAAAGTGAGAAACATCACGTTGAAAATGCACCCACAGTGTTGGGACCTCATAAAATATCCATGAAGAAAACTCTCTTAGACAAAAGTACCTGATTTTTTCGATCAAGCATTGTATTTGTCAGAGTACATGATTGGGGTAGCACTGACAGAAATTTTATCACATTTAACATTTGTTCATTTCACACTTCAGGCTCTCTCTCGATCGCAGAATTTATTTCATTGGCATTTGTCATATCTCGGCTATCTTCTTTCACCACTTTGTAGATGGTGGCTTTTTTAGGCGACTTTTTCTGAGCTGAGGATTTTTTTTTCTAGGATGCCAATCCAATCTGGTATTTCAAAATGCCAACACCATTGGCCCTGCTGGAAACCGATTAAACAATTTCTATGCCTAACAGCTCTTTTCAAGTTGCTGAGTTTTTGATTTTCATTTCTTAAGGCTAAATTTTCACACACACAAAAATTGCCCACTCTTTGCATGCAAATGAAGCAGTTTAGAAATGGAAATTCAAGCACAGTGAGCCCTGCATTAATTTACAAATCCATGGCATATTTAAAATATTTTTTCAAATTGCTTCACACGTTTTGGGTGTGTGACACATCGCCATTTAACTTAGTCAAAGTTATTTTGCTGATAAACTTTAGATAACTCTAAAGAAGGCATCTTTGGGAGAACCAAGGGAGAACTGTTTTCTGTTCCATTACATACATTTTTTTTCATTAAAATAAAACGGGATCAACTTGGGTGAGCTAGAGCTCTCTATAAAGACAGGAATTTCTCACCCAGATGAGAAACTTGAGTGAATGGAAGAGGAAAGGGAAATCAATGTCCTTGTGAGTAAAAGTCTATGAAAGTACAGTGTGTATGTCATCAACACTTTACATTTCAATCCCTTCATTTCTGGTTCCTGTAAGAAGAGAACCCAAACGTATCTTCACGCCTCTGCAGAGATAAAAATAGGTAATCATCACTAGTCTTCAGAAAAGTATATCCTAGCTTTCTGTTTGATATTTGCAAAGCAAGAATGTACATTTGCCTCAAATAGGGCTATTGAAGGGAAAGACTTTTCATCCTTTCATTTTCTTATACTGCATCAAAGCTAGCACATTTTAGAACTGACATTCCTGAGGGTTTTTTTTTAATTTAAAGGAAACCATCCATTTATCAATATCAATCAGCCCGTTCCTGATCAATTCAGATTTCAGTCGGAATTATAAATTATAACATGCTCTAATTATGAAGTTATAATAAGTAACACAGTGGTATTGGTGCAGGGACAAATTGTCCATGGAAAAGATTAGAGAGACCTGAGAAGACTCACACATACATAGAAAATCTGACATTGCAAATAAGTGGGAAAGGAAAGACTTCAATAAGGGTGCTAGGACAATGGTAAAGAAAGAGAAAAAGAAGGGAAGGAAGGAAGAATGGAAGGAAGGAGGGAAGGAGGAAAGGAAGGAGGGAAGGAAGGAAGGAAGGAAGGAAGGAAGGAAGGAAGGAAGGAAGGAGAGAAAAAAGAAAGGGGGGAAGAAAGGGAGTGAGAGAGGGAAAAGAAGCGAGGAGGGAGGGAGGAAGGGAGGGGAGAAAACACAGAAAGAAAGGAAGGAGGGAGGAAGGATAAAAAGAAAAGAAAAGAAAATGGATTCCCCTCACACACACTATTCATTAAAATCAGTTCCAAATTAACCATGTGGAAAAGAAAACTTTACAATTTTTAGGGAAAAAATAGGAAAACATTTCTGCGACATCAGGATGAAGGAGGAGAGAAAATAAGTCACACAAAGAAGAAACTACAAAGAAAAAAATACAGATTCAACCACATTAACTTCCACTCATCAGAAGACAACAAAAGAGAGTAAAGAAACGAGACCCCAAAACTGGGAGAAGATGTCTATAACAACGATGATTAACATAGGGGGAATATCCATAAAATAAAGAACTTCAATGATTCAAGAAAAAAACAACCCAAGAGGGGACACACAGCCGATGGGCAAAAGAGATGAAGGGGCATTTCACAGAAGAGGCAAGATGAATGCCCATTACACAAATGGGGAAATGTTCATGAATCATCAGGAAAATGCATAATGAAATCACTAGGAGATACCATTCACTCCCATGAGGTGGCAAACGTTTTAAAGTGTGACATATCAAGTATTAAAATGATGTCCAGTAAGGATATGGTATAACAGGCACTCCTGTACACTGGTGGTGGGAGCAAAGTTGTTAATCTTAATTTGGAATACTATTTAGCATCACCTAGTAAAATTAAACTTAGGCCAGGTGTGGTGGCTCACGCCTGTAATCCCAGCACTTTGGGAGGCTGAGGCAAGCAGATCACCTGAGGTCAGGAGTTCGAGACCAGCCTGGCAAACATGGTAAAACCCCGTCTCTACTAAAAATACAAAAAATTAGCCGGGCATGGTGGCACATGCCTGTAATCTCAGCTACTCAGGAGGCTGAGACAGGAGAATTGCTTGAACCCAGAGGCAGAGGTTGCAGTGAGCCAAGATCTTGCCACTGCACTTTAGCCTGGGCAACAAGAGCGAAACTCCTTCTCAAAAAAAAAAAAAAAAATTAAACTTGTGCACACTCCACAGCCACTCCCAGATGTATTCACTCCCAGATATACAGCCAATCCCAGATGTAGATATAGATGACATAGATATAGATATAGACATTGAGCCAAGAGAAGCTTGTGCACATGTTTACCAGTCAATATACATAAGAATATTCACAGTATCATTGCTCTTCAGAGCAAAACAAGTCAAACATCCATAAACAGAAGAATATATGAATGAATGATGACACAGTCATATGCTGGAATGTAATACGGCCACCCATTAACACAGTTAAATCTGAAATATATAACATTGAGCAATCAGAAAGCAAGTTTCAGGAAAAATGCATACATATACTTTTATTTACCTGAAGTTCTAAAACAGACAAAATTAAGTAATAGCTTATTTAGGAATATCTATACATAAAGCAAACCAAAGGTGTTACTAACACAAAATTCAGGAGAGTGACTATCTCTGGAGAGTAGAAGAGAAGATTACAATCTGGGGAGGTCCTGCCTAAGGCTTCACAATGAACCTCTTACTGGGTTCATTTTATCATTAGTCTTGAAATTGTACATAGATATTAGATCTATTTCTTTGGAATTATTATATATTTATTTTTTAAGTTTCAAAACAAACTTTGATGTGTGAGAGCCAAATCAAGGTTACAAACATGCACCACCACCCCCCCCCCCAACCACATCCTACTCCAGTTTGTCTTAAATAGTAAGTTATTTCCAAAACTTTTCTCCAGAAGGCATGTGAGCTTCCTCCTCACAACACTGTTGGGGAAGAATATGAGCTGATACAACAGCATTGATTCTGAAAGTCCTTTGCACACCTGTGCTTATCACTGCTGTTACAGTTGTATTGTTGTTCGTGCTGCTGTTATCTATCGTGCTTGTCTTTCTGCCACGTCATAGACTGAGAAAACACTTGACAGTTTGTTGACTTGATGCATCAGTTCCATTTTAATAGCTCCTATAGTAGGTGACATTTGAAAACAAGTCTCCAGCAAAGAATCTTGTCCTGAAGTCCCAATCAAGCAAACTTTGTACACATAGACTAGACAGACGTTTTCCGGCGAAGCATCTTTATCATGTATAGATGTGTTTAGTCCATGCTTGTTAGACCCTGAATTTCTATATGCAGTCCCAAGTAAATGACGGATGTGTATTTCTTCCTATCTTAAATGTACTTTCTTTAGCTACTTTAACATCTCTCAAATCAGGATGCATTTGCAATCTATGGCATAACATAGTTTGACAGCATTTTTTTTCTTTCTCAGTAAAACACAAAATAATGGTTTTCTTAAAGTTGATGGTTTCTTGGTTTCTCTGGCCTATAACATCAAGTTTCCACAGGAATTCCCATCAATTGGAGAGGAAAAAAAAGCAGATGCCAGAACATAGAGAGATCAAATGCTGCCACACTGCCTAGAGACTGGAAATGACAGCCTGCAACAAGCCACACCTGAAGGCTGCTCTTAAGGGCAGGAAAATGGAAGGTCCAAGGAGGAGGAAAATGCTGGTTTGGTTCCATTTGAACCAAAATGCTAGTAAATGTTCACTTCAACCTTTTGTGATTTTGTGTTCATTTCAAAACACTCACAGACAAAAATGCATTAAAGCTGAACTATCAAGGACCCTCTGCTAACCTCTGACCTCAGGAAGCTCTAAGCACAGCTCAAAATGTTGAGCCAAAAGAGATATACAGGTAGTGACAGCCACAGCATGTGCAGTGAAGCTCAGCAGTGCCACCGAGGACTTCTGTCCCAGCAGTGAGAATGAGAACAGAGTTCACGACAGCCACTCCCGAGCTCTGAGAAGCAGTTCCACAGTGTGCAAAGGGTGGAAGAAGCTCTTCACCAAATTCTCTGATTAATAAAGAATATATCATGTTGCCCAGGTGGTCTTGCACAAGTGGTGTGATGCATATGAAGAAATCCAGTTGAATGAATAAGCAGTAATTCATAAATCTCCAGGACTTACAAAAATCCCTATAGAGCAAAAAATAAATAAATAGATCCATGGGTTCCCTGAACCCCTTTCATTAGTTAACCCTGCCCTGGCTTAACTTTTATTTCAGTAATGGTCTCTGATGTATATGGCACCAGACTGAGGATTTACCAAATGATGTGAGTATGTATTTTTTATATAAAGTTTCTAAAAGAGTTATTTGTATCTACAGATCCTTTGAGCATTTAAGAACTACTTGATAGGTTGCAATGTAGGTATTATAGGCTATATTTGCAGTGTTGGGCACCAAGTTTTCTTCAGGATATTGAGATGAGATTCTTTCTGTGTTTCACAGGAATTATCTAAATTTCTGGGAGTGGCATCTACAGTTTTCCATCTGTTCGTGTCAGAACCTCCTTTAACTAAGCCTCTCTAGAAGGAGGGTCTTGCTTATTTGGTTTGATGTGTTATTGGTGAGGCCAAGTCTAATATCATATACACACAGTGCTTAATAAGCAAGAACTGTTCAGAGTTTGAGTTTAATTTGGACACAGTTGGGCACCATGGCTCATGCCTGCAATCTCAGTACTTTGGGAGGCCAAGGTAGGTGGATGACTTGAAGCCAGGAGTTTGAGGTCAACCTGGCCAACATAGCAAAAAAAAGTTCTTGTAATTTTTACACAAATGGTTTTAAAAAACAGCCGGACATAGTGCTGCATGCCTGTAGTCCTAGCAACCAACCCAGGAGACTGAGGCAGGAGGATTGCTTGGGCCCAGGAGTTCGAGGTTACAGTGCACTATGTGGCGCCACTGCACTCCAACCTGGGCAACAGAGCAAGACCCTGTCTAAAAAAAAAAAAAAAAAAAAAAAAAAAAAAAAAACACCAAGCAGGAGGCAAGAGCAGAACTTGACATGTTTGGCTTTGTTTTGAGAAAACAAAATTTACCTGATGCCTGATGTAGCCTGGTCCTGAGTGATGTCATCCAACATGCTCCCACTCAAGGCACAGCCTCCTTGAGTATCCCATATCCTTGGGGGAAATCAAGATAAAGACTCTCACCACTTCCCATACAGTAAAGGAAATTTCAACGGAGAAAGAAAGAATGTAGGTAAAACCCCAGACCAGCAGCCTGAGCCGCTCTCTGCCACCTGGCCTTATTATAACACCCTCAAGGGTCCTACCAATGCCGTGCCTTCTTTCCACTCCATGGAACACAGCACTGGAAACGACACTGGGAAGTAGTTTGCTTCCAGTGCCCTGACATGTGACAGTTTCCTGCATGAGACTTTTATTCTTATTTGGCATTTGGACTTTTAAATGACTCCGTGATTAATGCTTCGAGGCCGCACGTGATAATTGTCTTGGCAGAAAGATGTCTTTGTTCTTGCCCACTCACCTTTTGTATCGTGTTTCCCACTCCTGTTCCCTTTTTATGAGTTGTTGATGTTCATCTATATTTAGCGAGTGTTTTGCTAATATCCAAGGAGTCATCAAAGGTGCAGCTGCTTCGTCGCTACAGGAAACCCCCGCTTTAGGGGGCTAGCTCTGCTCTAGGAGGATCTGCTTTGGAACCGTCCTCTGCATAAGGATGAGAAATGCTCTTCTTAATTTTTAAATTAGCTGGCTGAGGCATCCGTCTTTTCCCCCGTTTGGGGCTCGATGAACTCATATGTTATTCTTGGTTGAATGTCAGACTAATGAGGATGTTTTTCTGATGGTCTTTATTTGGAGTTATATTCACTTGTTTTTTCCTCCCTTTCCAGGGGCTCCTTTCTTCATTGTGTGGACATGTGACCTTGCTTTTATGTTTTCAGTGTCCCAAGCTAGGAAACTTGTGATAGTCCTTTCCTGTTCCCTCCTGAGTTACTGGTTTGTGTCACAAATGCTTGGCTCACTTCCTTCATGTCCTTAGAAAAGGAGGTCCCCTAAAATGGCTCCCCCACCCCACTGCCTTTTTACCATGTGTGAACACTGCAGCAGAAGTCATTACAAGGTCCACCCTTCTTGAATGTCATCTAAATCTGGTTAATTGACAATATACTCAAAATATTCTATTTTAAAGCAATCTCACTATAAGACAATGTCATCGTAGAGTTCTCACTGTGCTCTAAGCTGCCTCTGTCCACAAAAAGAGAATGCTCAAAGACAATTCCCCATAAGGCCTTATTAGTCTCTCCAGCAACTCATTTTTAGTCTTCCTTAGAAAGAGAAAATATTTATTCTCCATTTTTTGTAAGGCCATGCCCTTACAAAAAAATAAAATAAAATAAATTGGTCGGGTATAGTGGTGCATGTGCCTGTAGTCCCAGCTACTCAGGAAGCTGAGCAGGGAGAGTTGCTTGAGCCCGGGAGTTCAAGACTGCAGTGAGCTACAGTCGCACCACTGCCCTGCAGCCTCGGTGATAGAGTGAGACCCTGGTCTCTTTAAAATAAAAACTTAAAAGTCAAGAGTGAAAAAGAAATCACCCTTTTCATACACATCTTGAAACAAAATAAGTAGGGAAGGGAATTTTGGAATGGATTTCACAAGTTCTTTTGAAACTGACAGCAATCCACCAGAGAAGGAAAACTAAACACAGAAACTAGAATGGGTAGGAGGAGGGCATTTGAAGTAGTCGCTTCTACTTTCATTATTGCCCCTCCATCCAGTATGCATATGTGCTCTTGTGGCAGAATTAGAGAGATGGAAAAACCAGCATTCCCAGGCAGCCCGCTTCATGCGAAGCTTTAACACACCTTTTGGAGACACATTGTAGTGCAGGTACCTCCCTCATGGTGATGTTATGAGGAGGAAATGAGTTGATGTTAAACGGTGTCCGGCATATAATAACTGCTGTAAAGCACTTATAAGCCTAAAAATGAACTTCAGCCAAATAAATAAATATATATCCATTTGATTTTCATCATCCTCTGAGCTAGATTTTTGGCACAGACACCATTAATTGCCTGCTCAAAAGCTACTTCCTTCCCCTTTCCTCGTGGGCAGGGCTGACCTCCACTTGACAAATTCTGCCTTTCCCAGCATTCCTTGCAACTGAAGCATAAACTTGGAACCCAGTCCTGGCCCATGGAGCCAGAGGACATTTTTGCTGCGGTCTTTTAGAAAGATTTTCCTGCCTTACAAAAAAAGCAGATGGAGAAGGAAAAGCCCCCTCTATGCTTCCTGTCTTTTTACATCTTTCTCTGACAGTCATCTCTGAAGAAAACAAGAACCTAGTTTTGCTAAACTAACGCTGGAACCACCTCCACCCAGGCTTGTTGTCAAGCATTGTGTTGAGATAATGCACTTATGTCCTTACTCTTTAAGCCACTTCCAATCAGGTGGTCAGTTACTTATAGCCAAATACATCCCAAAGAATGCAAGACTATTTTACATAAGGAAATGGGGGATTACAAAAGTTCAATAAATTTGCCAGCCAGACAAGTGGTAGAGCTAGATTTTGAACCTGATCTAACTCTAGAGCTTGAGTTAGATCTTACTCAAGATCTTACTTATTACTGCTTACCAGGAAGCCGCTACCACAGTGCTCACCAACTGGACAAACTAGTTTGGGGTTTGGAACTCTAAGGAACCACTGTGTGCAGGGATGACTGGAAAGAGTATAATATTAAAAATGCCTTATGTATATATCATGTCTTGAGAGTCAGGGCTGGAGATAAATACTTAGGAGTCATCAACATGCCAAGGGTACTTTAGAGCCCTAGGGCTGTTGAATTCTAGGATGCGAAAGAGAGAATATGGAGGACTGAGCCTTGAGCTCAGGGCTTACTTTATTAAGTGCTTACTATATGCCAGGCACTGTGCTACTTTAAAGATATTAGTCCTTATAACAAATCAGAAGGCAGATACTGTTATTGATCCCACTTTACATATGGAGAAACTGAGGCAGAGTGGTTTGTTTGTTTGTTTTGTTTGTATCTTGTCCAAGATAACAAAGCTAGTAAATAGTGAAGCATAATATAAATTCAGGGAGTCTGGCTCTAAATTCCTGACCACTATAATATTTACTCTCAAGAGCTCTGCTTCTGTATCTTAAGCCTAGCTTATAGAGATGTGCTTTTATAATTTGGAGGATGAGTATATTAATACTATCATTAATATCATAGATGTCAACAAGGTCAACCCTAAGATTGTGACCCTCCAGCCTGGCCAGCTGGCACTGTAACCAGCAGATCGCTGCTGATATTCACTGCTGGATTACCTAAAGGACGCTCTAATGCACACACAAAAACACCAGTGAATTATAACCAGTAAAGGAGAAAAGTTCAACTTCAAAGAACTTCCCCAGAAATTTTCAATACAAAATCTGAAAAGACACATTTTTAATTTTAGCATGCATGCGAGCTTTGGGCTTTATGGTTTTGTATTGTCCTTATTTTTAGTTTCTAGGTCTGAATCCAGCCTTGTAATGAGGAAGTCTTGAGGGAAGACACCACCACATGGCCCTGTTTCAGGATTTCATCATCTCTCTACACATTGTTACAGGAGCTCTTGACCATCTGCCTCTCTCTCGTCTTATCCTCCCTGATTTCATCCTTCATAGTGTGATATAAAAAGCTATCAAATATAAATCTAAGCTTGTCGCTTCTCTCTCCTACTTAAAGTATTCCCAATCATCTATAGGATAAAAATCTAAGCACCTTAATAAGCATAGAATTCAAAGCCCTTGGCGATCTGGGTATGTTCATCCCTCTGGCTTCATGTCCTGACCATTCACACATCAAAATACCAACATATCATTTGGTATACTACACCGACATACACAGACACACAGCCATAGACACACACAGACACAGACACACACAGTCACACACAGACACACCATGTTTCTCATACCTCTGGGGCTCTGCTCATGGTGTTCTCTCTTCTTAGAATGCCCTTCCTACTATCTCACTTCAACTATACTTTAAAATCCATAAAGATTCTTCAATAAACTTCACTGTACCACTTACTGCTATCTTGACAAATTACCTAAATTCTCTGGGACTCCTTCCTCACGTTTAAAAATGGGGTTAAATGGAATACTATGTAGCCATAAAAGAAGAATAAAATCATGTCTTTTGCAGCAACAAGGATACAGCTGGAAGTCATTGTCCTAAGAAAATTAATGCAGGAACAGAAAATCAAATATCGTATGTTCTCACTTATAGATGGGAGCTAAACACTGTTTATTTGAGGACATAAAGATGGCAACAGTAGACACTGGAGACTACTAGAGGGTAGTGAGTAGGAGAGATGAGGACAAGCGTTGAAAAACTAACTATTGGATACTATGCTCAGTACCTGGGTGGCAGGATCAATCATATCTCAAACCTCAGCCTCATGGAATATACCCAGGTAACAAGCCTGCACATGTATCCCCTGAATCTAAAATAAAAGTTGAAGTTATTAAAAATAAAACAAAAATGTAGTAAATAAAAATTTCTGAGATAATCCAACTATACATTGTCTACAATAAACTCACTTTAGATCTAAGGATGCACATAGGTTGAAAGTGATAGGATGTAAAAGGATATTTCATGCAAATAGTAAACAAAAGAGAGCAGAGGTGGCTACACTAATATCACACAAATAGAGTTTAAGTCCAAATCATTACAAGAGACAAAAAAAGACATTATCTAATGATAAAAGGTCAATTTATCAAGAAGATAAAACAATTATAAACATATATGTACCAAACATCAGAGTTCATAAATATATGAAACAAATATTGACAGATTTGAAGGCAGAAATAGACAGTTTGACAATCATAGTAGAGGACTTCAAAACCTTGCTTTCAATAATGGATAGAACAAAGAGACAGAAGATCAATAAAAAAACCAGAGACTGGAACATACTACAGGCCAATTGGACCGAACAGACATATACAGAACATTCCTCCCAACAATAGCAGAATACATATTTTTCTCAAGTGCACATGGAACATTCTCCAGGATAGATCACACGTTAGTTCACAAAACAAGTTTTAATAAATTTTAAAAGATTGAAAAAAAGTCTGAAATATCTACTCTGCCCACTATGTCTCAAACACTGTGCCAGGCACTAGGAATACCATGTGGATAACACAGATGTAAGTTCTGCCCTCAGAAAGATTGTAGTTTAAGTGGAGTTACAGAAAAATCAATTGCAATGCAATATGGTAACTTGTTGCATTTCAAAGTGTATTACTTGAGTTATTTTCAGATACAACACCTTTGCTTAGTTGTATAGTCGCCCACCATAGGGCCTGGGCTGTACATAGCTGTGATTCTCCCTCAGAGACTATAATTGAAGCTGCTCTGCATCAAATTTTGTCACATTAATAACCTTTTGGATGCAACCTAAGGCAGATTTAAAATGTGACTGCCAATTATTTGGCACTCCTGTGATCAGGGAATGAGGTCTCTATCTCTTCCCATTGAATCAGGTGGGCTGGCAGTTTTGGCCAGTGGAGTATGATAGAAGTGATGCTATGTGACCTCAGAGTCAGCTTTCACTTTGTTCACTGGAACCCGCACACTTGGAGCCCTAAAGCTAGCATGTAAGAAGGTCAACTTCTCTGAGACTTCTAAGCTAACAGGGCCACATGTAGATGTACTGGTCAACAGTCCCAGCTGGGCTCACCTTTCAGCACTTCAGCCCAAACACCAGACATGTGATTGAAGAAGTCTCCTCAGAAATGGGTCCTCCAGCCGGGCGCGGTGGCTCAAGCCTGTAATCCCAGCACTTTGGGAGGCCGAGACGGGCGGATCACGAGGTCAGGAGATCGAGAGACGATCCCGGCTAACACGGTGAAACCCCGTCTCTACTAAAAAATACAAAAAAAATAGCCGGGCGAGGTGGCGGGTGCCTGTAGTCCCAGCTACTCGGGAGGCTGAGGCAGGAGAATGGCATAAACCCGGGAGGCAGAGCTTGCAGTGAGCTGAGATCCGGCCACTGCACTCCAGCCTGGGTGACAGAGCAAGACTCCGTCTCAAAAAAAAAAAAAAAAAAAAAAAAAAGAAATGGGTCCTCCAGAACCAGCCCTCATAATCCAAGTTAACTGTACCATTCAAATTACCCCAGCTGAGACTCCAGACATTATGAAGCTGGGAAGAGCTTTCTTTGAATTCCTGATTCACAAAATCTCTGAGCAGAAGTCTGGGGGTAGTTTGTTACATAGCAATAAACAATTAGAATATTACTGCTTCATAATAATTTGCAGTTTTACCACACTGGACCAATTTATCAAACTATTGATTCAGAGCTTCAAATCTGTCTCTCACTTATCCCCCTGCAATACTGCAACATAATTTAATTCCAATGCCAACCACTCAGAGTTAGCATCAGACTCCATAGGTTTAAGGGCATGGTCCCCAATAAGATGACCTGTACTTCATATACCAGCTGAAATTTCAGGGATGCCTAGGCTACCTGCACTTCTGACCAATTGGCTACATATCCTGGGAGTTTCCATGGCCTCACCCATGTTGAACAATTTGCTAGAATGACTCATAGAACTCAGGAAAGTGCTACACTTACAACTACAGTTTTGTTATTAAAGGATACTAATTAAGACCAACCAAATGAAGGGAGACATAGCAAGGTCTAGGAGTGTCCCAAATACAGGGCTTTTGTGCCTTTACCTCATTAAATCAGAGCACATCACTATCCAGTCATACTGATATGTTCACCAAGCAGAAAACTGTGAGCTTTGGTGTCCAGAGTTTTTATTGGAGTTTCATTACATAGACATGAGTGATTAAATAATCTCCAACTCCCCTCTCTTCCCCAGACGTCAGACTGGCTCAAAGTCCCTCTCTAATCACTTGGTTGGTCTTTCTGGTGATGAGCCTCACCTGAGTCATCTCATTAGCCTAAGCTCAGGTGTGATCCAAGGGGCCATGAATAAAAAGGTACTCTTATTACTCAAGAAATTCCAAGAATTTAGAGTACCCCTCCTAAGAATTAGGGATAAAGGCCAGTCGAATTATTTCTTATACAAACCCTCCTTCCTCCCCATGTACTACTTCATTATATTGGCAGACCCAGCAAACTACATTTCTGCTTTGATGCTGGCTTCTTGTTAGGCTTAACCAAAGGGGTGTTAGAAGAAGACTGGAAGGAGGAGGAAGAGATTTACTGCTTTGTGTTTGCCTCCTGTTTTCTTCCCATCCCTGTGGGCATCACCCCAGCCACACTTTCCATCCTGTAATGGCAGTTCATTTGAATACCTACTATCCATTAAAATTTGTGGTTTTCCTACACTCCCAGAACCAGGTTCATTATGCCCCCTCAAAAACATGAGAACAAGCCAGTCATCAACAGTTACCACTCCCATGTAGACATCCAGGTCTCAGTCCATGAAGCCCCTTCTCCCAGCTCAGAGACACCAGCACCAGTCAAGCAGAATCTCTTCCTCAAAAGTCTGTGTCCCAGCCGCACAGGGTCCCCCATCCAAGTTCCAAGACACTAGAACCAGCCAGCTAGTAGCATCTCCTCAAAAGTCTTAATTTCAGCTCTACATATCCCATCTCCAAGTTTCTAAGTTTTAATAATTCTAACCACTGCACTTTGTTTCCTAAACTCTGGGGATGATACTTTAGTTCATTTTTCCTTTTCTCCAATATCTAGTTATAAATTTTTATATTTAATTCCTTCCGTTAAAAAAGACTGGTGTCATTTTAATCTACTGACTGATATACAGACTGTCAAAGATGACTCCTCTCCAGAATTGGTAATAATTCCATCATCACAAGAGTTCACCCTTGGCTTCCTTGGACTTGCCACAACATCGTAACAGGAGCTTTAGACCTGCACTATACAATAGAACCTACTATGATAATGAAAATGTTGCAGTTGTTGAGATTGGCAATGCCCAACATGATGACCTATAGCCTCCTGTGACTGTTAAGAACAAAAATGTGACTAGTGCAAGCAAGAAACTAAATTTCCAGTTTTATTTATTAATTTTAATTTTATATAATTAACCTTACTTTAAATAACTACATTTCACTAGTGGCTATGGTATTGGATAGTACAGCTATATGCTTATTCTTATCTCTCTCATTTACTAGAACTTGTTCTATTTTTCTGCTAATTATGTTGTGGTCTGTCTTACCAACTGTGAGCTTCTTGAGGCATCACTGATTGTCTCGGTACCTGGGTACATGGCATAAGGAGACATTCAAAAATGATTAACAAATTAAGTATAGTGTGCAACCAGGGTAGTGCAGTGGACAAAGACTGAGGCCATGTGTCAATGAAGAAAGTGATAGCCTTGGATTGTAGAATACAACTACTAGGACAGGACACCTAACCTGTTTGTGCCTCACTTTCCTCATATATAAGATCATTTATATCCCACAAGTTGCACTTGTTAGAAATCATGGTACTACTTACAAAATTGATCTAGAAGCTAAAGTTTCACCTTGGTATTAATTTTGATTGACATTCTATCTATCAAAACTAAGTTTAATACCTTATCCTCCTACCCGTGTCCTGTATCAACTAGATCTTTAAGAAACAGAAATATATGTCTTTTAAGCAGAAAATACACAGAAAAAGTTCTAGAAAGTTTGTCTCTGCTCCTTGGCATGAAGGAAAGAAGGAAGAACTCCACTTCCTTCTATTATTCATTCATCCAATTGGTCATTCAATAAATAATTATTTCACAAATTTCAAGTATCAGGCATTGTAATGCCCAAACTACTTTTTTTTAAGATTATGTAAATTAAATCTTTCTACCAATCTCTCTCATGGCAACTTTTGCTTCCATTAGTAGTGTATAATATAGTTAAATATTCTACAAATTATATAATTGTATCTGTTGTACATTCTGTCAATTAAATGGTAAGCTAAATGAGGGTGGAAACTATACCTGTCTTTTCAACTTGCATCCCCAACAAAACCGTAATGTCTATGTAGCATCAATGTAGTGTAATTATGTGACCACTAAATTGTTTTTGAATAAACGAATAAAGAGAAAAAGAATGCCATAGATACCATTTTGAAAATTAGTCACTAATGCCATGCCTCACAAGAATTTAATAATCCCATTTGACAAGTTTTCTCAAGAAAATTGTCAACCAAGAACTGGAATTCCAAAGCCCAAAAGGGAATGTGGCTAGATAAAACATAAAGATCATAACTGAGCCCACAGTCCTCTGCTCATTAAATCAATGGCATTCAATGAATTAGCCCAAAACAAAGAACTTGAGAGGGGGCATAAAAAGATATTTTAAATTTGCAAAAGAGACAAAGTTCTTGAAAATTCAATCTCTCCATTGCAAGAGCAGAGCTTTTTGAAGAAGAAAAAGAGTTCTGACCTTCAAAAAGCTAATAGTCTGAAGTGTTAACCCAGAAAGGAAGAGAGAATGCCTGATGATGTAAACTACAGTTTTCTGGCCCAAAAAGAGACTCGTGTTGAACAGTATGTGGAAGGAAGAAGGGAAGAAGAAGCAACGGGGAGTCAGAGAATAGTTTAGATACTGGTGGATTTAGATGGTTTGCCCCTTCCCTCCAAGCCAAACCCTATACTAGGAAAGACATTCCAGAAACTCTAAATTCAAGAATCCCAAAAAAGGTTTATAGGTCCTTAAAGTAGAGGCTGAAGTCTAGGTAATCAGCAGTCTCATGGAGAAGTCCCTTGTTCCAACACAGTTTTGCAACAGTCAAGTGAAAATGGTAGTAGGACATATCTGCAGAGAGGCTTTACGATGATACCCTGAGCCTTCCACAATACCAGTGAATTAGAGAGAGCATCTGAAGTCCTCCATGCACAAAGAGAGGGGCTTATCATGAAGCTAAGGAAGTTTAGGCTTCAGAGCCCTCATTTGCATACCCCCTTTACAAAGCCCCAGAAGAAGTCCTGGTAATGTGTTCACATGGTCCGAGGTTTTTATAAAATTCACAACGGTAAAATATTTTAACGCAATTAGTTAAGACCACTGTTTCTTTTCATTGCAACTTCCTCTCTGTCACACTTCCCTCTGTGTCAGATGGTGTTGGAGTAGCCATCAGCATATTTTTGATACAGCTAAGAGGAAGTTGAATTGAGGATACATTTATATTTGAGTTCAGTCAGATATATTTACATGGTTCCCAGCCACTTCTGTGTATAATTGTTTATGCTAGCTATCCAAGTATACAAATGAGTGCCAAAACTCCTCCTAGCATCCACTGTGCCAACTCAGCCAGAGTCATGGCACAAAGTTACAGAGCCCAAAGTTACAATATGATGTCAACATATCCTACAGCACCAAGAACCAGAACAAGACGGGTAGTAGAGAACAGTTTAAAATGTATGAGCCAGGTGCTGGCCTATGGAAAGTTCTTCCAGTCAAAAGAGGTATGAAATTATAAAGTAAAGCATTCAGCTTTCATTGATACCTACTCAAAATGAAAGTGCTTCCAAGCCAGGAAATATACCAATTGATATATTCAACTTCCATGAAATCATCATTTTTTACCCTGCTTCTTAAAGGGAGCTCTCAAAATTAAATTAGGCCTCTCACCACAAGCCCTGCGTTCTTCCCTGTTGTACCCAACAGGGGTACAGATGTGCCGAAAGAATGGTGCTAGACCTGTGGGGACCTTACATGCAGGAGAACAAGGACACAGAGGGAAGGAACCACGTGGACAGAGACAAGGGCCCTTAGGACCCTTCTGCTATTAATACAAAAAGGAGAGATGCTGATAGTCTAAGACCAGAGGAATGCCTCCCCCAAATACCAGAATGGAACTTAACAGGTACTTTGGTCAACACCCAGGGAGAAGGGGAAAGGAAAGATTTGGCTCTGAATAAAAGACTAAATACTCAGGTGACCAAAATCCTACGGTGATTAAGTTGACATGAAAGTGACTGATATTTAATTCCCTGACATCAGCGGGAAAAAAGAATTGAGATCCTATTTCAGTTCAGTTACAGAAAAAGAAGGTTAATCTTTGGACACCTGAGTTTTGTGACACTAAACTTAACACCCAGCAAATGAATCACAGAGAAATTCTGCCAGAGTGGCTGAGTCAAGTCAATATACAATGTTTCTGGTGACAAGGTTGAACTTTACTTGAGTCCTATGCTTCTGGAAAACAATGTTGAGTAAGAAATCCCCCGCTCTCCTCTGCACCCACTGGTATTTTTGGGAACCAATGAACCACGCTGCTCTTTTATATTCTAAACAAAATGCATCACTCTCCTTCCTCATGCCTACCATAAGACTCACAGATGACTCTTTTGTTTACCTGCTTCTACAAAACCCTACAATCCCTTCTTTCTTTCCCCTGAGATATTCTTCATCAATGAACATTCTCCCTATTGAAGTGGTCTGAGTAAAACTATCTCCTTAATTGCCCAGAGTATTACATCTTGACGCTGGTATGTTCTCAGTAAGCAGTAACCCAAAGGCTAGTTGAGTCTGCAGTTATAATCATAAAACTAGGGTTTTATAAGCAGAGTGCAGTTGGGCATATGAAGGATCTGAACAGTCAGTTCCATCAAGAAGACTCTTCCGAAGTTAAAAAATAAAATAAAATTGCAGACTTCCAAATGATTATGGCTGTGTTTTACACAGATTTGAAAAAAGAGATGACCAAAAAATTTCCCTGAATTTAGCAATGATTTACAATAAATTTTATTTTTTCAATCCCGAGGGAGCTCTACACACATTTGATGAATTCAAACTTATGTCCAGGTAAAAATAATTATTTCTGTTGAAGAGCCATGCTTAGTGACTGCACACCTTCAGAGCCTTTTTCAAGTATTTCGATGACACTCCAAGATATTTGAGTCATGTGTTAGAAACAATGAACTTTGTTTCAGGTAAAAATTAAAACGTGAAGAAAGAGGGGTTGAAACGTGAAGAAAGAGGGGTTGACTCGACTGGGGTAGGCAGAGCGTCACAGTATCTGGAGCTGTTCTTTCAGAGGGCTGGTGGCCAGGCAGGACTCATGAAACAGACATTTTTTACCCCTAACCTAATTCACCCTTAAGCTGGGAGCTAGGAATACTCAGAAGCAAATGTCTCTTCCAGGATCTCCTTATGTGGCCCCACAGACAAGGATCACCCTGAAACCTCTCCATTCCTCCAATCTTGTCATCTACGCTCTCTTTCTCTTTCTCTGACACACACACACACACACACACACTCTCTCTCTCATGCACACACTCTCTCACATACACACTCACACATACTCTCACACACACACTCTCACACTCACTCTCAAACATACACACTCACACACACTGGCTCCCTCTCACACACATTCACACTCCCTCTAACACACTTGCTCACACACACATACACTCTCACACACTCTCTCACACACACAATTTCTCGCACACACTCACACTCTCACACACTTTCTCTCACACACTCCCACACACACACTTTCTCTCACATACACCCTCTGTCACACACACACGCACAAACTTCATTTCTGGCTCTATACTCAGGCCTCTACTTCCCAATGACCTTGATCGTTTGAGAAGAAGGAAAAAGAAAAGTCTGTTCTTCGAGAAGTTCAGAGATCCGTCTTTCCGGGGCCCACTCCAGGGAAAGGAAAGAGACCAGGGCAGAGAGCAGCCAGGCCAGGGGTCAATCCCGGCTGCATTCCGCTCCCTGGCCCCATCCTTCCTAAGCTTACCACCTGCTATCCAGCCCAAGCTTGAAATTGCCAACAGGAAAGAAAAATCTACATTTGTGAAAACACAGACAACAGGTTTGCGGATATTTCCAAACTGGTTTGAAGGCAAGATATTTTGTAAATATTATGAAAGGAATAATGTATTGGTCATAATTTGTATACCATAGCAAATGCACATATTATCCTTCCTTAAAACTATGCAGACAAACCCACACATATTTTGCAGGCTTCTTTAGAAATGTAATGAATATTAATTTAATATCTAGTCAAAATGTTCAAAACCAGCTTTCGTGCCATGTGAAGCATAGGATCACCCTGCCCGTACTGTGGGGGGCACAACTTTCCAGAGTGGAGTCATTCACTGTCTTTTCATACGGCAGCATTCCATTTGTTTGTTTGTTTGTTTTGAGATGGAGTCTCGCTCTGTCACCCCGGCTGGAGTGCAGTGGCATGATCTCGGCTCACTGTAACCTCTGCCTCCTGGGTTCAAGCGATTCTCCTGTCTCAGCCTCCTGAGTAGCTGGGACTATAGACACCCGCTACCACGTACAGCTAATTCTAGTAGAGACAAGATTTCCATGTTAGCCAGGCCGGTCTCAAACTCCTGACCTCAGGTAATGTGCCTGCCTTGGCCTCCCAAAGCGCTGAGATTACAGGCATGAGCCACCACGCCCAGCCAGCGTTTCATCTTTATGCAGGATTTTATTTTAGATCCGAATTTGCAAAAGGGAGTTAACATATTGTCTAGTTTTGAAAACTAGGCAAATATATCTGCATTATTCTTGACCCTCAACATTCTAATGAGGATGAGGGGGCATTTTTAGAGTTTGTATTTTGAAGCAATCCCCACCATTTTACATCTCAACATCTAAGTTTCATTTCCTTCCCTAAAATCGAAGTGTACATTATCGTGATGGGTGTGAAAAGACCTGGGTGTAGTTAGATGAAAATGGCCTACATGCGTACTAGTGATTTACGTTCAACACGGAAATGAGTTGTGATTTTACAGACAAGAATGATTTTTCCTTCTGTTTAATATTTAGGCCATGTCTCCTCTGGCATCAGAGTCCCTTATCTTTCTCCTCCTACTTCACACTTTCCATAAGCCTTCTGGTTTCACAGCAGACACACTATAAATCTTCTCCTTCTAAGTGTCCCACATATGTTTCATTAAAAGTGTTTGTTTCTTTGATCAGCTTGACGTTTTTTAATGCGAAAAAAAATAATAACTCGGTCACCTGGCACTTGGAACCGTAAAGGCCCTGAACGCAGGGCAGCACATCTGAGTGGGCCCGAGCCAGGGGTCTGTGTTTGCCATTCAGACCCCACCAGGCATGGGCCCCCTCCTCTAGGATCCCAGAGAGCATTGACGGCATGAGCTAGAACACAGTCCTGGGGTGGTGGCTTTCCAGGGCTGCTGTAACAAAGTACCATAGACTCAGTGGCTTCAATAGCGAAAAATTCCTGTCTCACAGTTCAGGAGGCCGGAAGATCACAAGATCAAGGCGTTGGCAAGGTGGTGTCTTCTGAGACCCCTCTCCTTGACTTGGACTTCTCTCTGTACCTGTCAGTGTCCAAATCTCCTTTTTCTTGAGATGGAGTCTTGCTCTGTCGCCCAGGCTGGAGTGCAGTGGCGCAATCTCAGCTTACCGCAACCTCCACCTCCCGGGTTCAAGCTATTCTCCTGCCAAAGCCTCCAGAGTAACTGGGATTACAGGCCCCTGCCACAGGACCAGGCTGATTTTTGTATTTTTAGTAGAGAAGAGGTTTCACCATGTTGGTCAGGCTGTTCTCAAACTCCTGACCTCAGGTGATCCATCCTCCTTGGCCTCCCAAAGTCCTGGGATTACAGGCATGAAGCACCACCCCGGGCCCTAATCTCCTTTTGTATCCAGGCAGAGTCCTACTGAATTATGACCCACCCTACTGGCCTCATTGTAACTTAATTACCTCTTTCAAGATCTTATCTCCAAATAGTCATATTCTGATGTCCTGGAGGTTGGGACTTCAGCATGTGAATTTTGGGAAACAAAATTCAGTGCAACATACCTGATATTTTTTACACATTGGCAAAATACACGAGGAGGAAGAAGGGAAAAGAAAGCTAAGGAGAGGCAGTCACTGCTGATTCCTTAGCAAAGTGGAGTGGATTTCTCGGGGGCTTCGGATGTCGTCTATTAAGGGGCTTGACTCACACTCACATAGGTTATGGCACCAACACTTCAGCAGGCAAATTAAGCCAACACAGAAAGGCCAAGGCGAGTTCTGAGTCACAGATGCAGGTCTCTATGGGTCTTCTGGGCCTCTGCGACAGCCCATTTCCCAGCAGGGAGGGAATGGTGCAGAATGTGATAAGGCCCCTAATTTTCCCTCGTTCTCCTCCTCCTCCAGGCCATCATTGGTAATGGTGATCTCAGAATAATTTCACAGAATCCACTGAGTACTTGTAGCCTTCACTCCCGAGAGTCCAAATGACTCAACTTACATTACATCTCCAGAAGCATAATTTTTGCCGCATAAAAGGGTACACCACGGAAAACACTCTGTCCCGGGTAATTGATTCCTGTGCCACCCATTCCTCCTCCAATGGGACTTTCTCCAGAGGGTGAGGAGATTGCACCACACATCAGGACTCCTGGGTTCCTGTCTGCGGCCTGTGATGTTCTCATCAGTTAGTCACCCTCAGTAATCATAATTAAATTGCTTCCCATACCACTCTGGCTGTACAAAAGTTAGCTTGAATTTCAGAGGCCATTTCACTTATCAGGTTGGACTCTACTTGTTTGGGTTAAACCATTAGGTTTTTCGAGTCTGTGCGGAGTATTATTTCCATATTTCATTGCATTTTCTTCTTCTACTTCTCAAAAGTATACTCTCATTTGGCTTTGTAGCTGGAAAGTGTACTCTATGACTCAGGAAAACAAATGGCATAAATATTACCACCATCCCCAGAAATTGTGGGTGTGTGTATTAACGTAAGTAGGGCAAGGAAGAAGGTAAAAGAAGAAAGCGGTCTTTTTATTAGAACCCCCAAAATTTCCAGCCACAACCTTGTCACCTTATACTCCAAAGGTACACACTGCTGTCCTCAGCTTTTCTGACATGAGTGGTAACAGTTTAGGGAACTGGGAATGGCAGATAAAGCACAACAGATGCCCTTCGTGCTATTTCACATTTCACAGTACTGTTCATCCAGTACTGTCTAATAAAGACACACTTCACTTCTTTACTCTGTAAACACAAATTTCATCATTAATAATCTTATTATTACTTCAGTCTCTTCCCCCACTTACTTACATTATTGCACACAAAGGGAAAACGTTGTGTTTATTATGAGATACATCATATGTGCTGTACGTGCAGACAGGCGGGCAGGTGCTATGACTGACCATCTCACCAGAATGAGGGAGAACAGGAGAGAAATGGTTTCCCTCAAAGAAAGGGAAGCTGTGCAGACAAAAACAACAGCCCAGCATGATGGGAGGTGAATTCTGCAGAAGGAAGGATAAAGCCAAATTTTTTGTGACTACTTTCTGTACAATTTCAATAAATAGGAAAGGAAAATTTAGTCATGGGGCAGTGTGTTCCAGTCCAGACACAATTACTAATTAGTTATAAAACCTTAAGAAGCCTGCTCTTCTTCAAGCTTGTTTCTTCATGTGCAACCCGAGGATGTTAAAGAACGTTGTCTCCAGATGACCTCTGGGTCTCAGAAGATCTCCTTACATGACTGAAATGTGGGAGATTTAACTCGGACATCAAATAGCAGCATGAATACGAGAAAATCATTTAATCTCCCTAAACTTCATTTGTAAATCAGGAGCAATAATGTCTTCAGTCATTCATGAAATTTCATGTGCAAAATCATGTGGAAAATAAATATCAAGAGTTGCCACGTAGTAAATATCTTCTATGTATTTAGTGCTATACTAAATACCTTCTTATGGCTGTATCAGATTTCTCTATGCTGTTTATCCAATACAGTTGTCTCCCCTTATTTGAAGTTTCACTTTCTGCAATCAACATTATGTCATTGCAGTCTGAAAATATTAAATGGAAAATTCCAGAAATAAACAATTCTTAAATTTTAAATTGTGTGCCCTTCTGAGTAGCATGGTGAAATCTTCCGCCATCCCACTCTGTCCTGCACAGGACACAAATTATCCCTTTGTCTAATGTGTCCATGCTGTCTGTGCTATTAGTCATCATCACCTATTAGTCATCAACACCATCGTCTGCTCCTGATGGATGTCAGGATTGTCCTTCTTCTGACAGATCATCAGAAGGCCAACAGTAGCCTAACACTATGTCACAATTCCTACATCATTCACCTCACCTTATCTCATCAAGCAGGCATTTTATCATGTCAGATCATCACAAGAAGAAACATAAGTACAATACAGTAAGATACTTTGAGAGAGATAGACCACATTCACATACATTTTATTATGACATATTATTATACTTGTTCCATTTTATTATTAGCTATTGCTGTTGATATTTTCCTTGCCTAATTTATAAGTTAAATTTCACCATAGGTAAGTATGTATAGAAAAAAACATAATAGGTTCAACATTCGCAAATCAATAAACATAATCCAGCATATAAACAGAACCAAAGACAAGAACCACATGATTATCTCAATAGATGCAGAAAAGGCTTTTGACAAAATTCAACAGCCTTTCATGCTAAAAACGCTCAATAAATTCGGTATTGATGGAACGTACCTCAAAATAATAAGAGCTATTTATGACAAACCCACAGCCAATATCATACTGAATGGGCAAAAACTGGAAAAATTCCCTTTGAAAACTGGCACAAGACAGGGATGCCCTCTCTCACCACTCCTATTCAACATAGTGTTGGAAGTTCTGGCTAGGGCCATTAGGCAAGAGAAAGAAATCAAGGGTATTCAGTTAGGAAAAGAAGAAGTCAAATTGTCCCTGTTTGCAGATGACATGATTGTATATTTAGAAAACCCCATTGTCTCAGCCCAAAATCTCCTTAAGCTGATAAGCAACTTCAGCAAAGTCTCAGGATACAAAATTAATGTGCAAAAATCACAAGCATTCTTATACACCAGTAACAGACAAACAGAGAGCCAAATCAGGAATGAACTTCCATTCACAATTGCTTCAAAGAGAATCAAATACCTAGGAATCCAACTTACAAGGGATGTAAAGGACCTCTTCAAGGAGAACTACAAACCACTGCTCAGTGAAATAAAAGAGGACACAAACAAATGGAAGAACATACCATGCTCATGGATAGGAAGAATCAATATCGTGAAAATGGCCATACTGCCCAAGGTAATTTATAGATTCAATGCCATCCCCATCAAGCTACCAATGAGTTTCTTCACAGAATTGGAAAAAACTGCTTTAAAGTTCATATGGAACCAAAAAAGAGCCCACATCTCCAAGACAATCCTAAGTCAAAAGAACAAAGCTGGAGGCATCACGCTACCTGACTTCAAACTATACTACAAGGCTACAGTAACCAAAACAGCATGGTACTGGTACCAAAACAGAGATATAGACCAATGGAACAGAACAGAGTCCTCAGAAATAATACCACACATCTACAGCCATCTGATCTTTGACAAACCTGAGAGAAACAAGAAATGGGGAAACGATTCCCTATTTAATAAATGGTGCTGGGAAAATTGGCTAGCCATAAGTAGAAAGCTGAAACTGGATCCTTTCCTTATTCCTTATACGAAAATTAATTCAAGATGGATTAGAGACTTAAATGTTAGACCTAATACCATAAAAATCCTAGAGGAAAACCTAGGTAGTACCATTCAGGACATAGGCATGGGCAAAGACTTCATGTCTAAAACACCAAAAGCAACAGCAGCAAAAGCCAAAATTGACAAATGGGATCTAATTAAACTAAAGAGCTTCTGCACAGCAAAAGAAACTACCATCAGAGTGAACAGGCAACCTACAGAATGGGAGAACATTTTTGCAATCTACTCATCTGACAAAGGGCTAATATCCAGAACCTACAAAGAACTCAAACAAATTTACAAGAAAAAAACAAACAACCCCATCAAAAAGTGGGCAAAGGATATGAACAGACATTTCTCAAAAGAAGACATTCATACAGCCAACAGACACATGAAAAAATGCTCATCATCACTGGCCATCAGAGAAATGCAAATCAAAACCACAATGAGATACCATCTCACACCAGTTAGAATGGCGATCATTAGAAAGTCAGGAAACAACAGGTGCTGGAGAGGATGTGGAGAAATAGGAACACTTTTACACTGTTGGTGGGATTGTAAACTAGTTCAACCATTGTGGAAAAGAGTATGGCGATACCTCAAGGATCTAGAACTAGATGTACCATATGACCCAGCCATCCCATTACTGGGTATATACCCAAAGGATTATAAATTATGCTGCTATAAAGACACATGCACACATATGTTTATTGCAGCACTATTCACAATAGCAAAGACTTGGAATCAACCCAAATGTCCATCAGTGACAGATTGGATTAAGAAAATGTGGCACATATACACCATGGAATACTATGCAGCCATAAAAAAGGATGAGTTTGTGTCCTTTGTAGGGACATGGATGCAGCTGGAAACCATCATTCTTAGCAAACTATCACAAGAACAGAAAACCAAACACCGCATGTTCTCACTCATAGGTGGGAACTGAACAATGAGATCACTTGGACTCAGGAAGGGGAACATCACACACCGGGGCCTATCATGGGGAGGGGGGAGGGGGGAGGGATTGCACTGGGAGTTATACCTGATGTAAATGACGAGTTGATGGGTGCAGCACACCAACATGGCACAAGTATACATATGTAACAAACCTGCACATTATGCACATGTATCCTACAACTTAAAGTATAATAATAATAAATAAATTTAAAAAAAAAAAGAAAAAAGCATAATATATATAGGATTTGGTATTACCCATGGATTCAGGCATCCACTGGGATTCTTGGAACATAACTCCTATGAAAGAGGGAGGAACTACTATAATGCCTGGTGAAGACCCATTCTTTATTTCTTTTTTTTTCTTTTTTCTTCTTTTTTTTCTGAGACAGAGTCTTGCTCTGTCACCCAGGCTGGAGTGCAGTGGCATGATCTCAGCTCACTGCAACCTCTGACTCCTAGGTTCAAGCGATTCTTCTGCCTCAGCCTCCCAAGTAGCTGGGATTACAGGTGTACACCACCATGCCTGGCCAATTTTGTATTTTTAGTAGAGATGGGGTTTCGCCATGTTGGCCAGGCTGGTATTGAACTTCTGACCTCAGGTGATCCGCCTGCCTCAGCCTCCCAAAGTGCTGGGATTACAAGCATGAACCACCGTGTCCAGTACTCTTTATTTGTTTCACTCAACTTGCTCCACAGTTTTGCTCTGATGTCTGAATAGACAATGATAATGGAATCTTTACACATGAGTAGTCAGAGAAACTTAATGGATTTTCACCCTTAAGAAAATAAGGGTGAAAAGACAGGGACATGTAATAGGAACAAAAAAATTGTTAAAAAATAAATAAATAAAAAGAAGAAAAAGAAAGGAAAGAGGAGAGTGAGATGACAAGAAATTAGAATAAGATAAAAATGAACACAGGTGAGGCAAGCAGGGCTGCAAGAAAACTTTAAAATGCAATAGAAATATTAAAATAACTCCTGGGACCAATAAAGAACCCAGTTTAAAACTTCAGAAAAGTGGATGAATAATATGAGAACTTACTTGAGACACTTTCCTGGAATTTGGAGAAAAATTACATAGAGATAAAAATTATGAGACAAAAATAATAGGTTTAAGCTTTGTTCATAGTCTTTTGTAGCTAAAAACCCATGCAGAAAAAGCTATAGCTCTTGAAACTGAAGAAATAAATGAAGACAGAGTTATAGAAAATTTTCAACCCTGAGAAACAACTTGAATATTGAAATGAGTGACCATATTACAAGTAGAATCTTAAATACACAACCTCACTTAGACTTCTAGTTGTATTTTTTATTACAAGGATAACAAAAAAACATTTTGTCAAAATCTGGGCTGAAAGAAATTAACTTGAAAGATGTAAATATTATAGTACATAAGTTAACATCTTTGCAACACTAAATACAAGACGACAATGGAGCAACATCTAGAGAGTTTGGGGGTTGAACATTAGTGAATATGAATTTTCATTCCAGGCTAAGTTATTATTTTTGTATAATAGGAACCTAAGGCAGTATCAGATATGTACAAGCTCAAGAAAATATAACCCTTGTCGTTCCTTGAGGAAATACACACTGCAACTGACCAATGAACCAAGAGATAAACTAAAATTAAAACCTCAAAAACTGAAAACTAATGTTGATCTATGTCTGAATGTTAGTGTTCCCCTGACCAAAAATTCATATGTTGAAACCTAATCCTCAGGTGATGGAGTTAAGAGGTGCAGCCTTTGGGAAGTAATTGTGTCATGAGGGTAGAGACCTCATGAATAGGATTAATGTCCTTATGAAAAAGGAGCTTGTTCATCTCTTCTGCCACATGAGGACACAGCTAGAAGGTGCCACTTATGAGGAACAGGCCCTTACCGGACATCAAATCTGCTGGTGCCTTAACCTTGGACTTCTCAGCCTCCAGAACTGTGAGCAAAGCATTTCTGTTATTTATAAATTACGCAGTCTAAGGTATTTTGTGATAGCAGCCAAACTGACTAGTGCATAGGACAAAAGGACTGGGTTTTTGCTGTTAGTGCTCAAGGACTGCCAAGACTAATCCTGATGGAGTGATAAGAAAGAGGGCAGCAGCTTCAAATTGGGTCCCTTGACATCTGGGTCCCACAGAGATGACTCAGGTGCCAAGGAAGATGAGCGGAGGGCTTTGCTAAAGCATGCTAGGTCCACTACTCCCTTTTCAACCACAGCAGTTCTGTGTTTAGCCCTTTTTATTTATTACGGTTCTGCCAAATATTTGGTTTGGGGGGAAAAAAGTTCCAGCAGTTTAAAAAAATGGAGAATTAAAAACCATCTGAATAGTAGAAGTATCAGATAGAAAAATCTGGATTTGAACACCAACATTGCCACCTACTAATTATGTGACCTTGGGCAAATCATCAACCTCCATGACCTCTGGACTCTTGAGGTATAAGTTACTACCACATACCTTATGGGTTCTTGTCTGGGCAAATTGAAAAGAGATGTGAAAGAAATTTTCTATGCGCTAACTTCCAGTAGAAACTGCATAATAATTTATCCTGTTTGTTTAGAGTATGGCTCACTCAAAGGTGTGTGTTCAATCTCATGCCATAAACAAGTTTGGAAGGTGAGACAGTTTTCCACATGGGGCTGGACCTCCCAACCGCTTTTACTTTAGCATGTGCTTAGAGAATGTCACTTGAGGTCAACAGAGGCATCAGCTTGTGACCCAGGGGTTCCAGTCACTCAAGCCTCATTCAGACACCCAGGGGGACTACGAAATAAGTATCATGACCCAACTGTAACCCATCTGCCGGTAAGGCAGTTCTGAGGTAAATATTCACATTTCCATCTCTTAATGAAACGTGTTCTAGATTTAGCTATGTGACAGCATCTCTTAGGAAGTTACACCTCTTTTGATTTGCTTGCTGGTCATCCAGAACTTACACACACTCTGTCATTCCAAAATTAATTTCCATTTGACAAACTGAAGTTGTCAGTCACCTCATCTTTCCATACTTTTACACAAATCTATGAGTCTCTCCCACAGAGCACTGAGCCAGGACGCACTGAAATTTGACGTTTAGCACCACGTTGCTCAGAGTGTTCCTCTGTCTGTGGACATCCACAATTCAACCCCATTATCTTCAGAGAAACTGACATTTTTCAAAGGTTCATAATTACATAAAAAATGATTCTGTTAAATATGTGAGAGAAATGGATATAAATTGTATATGAATTAACATCTTAATTCATAAAGAATATACATTGAAAGAAATACTGAAAGTAAATACTTTACCAGGTTACCAGTAGTTTTATCTGAGTAATAAATGACTCTTTTTCTTTCTACCTTTTTGTATTTTAAAAATATTTTATAAGGAATGGCATTGCTTATTTTTAATGAAGCATAATTTAAATAATGTACACAAATCTTAGGTAAACAGTTCAATGAATATTTACATATGTGTATGCTCAGGTGACCACCATTTAGATCAGGACTATTTCCATCTCACCATAAGGCCTCTCACATCCCTCTCAGTAAGTAATACCCACTCCATCTCAAAAAAAAAGTAACCATCATCCTGACTCAATTGCTATGAATTAACTTTTAAGAAATATGCAACACACTTAAAATGGAAGAGATAATAAATATTATTTTTAATTATACAAAATGTAGGAGATATAAACAACAAAATGTCGATATCTTAACACACATACATGCTTTTCCTGAAAACATGGACTGATAATTATGATTGCTGTGTGCTTGCACAATAGATCTTCTGGGAAATGGCTACCATGAAAGAGAAATAATTCATATGAGCTAAAGGTGACCCTCCAGGGCTCTGAAGTTTTAGTTCAGAATAGCAAACTCTGTCCTTTTTGGCACATGCATAAAGTAAATATTCACTTGAATTTGCAGAGTTTTTCAGTTCCTCCAAAGAGACCCTGCAGGAACAGACTCCCCTTTGAGATTTCTGATAATTGTCAATGCTCAATGAGCAGAACTTGCTTACTCTAATACCTTCTTTCTAAATATAGTTGCATAGGTTTTTCACCTTCCCAACCTGGCTGAAACCTAAAGAGATAAAAGTTTTTTGTTTTACTTATATTACCCTATAGGATCCAAGAGAACCGAAAACATCTTCTGTTTGAAGAGTCGATACTGTGATGTCCTCCATAGAATGAGTTTCTGTACCTTCCTTTCAGATCTAAACATCGTCACTGAAAGAGAGTCTCCTTTTGTGTAAACAGTTCAACATAACATGGGTTTTGGCTATTTCTCTCTAGTGTCTTTAAAGGGAGACAGCCAGCACTGTCAACATGCTTTATTTCATACGCCTTCATATAACTGAGAAATGGGTATCAGTTTCCCCTCTGACATCACTTATGATGTTTAAATAATTTATCCTTCTAACTTTTTCATCTGGAAGTGATTTTGTTTAACTTCAAACACGTTAGGCTTTTCTTCGCCGTCTCCTCACCACTCCCTAGATTCTCCACATGTGGTGAGGCGTGGACAAAAGTTCTAGTGTGAGTCTGTGTGGTGCTCAAATAGAAAACAGAATTGGTCCAGGTGTGGTGGCTCATGCCTGGAATCCTAGCATTTTGGGAGGCCGAGGCAGGCAGATCACTTGAGGCCAGGAGTTCAAGACCAGCCTGGGCACTATGGTGAAAGCCTGTCTCTACTAAATATGCAAAAATTAACCAGGCGTGGTAAACCCGGGAGACAGAGATTGCAGTGAGCAAGATCATGCCACTGCACTCCAGCCTGAGTGACCGAGTGAGATTCTGTCTCAAAAAAGAAAGAAAAAGAAAAAAGGGCCAGGCGTGGTGGTTTACACCTGTAATCCTAGCACTTTGGGAGGCCAAGGCAGGTGGATCACTAGATCAGGAGATCAAGACCATCCTGGCCAACATGGTGTAACCCCGTCTCTACTAAAAATACAAAAATTCTGGATGCGGTGGCGGGTGCCTGTAGTCTCAGCTACTCTGGAGGCTGAGGTAGGAGAATTGCTTGAACCCGGGAGGTGGAGGTTGCAGTGAGCCAAGATCACACCACTGCACTCCAGCCTGGCAATAGAGCGAGACTCTGTCTCAAAAAAAAAAAAAAAAAAAAAAAAGAGGGAGAGAGAAAGAGAACGGTTCCCATTAACTATGCGCATCTCCATTATCATGTACCTTACAAAGCCTCTCCCAACTGTGTGGTGTTTCTCACTGGCCTCCACCTCACTGCCAGATCTCTTCTCTTCTCTTCTCTTCTCTTCTGCACTAAACATTTGTTTTTCTTGGTAGTGTTATTTGTGGAGTCTCAATATCCTCCCTCCAAGCCCTGTTAGATCCCCTGAGGGGCTTGTCTTCCCTTTCCCTGTTCTCATGGTAGCTTCCTTTTCCTAAACATGTTTTGGCCAACATTTTTGTTCTTCTGTTTTTCAAATCTGGCTCCCTGATGTGTTGGATGCATTCACCCCACCTTCCTCTGATCATGAATAGAGCTTTCAATCTATATCCCTACCATAGAGGACATGGCTCTCTCTAAAAGCATATCTCTC
This sequence comes from Macaca mulatta, assembly GCF_049350105.2. Taxonomy (NCBI): domain Eukaryota; kingdom Metazoa; phylum Chordata; class Mammalia; order Primates; family Cercopithecidae; genus Macaca; species Macaca mulatta. The sequence continues at coordinate 24,519,453 of NC_133423.1, read as the reverse complement.
TCATACCCAAAAACTAGCTCTTTCTCTGCTGTCAGTGACTGCTCAATGTGCTCTAACATCCCAATTGCCTATTCAACCCACACTCAGTGGGTTATTTTCTGAACACATACAAACTATATGAAAATAATAATTTTCTTAATGCCCTTTAGATATTTAGCCTTGTCCCCAGATAATATTCTACCCACAAAACCAACCCTTGCCCATTTTAATTGGTTTTCCTAACATATTTCAAGATCTCACAGTATACTGGCATAAAGGAAAGAACCTGGGCTTTGAAAGCAAACAGACTTGGGTTCAAGTCCCAGTCAAATATCAATTTCTCAGGACATTGGTCTCCTTATCTCAAATAAAAATAATAAAAACTACTTCACAAGACAGTTAGTGGGAGAAATGAGGGAACATATGTTCCTATATAAGGTACCTAGCATAGAGTTTGACAGATAGGAGGAGGTGTTTTAAACTTAGTTCTGTGACCATTCCTTTCTCTGATTTTTTTTTAAAAACAAAATGTTGGCATGCATGGCTAAGTGTACACACACACACACACACACACACACACACACACACACATCTAATATAAACCCGAACTCCCTAGACTGGTACCAAATTAAGTTGTCTCTCTTCTGTGCTGCAAACCCTATTTCTTATTCCTTTTCTGAATGCAAACATTAGTGATGAAATCTCTCTTCCCCTAAGCACTGCAGCCATCCTCTCTTACAAACTCTAGATGTATATAGCCTCTCTATTCCCACTGATAAGATGCTACCATGTGTTTTGGTCACTTCTTGACTTGACAAATGTAACTGTTGTCCAGATGGCCTATCCTCCCTCTGTGCTTCTCAAGTCTAGTAAATATTAGAGACTGCTGCCAAGATTCTCTCTCCCTCTGGTCATTCTGAACCTAGTTCAAATCCCTACTGTTGCTTTGTAACAACAGTTACAAAATTCATTTTTTACAGAATTCAACATATCCTAAATCTGAAATGAAAGCAAAATTCTCCCTCAAATGTGTTTGGTTGCTTTTATTGTTCTTCTAAATTTTTACTTTGTTCATGTGTTTCTACTCCTTCCAACTTTTTTCTTTCTCATTCTTTACCCACTACTTGGATTTTTCCATTCATGGTGCAATCATTTGAAAGTCCTTTCCACAACTCAGGTTGAAATTTAATTGCCATTGTGACAGTGTTGGAAGGTCAGATCTTTAAGGCGTGATTAGGTAAAGGATTAATGCCATTATTATGGGAATGGATTAGTAATCTCAGGAGTGGATTTATATATATCTATATATAATAAGGATGAATTCAGCTTGACTTCCTCTCTCTGTCTCCATGTGCTCGCTTGCCCTTCTGCCATGTTATGATGCAGCATGAAGGTCCTCACCAGATACTGGTGCCATGCTCTTGACTTTCCAGCTTCCAGAATAATGAGCCAAATAAACTTCTATTGTTTAGAAATTACCCAGTCTCTGTTACTCTGTTGTAGCAGCAGACAACAGACTAGGACACATGCTATAAACTTTTTTTTCCTCATTCAAAAATGTTCCTAAAACACCATCTAAAAAGCTAATGAGGCTGCATGCAGTGGTTCATGCCTGTAATCCCAGCACTTGAGGTCAGGAGTTTGAGACCAGCCTGGCCAACATGGTGAAACCCCGTCTCTACTAAAAAAAATAAATAAATAATACAACAAATTAGGCTGGTGTGGTGGTGCACGTCTGTGATTCCAGCTACTCAGGAGGCTGGGGCACGAGAATTGCTTGAACCAGGGAAACAAAGGTTGCAGTGAGCTGAGATTGCACCACTGTTCTCTGGCCTGGGTGACAGAGTGAGACTCTGTCATAAATAAATAAATAAATAAATAGCTAATGATACCTAAATTGATATATCTATTCAAAGGATACTGTTGGAGCCTTTAAAAGAATAAAGCAGTTATTCTAGTGTAGAGAAATTGCCCAGATATACCATTAAAGGGGACAAAAAAGTATGAAAAAGTGTGTTTAGTTTGACCCTTTTAATGCATAAAAAGTACATTTGTGTCTATGTACATACACACACACGCACACAAAGAAAGAGTCGTATTTGTACATGTTTCTGCAAGGATACACAAGACTTTAAGTGTTTACCTTTGAGAAGATGGACCTTTTTCTACTATTGGAATTTTCTAGCTATGTGCCTTAGTTACTTTTTATTCTAATGTCATCAAGCATTATCTAGGCAGTAGGATGATGGGCAATTATTGCTTCTCTTTTATACTATTCAACATAGTAATATCTAAGAAATCTTACATTTAAAAATAATAATAATGATTTCCCCACTCCAGAGGCTTGAGCATGGAAAGGATTGTTAGAAGAAACCAACACAAACCCATCACAGCCCCTATGCTAAGTGCACTACTTATTTCAAAATGTCACAAGTCCTATGTTATGTTCAGCACTGAGCTGGAAAAATAGAAATGCACTAGGGACAAGTGCATTGAGAACATAAAAATGAATCAAAGACAGTGCCTGCTTTCAAGGAGTTTCTGTATAAACAATGGAATAATTTCTACAATCAAAGCGAGACAAGATGATGGAGGAAACCTCTGTGGCACAGCTAGGACAGACTCAGAGGAAGTGGCTTCGAGTTGGGCCCTATTTCAGTAAGGATGAGCCAGTCTATGCAGTAATAATAAATTGACCCTGAAATCTCAGTGCCTAGCACTATCAAAGGTTATTTCTTGCTCCTGTGAAGACTACTGCAACACAACAGGCTGTGCAGCTCTCTATGTTTTCTGCCATATGAATCTCAAGACAGTTTGCCATTGGTAAAATGATTAACTAGATAAGTTGATCTTTGGGAGCCTTTGACACTTTCTTTCTTCTTCAGTACAAATTTTTTCTTTCTTTTCACTACTGGCGAATAGCTTTCTTCACATCCCTTTTCTCCACCCAAGGAACCCAGCTCTCATACATTTGACTGATGAAGCTCCTTCCCTTATAATTGCACTTTCTCCCCCATCTTTCAGACTCATCCAGTGCACCTTCCCAGAGGCAAAACGTGTCTGAGCTGTGTCTTGTTCTCAGCTATTTGAGCAGTGTGATGCTACACACAAATGTAGAAACAAATGGATAAGAAATAGAGTCACACTGGAAAGAAGCTTACCAACATTAGGAATCAGACGCAGAAGAGTTATTAATTAGAAGTGAATATTCACCCAGGGGGACTCATGCACCCTCTCTGAAACAGTTCCATGCTCCTCATTGTGACATTAGAGGCAAAGACCTGCAAACATGAAGGTGCTGTACTGAGCTAAAATGAAGCTGCTGTGAAGGCATCTTGAAGACCCTGACACCCACTGTGCTAATTCTCTATTGTACCCTCTATATCCATTCTCTTCCCTTCTCTAACCTGTTCTAGGTATAGAAAAGTTCTTTGTAGATTATAGCACTGGTCTTCCTTGCTGTCTGGCTTCAGCCGATGGGACTAACTAGCAGGTAATCAGACGGCAGGAAAAGACAAAGTTCACGGTATTCACTCCCTCAGGTTTCTCCCTGCCTTGCTGTGGCATGACAGTGGCTACAGTACCCTATTTAATGCCACACTCTGGTCAAGTGGTCTCTTTCCCATGGCTACAACTCTCGCTAGGTTTGTTCCAGGAACAACCACCTCCTTTTACCTCCTCAAGCCTGGATGTGGTAGCGGCTTCCCACTGTTGCTGGGACCTCTTCATCTTTTGTTGGTTTCTGCAACCTCGTTCTCACCTATGTTGAATTATCCTTTCATGACACTCTTCAATTACCCCTTAAATATGCCATCTGTCTCCTGCCAGTCTCCACCCAGCTCAGCTCTTCAGCCTTCCTCAAGACAGAGGGCTATACAAGAAACCCAGGGAAGCCAGGTCAGCCCTAACAAGCAGCCTCCAAATAAATTCCTCTACTGAAACTCTTATCCACTATGAGTGAGAATTCTTAAATGGTGTATCAACTATGGGAAATAGTATGACATTTCTTCAATAAATTAAACACAAAGCTGGGGGCAGTGGCTCAGGCCTGTAATCTCAGCAGTTTGGGAGGCCGAGGTGGGAAGATTACTTGAGGCCAGAAGTTCAAAACCAGTTTGGTCAACATAGCAAGACCTCATCTCTTAAAAAAATTAAACATAAAATTACCATAATTGCCAGCAATTACACATCTTTTCAAACAGATATTTGTACACACATGTTCATAGCAGCATTATTTGCAATAGCCAAGAGATGGAAGCAACCCTAGGATTTATTTATTTTTTATTATTTTTTTTTTTTTTACTTTAAGTTCTAGGGTACATGTGCACAACGTGCAGGTTTGATACATAGGTATACATGTACCATGTTGGTTTGCTGCACCCATCAACTCGTCATTTACATTAGGTGTATCTCCTAATGCTATCCCTGCCCCAGCCCCCCACCCCCTGACAGGGCCCGGTGTGTGATGTTCCCTGCCCTGTGTCCAAGTGTTGTCATTGTTCACTTCCCACTTATAAGTGAGAATATGCAGTGTTTTGTTTTCTGTCCTTGTGATAGTTTGCTGAGAATGATGGTTTCCAGCTTCATCCATGTCCCTGCAAAGGACATGAACTCACCCTTTTTTATGGCTGCATAGTATTCCATGGTGTATATGTGCCACATTTTCTTAATCCAGTCTATCATTGATGGACATTTGGGTTGATTCCAAGTCTTTGTTATTATGAATAGTGCTGCAATAAACATACATGTGCATGTGTCTTTATAGTAACATGATTAACCCGAGGATTTATTGATGGATAAATGGATAAACAAAATGTGGCATTTATACAATGGAATATTATTCAGCCTTTCAACATGAGTTTTGGAGTACATAATTGGAGTATGTAATTTGGAGTACATAATTGACCATTTCAACCATCATTTTTAAATGGTCTGGTTCAGTGATGTTATGGTTTGAATTTTTGTCCTGGGACATTCAAACCATAACATTCAAACCAAAAATTCAAACCATAACATCGCTGAATCATAGCATTTTAAAATGATGGTTAAAATGGTAAATTTTGTGTTACGTGTATTTTATCGCAATTTAAAATAATTTTTAAAAATTCCTCTGCACCATGTTGTAAAGAAGTTTTCTTTAGCTAGAACAAGTATCAAGCATGCTTAATTCAAACAATTTCACTGCATCAGCCAGGACAGGAGGTGAATACATAAGCTCTCATACAAGCTATCACCTGGACTGGGACCCAAACTGGACTAAAACGTGTCATGCCAGGGAAGCCGGAAACCAACAACATGTTGAACAGAAACCCAGGAACATACCTATTCACACACAAGGCTCTGCCCCTAGGCAACAGAAAGATCTGATTTCCATGTCCTCCTCCAGCATCTTGGCTTTGAGGTTGAGCCCCATGTTCTCAAAACAAGGCAGTCTCTTTGCTTCTTCCTCTACCTGGGTGAAATAAAAGCCAGGGACATCTGAACCAAAATGACTGGCTTTAAAATTTTTTTTTAATGTTCCTGTAGCCACCCTGGTTAATCCTTCATTTCCTGAAATATATGGTCTCCCCTGTTTTTATACTGAAGCTCATGCTGCCATCACTAGTAAAACTGGGACATTTGAAGCCTGACATATCTCATTACACAATATGCACAAAAGGTCCAGAGTAGAAGCAGAGTGAGCCCGCACCTGGTCTTACCTCCTAGGGTGAGGCAGGGCTATAAATGTTCAGCTCTAGCTATTGGGAGAAACTCCCATTAGGCAGAGAGTACAAAGACAAGCATTTGTCTCATGCAGTGAGTCTCAAAGTGTGGTCCCTAAGCCAGCAGCATAAGCATCACTTGGAAACTTATTAGAATGGAACTTAATAGGCCTTGCCCTAGATCTACTGCATCAGAACTTCTGGGAGTGGGTCCCAGACTTCTATGTTTTAAAAAGTCTCCAGGTGATTCTGATGCCCCCTTACTGTGGGTCTCAAACGTAAGTGCCAGTAGGAAGTGCAAATTCCCATACCCAATACCAGAAGGTCTGATTTAGTGAGTTAGAGGCATAGTTGAGGAATGGTGTTAAAGACCAGCAAGTTGTATATAACAAGTCCAGCAAGAGAAGGTAGCTAGTAGACAGGCAAGCTTAGCAGTGAGGAATCAAGAGCTAGACCTCACTCTGTAGACATTAGGAATGCTTGTAAGTAGTAACAGGGCTCTAGCACCCAGCATGGGGAAAAATCCCAGAAATCCCACCCCAAAGAGGTGGGATAGAGTCAGGGGGATGGGTGGAATGTTGAAGAGGAAAAATAGAAAAGACAAAGAAGACCTAGATAAGTCAAAGGGACCTAGAAATGTTGTCAGGTCAGGCATATAACCATGGAGGACAAGATAGAGATCCAACCACCAAAACTGGAAACACAGTTCCCAAAATGTAGTGTGAAGACATATTAATTAACCCCAGAGCAGACAAGTGAGCCAAGCCACCACAATGACAAATGGAAACTCCTCCTGAGCGAGCATGCTGGCCCTTGCCATGGGGAGGGGGTTGCCTGGCTCTACAGGTGGGATTCACCTGGAAACAGAGGTATGGAGATGGGAAGCGAGCACATCCTGAAAGAGACGGACGCCCGGGGAACTGATGAGTAACCAAGCTCCAACTTAGTGCAGGGAGTCTCACGAGAAATGTGTAGCAGTTTCTTTGAAGCCTTAACTAAAACACAAGTCATTTATGTTCCTTTAAAACATTTCCACCAGGCAGACAACCAAGGTAGTTAATCACACCCTTAATAAACAAGGTAAGTTATCATTCCTACACAGATACCCCTACTCACACCGAAACTGAGATTTTATACAGCATTAACAAACATAAAATCTTCCAAGGGAAGTGGAGATTAGGCATGATGAGCATTTTCATTCTCTCATTTTCCCCTCAGGTCTGCCTCCTTCTCTATATTCCAAGTCACAGTGGGGAATGCCAAGGCAAAAACAGTCTTGCTTCTCAAGTAAGCTCTTTCATGCAGATCGATTCTCCTTCCTTTCCCAGTGGTTGTTCTCAACTCCCACATCCTTCCAGATACCCTGAGTCCTAAAATAACCCTTGTTACATCATCGCAAGTCAGTTATGTATATAATACAAGAAGGTTTTTAGTATGATTTGATGAACTCTATTTTCATGGTTTCTTTTTAGAACTATTAAGTAATAGCAATGTAGCAATACCTTATGTATTATATACTGCGCACGCGCGCACACACACACACACACACACACACACACACACATAGACCCCCTGCTGACCCTCATGGTAGAGGAGGGGATTCCTAAAGTTGTGATGTTTTAACCTAAAGAGTCAGAGCTCCAATGGGAGGAGTTGGGAAATACTTTTCTAACCTAATTAGGTGGAAAACGGAGACACAGAGAGCCTTAGATGCCTTCAAATTAAATTAAAAAGGAAGTCATTTTCTTTTTCAACTGTAAACCCCTGAATTTCAGAGCAGCTCTGTGAAAGCCTCCAGGCTCTATACCTGTCAGGAAGTCTATTTTGGGGTATTTATCCTTTGCCACACAAAATGATTCTCTCTGAGCCATCTTAGAGAGAAGAGAGGCAATTGGAAAGTGTTTTCATCAAACAGCTCTTCATCTCAAAGAAAAACAGAAAATGCTAGTCTATGACATAGAAGTTCCATCATCATAATAGATAGATCATGTTTCTGTGCTTTCAGAACTGTGGGGTTAATTTTGGTGAAAAATGCACTCCAGAAAGTATCCCAAACATAGCATCACCAAGAAAGGGTTCCCTCCTAGGCAGCTAAACTCCTGGAATGTTCAAGACGTCTAGATTGAAGAGGCAACTGATAAGAGACCTCCCGTCCCTGCCATGCCCCAGGTTGTCTGCCTGGAGGAGCGGTGAGGGAGTGACATCCATCAAGCCCAAATTGTTGCGCAACGTCCATGACAGCGTGATCTTCGCGCAGCATCTGTTCCTTCCTGTCAGTGAGTGCGGATGATTAACTACCAAGGACACCAACATCTAATTGCTACTTTTAAATATCTGGGGTTGGTTTTGAGGACTCCTCCATTAAAAGTGGGAAAGGACTAACACCCAGCCAAGCCCTGGGTAGATTGTGAAACAAGGGCAGATGTCTTGGCCTTTGACTGTCCTCTTATTGCCATCTCTTCTCCATCTTTTTCCTTGCCTCTACCCATCTATATCCCACCTTCACCTCCCTTATCCAGGGACCTAGGGACCTTAGCATTACTCCATCCTCAATCACTTCCAACATACATAGTACAAGTAATGGTTAAAATGGCAGAGAGTGGCAGTTAAGAGCAGGGACTGTGAAGCCAGAATGCCTGGGTTTAAATCCTGCTGCTCTACCCACTGGTAGTGTGACTTTGGCAATTTCCTAAAGTCCTCTGTGCCCCCATTGTCCCATATTAAGCTAGGGACAATCTTAGTAATAGTATCCACTAGGGTTGTTGCAAGGATTTTAAAAGCTGACATTTTTAAACACGTGTAGTGAGCACTATGTAAGTTCTTGCTAAATATATAGCAACATGTGTTATCAATCAAGAAGCACTAAGCTGGCACCTATCAGGTGCCTTATGGGGGAACAGGTGCTGTGGAAGACATACCTGAGTGAGATCCTAATGCAGCCTGGGCGTGTGCCAGTCATGGAACATTAAAATGGACACTCATTTCCTATAAAGATGGCAAGTTTCCTTCATCACCATCAGTGTCTTGGTCAAGGATATTCATGCAAATTCTGTTTCTCTGCTTTGGTCCTGAGTCTTCACTGTTATTTCTCTTCCAGGACAGACCTTGGGTTCACTCTTCCCCCAAAGCCAATGAAGAAGACATTTCATCATCTAGGACAGGTGGGGTCTAGAGTTTGCAGGGGCAAGAAAAGGCAGAGTCTGACAAAGCATCCACACTCACAGCCATTCTCTTTTCAAACCTACCCTCTCCTCACCACCTCACCTCCTGTCACCTCTCCTGGCTTTTCATAACACCTCTTTTTCACAAAGGAGCATTTCATTGAAAACTAAGCTTGAAGACAGAACTAACGTCAGCATGTCAAAGCTCTGTGTGGAAGCTAGTTCCTCTATGTGCAAACTCCAAACAGTGGATGGGTCTGAACACTTGCCATGTGTCGAGGCCAGACTAGGCCTTGCGGACATGGTGGTCACCAACCATTCTTCAGATCTCTAGAAGACAAAAGATCAGCTAAACCATGTGGAATCGCCTTGACAGGCTTGGGGACTTCAGAAGACAGAGGAATAAATAATAGTAGGGATAATCAGCACAATCTCTGTGTAAGAAATGGGCTTTAAAACTTGCTTTGGATGGAGAAAACAGAGACCACCCTAAGAGTTAGGGACAGAATCTGGGTTGCATTACGGATCATAGCTTGTTTGTGGAAGAATAAGACCAGCCTACCTGTGTTGGAGAATGAAAGTTAGGAAGGAATGAGAAGAAAAGATGAATTGAGAAGGTTGGCATCAGTTTACAAAGGGCCTTTGGAAGTTCACCTTGGGAATCTAGATTTGATTTAGTGCTAAATGAACAAGATATGTTTTTTCTACTAGCCCTCTTGGAAGCTGGATAAACACATTCCCTACCTGGGCCACTGGGGAAAGCTATTTCTCTAGTAGCTCCCTTCCTTTTTATTCTGCCTTCCCTACAGTCATCCTACCAGGCCCATTGCCTCACCTGACTGTTGTAAAAAGCTCTTAACTGGCCTCTCACCTGCACCCACTGCTTGTTCTGATCCATTCCACATAAAGATGTCAGGTTCATCTCCCTGAAGCTCAGCTCTCATCAAAAGCCTTCCGTAGCTTCGCACTGCCAATTAAGCTGCATCTCAACTCCTCATTCTTAAATTCAAGGTCATTCTGGCTCCAGTCTCAGTTTGCTTTTCCCGTCTTTTATCCTGTTTCTTCACATGTAGTCAGGATAGATCAGACAGGGGCATTCTCCCATCTCAACCTACTTGACTGCGTGTGGTCCTAGCCCAGCAATGGTCTTCCCGGACGCAAAACTGAGCAGGACATAAAGCCACCTGAGATCATGGAGACAGGTACAGTCTAAGCAGACAGTGGGGCGAAAGGGAGCCTCAGGCAGTAGCAAGGGCCTCTACTACCAGGTGTGTCTGTGTCCAGAAGGAGGCACTGCAGCCTAGCAGTTTTGAGTATGAACTCTGCAATCAGGCAAACTGGATTCATGCCCTAGATCCAGCATGCCATTGCTGTGAGACCTTACATAAATTACTCTAGCATTCTAGGCTACAGCTCCCCCATCGAAAAAGTTAGGCTCATAATAGCATCTTCCTTGGAAGGTTGTTTTGAGGATTAAATGAGGTAATATGCATAAGCACTTAGCATACTGCTAGGCAAATAGCAACAGTTAAATAAGTGCTAGCATTGTTTGAAGCAGACTCACTGCAAAGTGATTGCAAACAGGCAGGCACATCTCTAATTCCAAATATCTTCATATCTATCATTCCTTCTTTCTTCCCTCTTCCCAAAGTGAAGCCTCTGAGTTCTTTTAGGATCTTCTCTTCTTGCATCTTCAGTCTTTAGCTGTCCATTAGTATGCTCTTTATTCCCCCACAAACATCTTACCTCCTTGACCCTATCTAACGCCACACTTTCAAGGACCTTCCATACATGTTTTGTAGCACCTGCAATGTGCCGACTGAGTGAGGGAATGAGGTTGCGAGCTGCAGTTTGAAGGCGAAGGCAGGACGGAAGGTGTAGACGTGGAAGATGTCAGCAGAAAACTGACATCATCAAAACAGATGAAGTTTCTGAAGAGAGAAAACACAGAAAGAGGAGCAGAAACTTGAGAAATGTGCACCAGGAACCAAGATGCCTGCAAGGAAAGACAGGTTTCTCCCACCTTTGGTCTTCTCGGTTCCTCTTAGTGCCATCCACTCCCTTACATGTATTTGGCTGCTACCAAGCTGCTGTTCTTGGCGCTCCTGTCCTCTCTCACTGTGCTCTTCTGGCCATCTCTCCCTCTGATATTTATCCAAATGTACAGCTTCGTCCTGAAGTACCTGGCCCAGAAGTCTAACAGATGCATGGAACACACCCTCCAATATTGTGCCTTGAAATGCAGTGAAAGAAAAGAGAGAGGCAGTGAGTAGTGTCAAACTTAAGATGGTCTTTTAAAGCAACCTACAGAGCAAATCTATTTTTTCTGTAAAGCTGCTCTATCTTCAAATGTCATGAAGATCCAACACAACTCCGAATACAGTATTTGGGTGGTGGATTGGATTAGTTGGACATTGCATATTTCTTCTATTTGTAAAATGAGCTCCATGCAACCCCAAAAGAGGAAGAGAGTCAGCAATAACCTATTGTGGCTGGATTGCGTGCGCAAAAGAGCAAAGCCAAATATAGCAATCTCACCAATGTGCCCAACCCTCAGATCTCTTACAGCCCAATTCTTTGTGATATCTACTTTTTAAAACTAAGGCTATGTATGCATATTTACAGTAAAGTATATTGATCTAAAGAATACCAACTGATAATTTTTTTATATGAATACATCTATGCAGCCACCATTCAAATTAAGACACAGAATAATTTTAGCTCCTCAGGAAGTCCCCACATGTCCTTTCCCAGGCAATACTGCTCTCCTCTCTGCCAAGTAACCACTCTTCTGACTTTTATCGTCATTGATTACTTTTGCCTACTCATGATCATTTAAATTGAACCATGCAGTATGAACTCATTTGTTTCCAGTCTTTTTCACTCAAAATAATATCAATTCATCTGTATTTTTGTGTGTGTCAAGAGTTTGTTCTTTTTATTGCTGTGTAGTATTTTGTTGTATGAATACCATCATTTCTTCATCCATTCTCCTGTCAATGGACATCTGGATTGCTTCCAGTCATTCGTCATTGTGAGTAAAGCTACTAAGAACATTCTTATCCATGTTATGTGTTGTTATGCATGCACTTATTTCTCTGGTATGTATATCCAGGAGTGAAATTGCTGGATCATAGGGTAGGCATATATTTGTCATTATTAGATATTGCCAAATGTAGTCCAAAGCAGCCACACTATTTTATATTCCCAGCAGTAGCGTCTGAAAATTCCAGTCATTCCACACGTCAATTATGGCCAAATATTACTCCAACTAACTCCATTTACAGCAAAAGATGTTATGGCTTTTTTGTCCTGTGAATTTCAGAATAAGTTTTTCTTTCAAATGTCAGCTCTGTTCTAAAAGGAGGGCATTATTATATGAACATCTCATTTCATCCACCAAACAGAAAGAAGTTATTTTTTTTTCCACTACTTCAATTCTACTAAGATCACTTACCAACAGGCATGTACCTATACTGAAAAATAAAGAGAAATATAAATTAGTAAAGTAAAAACCTGACTTACAAAACTCCCGGCTTAGGAAACTGTTTCAATTTGGTGCACATCACTGGGGCCATCCACTTACCTTTCTTAGTTAAATAACACCATTTGGCAAATAGCAATTGTCTCAGAAGATGTCATCACTCATATAAGAGCAGACATCTAGCCAATGTGCCGGAGGAAAGACTAGCAAGGCTGGTTCTCAAACTGCCCTGTAAGACACCCTTATGTAAGTGGGCTTTTGGTTGTCATTAGGAGTTTTCCTCCCCCTGGCTGTTCAGAAGTTTCAGATGAAATTTTTGTGATGTTTCTAACGAAGGATGGTATTTGCTTACCCACCATAGAAGATATTTCCTCAGCAGGAATGCTGTCGAACATGTTGCAATCACAACATGACACAAAGTCTAAAAATCACAGAGAGACTAATTACTGGAAGAAAATTACACCAAAAGACCTATTTCCTCATGATAAAAATGACAGCCTGGTGCCCCGTTACCTGGCCTTTTCGGGCAACTAGCCTGTGCAACGTGGTTCTAGTGCTTTGCATTACAAGCCACGGTAGAGGAAGGAGGCACTTCGGTCCCGTAAGCAGCTCCGTGAGAAATCAAGGTGAACTGTCAGTTAAGTGAGGTCTAATTATAAGTCTCATTTACAGTATTTATGAATGTGACAGACAGTAACCAGGGCTTACAAGCGGCTATACATGGGACCGCTTGAGTAAGTCCTTCTCTCTTTATACCAACATCTGAATTATCAACTTGAAGCTTTGACATTTAGGGCCGACAGCCAGGGCCTGGCCCAGCCAAAACTGTGAAGTGAGGCCCACCCCTCTTTGCTCACTCTGCTTTGGCTGTTCTCATCACCCACCTCGTACTAAAAGAGTCTGTTCTTCTCCCTATCAAAAATCTGTTTAAAGAGATAGAAAGTAGTCTTTTTCCTCCTTCAGAACTTAAATCACTTCAAATCACTTCTCTTCCAATCAAAGGTCACATGTTGTATTATTCCATTTATATGAAATGTCCAGGATAGGAAAATCTACAGAGACAGAAAGTAGATTGGTGTTTGCCCAGGGCGGGGAGGGCCTAAGGGAAAAGGGGTGACTCTTAATGAGAATGAGATTTCTCTTTAGATGGTGAAAGTATTCTAAAAAAATATTGTGGTAATGGTCACACACATCTGCAAATATACCGAAAACTACTGGACTGCACATTTAAAGTGGGTAAATTGCATGGCATATGAAGTAAATATCAATAATGCTGATTTTTTTTTTAAAAACACTTAAAAAAACTCTGTGGGTTTTTTCCCAATGCAGAAAATTGCAAGCATCCAAGAATAGGTGAGAAATTTGGGAAGTAGAGAGTGAGCAGGGAAGAACAGAAACCCTTCCTGTTCCCCTGAAATCAGCTCTATGGTCAATATTGCTAATTATGTTAGAAGAGGGGAATCCTGCTTGATATTAATCAGTGCCGTTCGTACTTTTAAACTCATGACTGTTTTGATAAATATAAATATGTTATGACTTCTTTTGAGAATTTTGAAAGTCCAGAATAAGTTAAATGTTATGATTACAGGTGAGTCAAAGAAATTATAGCACAGCCTCTCAGAGACAATGCTGTATTCTCTTTACTCATTAAGAATCACGAGACAGGGTAAGCATTGCATTGTGTTCCTGAAACATGTAACTTTTTGTTTATACCATACCATGTCAGAGCTGGAAGACACTGTAGGATGCTCCTTTTATCTTTAAAGATACTAATCTGCCAGACGTGCATATGAACTTAGGGTTCAGACTAAACAAGAGGAGGAAAGGGGCCTTGAATATGGTTGGGAAGGGCCAGAGGGAAAAATGGATACTGGCAGTTGTCAAAGGGAAATAATAGGAACTACTGGGTATTAGTTGCTAGTAAAGAGCAAATTTGAAAAGAAAGAAGTCTGTAAGTAGAGGCAGAGATTCAAGCTCAGATACGACCATTCCCTGTGATATCATACATTCAGGATATATCACTCAAGCACATCCTACCCCTCTGGGAGAACATGGAATTTTACATTGTCTGTAATTGATGGTATTGAGAAATTGTTACTTATTTTCGGAGGTATGATAATTCTTGTGTGGTTACGCTTTTTAAAAGAGCTCTTACCTTTTAGAAATGCATACAAAAATATTTATAAATGAGAATATTAAATATATGGGATTTGTTCAAATAAATCCAAATAACTTCCCCTATAAGAAGCAGAAGGGTATATAGATTAAAGAAGTTTGAGTATGAGCTAATAATTGTGGATTCTGGGTGGTGGGTACAAGGGATCCATTATATCATTCTATATACTTAGATATATGTTTGAAATTGTCGTAATAAAAAAAGTTTTCAACCACGTGGAGTATCTGAGACAGGATTTCTTCTCCTGCCTTAGAAAACCAGAAAAAATAAATCTATGAAACAATTATTTTCAGACACTCAGCAACAAGCAGTGTATGGAGGAAAACGAAGTGAGGCCTACAACTGCCCCAGCTCATTGCTGGGAGACAGTGTCCATGCGGTAGTACAGAAAGGGGGAACCCAAACGAAGCTCAGCATTCCCACTACGAAGTGGAGACAAAGACTGGAGCTGAGGGAGGCCAAGGTCTGTAGAATGTACAGGATGGAGTACTGCAGAAGAGAGAGCCTCACAGACAGTGACAGCATGCTCCAGAAATCTGAAAAGCTGTCCCTTGGCTGTGCGTCCATGAGGGGAAACTATAGAAGGTCAGTGAAAGAAACGCTGGAAAACAGGAGGTTGAAGAACTCCTGAAGCTCACATGGGGCTAGGTATCATTTGTACTTCCATCAACCAGACTGTGGAATACACAGAACATAAGGCAGAGTTTTCAGAAAGATTTTGCGTTAGTAAGGAAGCTAAATTAACCCTAAACTAAAGGCAAATTCAAATCTAACCAGTCCTTGAAAGGATCAGATGGATTTTAAGTATTCCCTTTAGGCCCAGTGTTCCATTATTGGAATGCTAAGCACGAGGGAGTTATTTATATTCTACTGCTCAAGGTGATCACCAAGGTCTGATTGCAAAAATTCAAAGAATTGCAACCTCACGCATAAATGGGTTAACTAGGTGTGACAACAAATCCAACACATTTTTTAAAAATACAACAAAACCCAGGAGCCAGCAAAGTAAAATTCACAATGTCCATCACCTAATCAAAAATTACCAGAGATGCAAGGAACCAGGAAAATATGACCATATCCAGGAGAAAAGTCAGTCACTAGAAACAGAGCAAGAAATGACAAAGATTATGTAATTAATGGACAAACATATTAAAACAGGTATTGTAACTATGCTCCAAATGTTTAGGAAGGTAGAAGAAAATATGAATAGGATGAGGAGAGAAACAGAAGATGTAAAAAGAATCAAAGGAACTTCTTGAGGTGAAAGCTACATATCTGAAAATTTTAAATCATACACTAGTAATTGGAAAATTACTGAAGAAATTATCAGTAAACTGGAGACATAACAAGAGAAAGTATCCAAAATGAAGCACAGAGGGAAAAAAAAAGACTGAAAAAATTGAACAGCGTATCATTGACCTATGGGAAAATTTCAAACAGTCCAACATAACTGGAGTTCCAGAAAAAAAGGAGGGTGAAGAATAAAAAAATATTTAAAGAAATAATGGCACAAATTTTTCCAAATTTGATGAAAACAATAAACTCACAAATCCAAGAAGCTCAACAAACCCCAAGGAGAGTGCACACAAAGAAAACCACACCAAAATCTCATCAAAATAAATTGCAGAAATCCAGGGGTAAAAAAGAAAATCTTAAAAGAAGCCAAATTAAAAAGACACATTACATACACAGGAATAAAAATAAGAGTTACAGCAGATTCCCGCCAAAATCCATGCCAGCCAGAAGGCAATCTAGCAACATATTTAAAATACTATACTGAAAGAAAAAAAAAAAAAAACCTGTCAATACCCCAAAAATATATTTCAAAAATGAAGGTGAAATGAAGACTTTTTCAGACTAACCAAAACTGAGAGAATTTATCACAAGCATCCCTGCCTTACATGAATGTTAAAGAAAGTTCTTTAGGCAGAAGAAAAATGATACCAGATATATACCAGATGGAACTCTGGATCCACGCAAATAAACAAAAAGCGCCACAAGTGCTGTTACTCCCCCTCAGATTCAATCCTGCCTCTTGGTCTCTGATATCTACACCCTCTATCTGCAAGGCCACTCTTCCCTCCGCAAAACTCCTGCTCATGATCTCCAAATGGCTTAAATGATAGTTTCTCAGCAAAGCCTCCCTTACTTCGGTGGCAGGACTCCATCTTACTTATCACTGGGAGTAGCACAATTGCTGTTGAATGAATTAAGTTTGGATGGATGGGATCCTGAGTGGAACATGTGCAAGAGCAAGTCTCTGTCCATAGTCACGCTTCATTCATTTCTTCACCTGCCCGTGTAATATTTTATGCAACGACCTATAATTCATCAAGAAAAGGGAAAGACGATCTGTATTCCACACATGAAGAGCAACCTGGCATTTTCAGCAATTCTCCGGTGATACAGACCATAAACTCATTGAGTGCATCCTTTGTACTATTTAATACAGAACTGCACAGTAATGAGACTCACTGAGAAGTGGATGAGGTCAATGGAGAAAATGGAGTCAAAGTAAGCAAAAATCTGCTCCTTTGTTAGAGTCAAGTTGAATAAAACACACGTTTTCCTATGGAGTTAAATGCTCTCTTTTAACTCTCTATTTTATCTACAATTGGGGGTTTAGTTTGTATGCTTCAACCCACTATTTTATTCCTTTATTTTAAAATAATAGAAATATTATGAGGTTAAAAAAAGCATGAAGTTCAAATCATATCTCTACACTATTTATAAACTTGCTTCTCATTTCCTTTGCTCTATTTTTCGCTTAAAGTATTTGTTCAAGTAATTAACACCCTATTTATTTAAATATATAATGACTACATTTAATTTTGACCAGTTCATGAGAATCTCAGAAATTCCTAGTTAACATTTAAAAGAATTTTAATTTCCATGTTTAAAAAATGGAGATTATACCCTACTTAAGAGTTTGGTGCTAGTTATTGGAAATAGCTTTTTCTATTTTTGTTTTTTTTAGGAAGAATTTCTTACATACAAACCCTATCTATTCTAAGTCAGTTCCTTTTTGAAAGCAGAAAGCCAATATTTATTTTTAAATCTTTTTCTCTTTATAGATTAAGCAGTATTGCTATCACATATAAATATTCGAATGAAATGCTTTGTTATTTTGAATAGCTTTTCTGATTATTAACTATTTTAATAATAATGTATTTGGTTTGTAGCAATGAAAGCTTCAATAGGGCAGGAACTTTTGTTTGCTTTTATTGTTCTTGTTATTTTTGATTACTGAATCTCTAGAGCCTACACAAGGATTTGGCACAGAGTGAAAGTTCCATAAAGGCTGGCAGAATGAATGAATGAATGAATGAATGAATGAATGAATGAATGGTGTCCAGCCTGTGGCAGCCTCAGAATCTTTCCTGGGGCCCCTCTTGGACCACCAGTCTTTGGAGTTGCACTTGGAAGCAATGTCTGGCCATCTGTTCTCCCTCATTCTGTCCACCTGATCTTTCTGTGTACAATATGTCAATTTATTTGATGATATTATCCACCTTTGTCTAATCATTTACAAACAGACCCCAAAGGTTTTTGAGAGGGGAAAATATTGCAGTCTCTCACATATTGCTAAGAGACTTGACTTACTCATTGGGCGCTCATATTTCCCCACGACTTTTGGAACAGTCACATTTCACTCCACCATCGATTCTGCACTCGAATCCCATCCCAGGTTTGGGGTACTGCTTTTCATTTGTTCTTGGGGGGCTTACCTCGAGAGTAACCCACAGCCAGATTATGGTCCAAACTGAAGCTTGTCAAGCCAAACCTGAACCCAGTCTAAACTCTAGAAATGCAGGTTGGGGGTATCAAGCTACCCAAATCCAATGCTTTTTTATAAAGTCTGGCTGGCTCGCTGATCTGCCAGGAGCAGAGAAGTTCCACAGACAGTCAGGGAAATTTCCCTGAGTCAGGATAAATGCCTCATAACCTCAAAATACACTAATCTCAATCCCAAATTTTCTGATGCAGGACCTTGCTAGACATCGAACCACAGTGACATTTGTCAGAGACTCTCTTATGGGAAACAGCCACAGGATTTCTCACATTGTGGCTTATGTCTGTAAGCATCCAGAAACCCTGAACATAGAAAGGATGTGTGAATAGCCTATTATGGGAAGAATCTAGAAGATACAAATGGGTAGGAGTGAAGCAGTGTCTTCTTAACTGTCTGTAAAGCAGAATACCAACATTGCTTGAAACACTTTTCAAAGCTGCCTTTGATGTCACTTCACTAAATGGTTGTTTCAAACACCATTCTTTTTTTAGTGGGATCATGCAACAGAAAGTAAACTCATCTCAACAAGGCTATTTGGTTCAGGGGAGTCAAAGACTTCTGGTCAAAGAAGATCCCTTTTTGCTGTGATTGCTAAAATTCAGCCGTTTTATCAGAAAATATTTTCAAACTGTAAATAAAATAAACTTTTTATTTATAGACACTTTAAAAGCATCTATATTTTTTAAAAGTATCCTCCCATCTTTTAAATGCATTGCTCAGAGGAAATGTGAACATGCATCTTTTAGGGTCTGCAAAGCGTTGGCCACAGAGCCCTGTAGCATTTTAAGGGGAAAGAGTTCTTTTTATTACTCTGTTATAAACACTTTTTATCGTGTTTCCAAATCAATCGAATGCCATATTTTTATAAACTTCCCTTAAAAGACAAAAAACTGGGTGTGTTATATATTTATACAGTGTGTTTTTCACGTTATACACTTTTTATATTTTTATGCAATCTACAATGAATTTCAGCTAAATGAATATAAGGTGAAAGTCACAGAAAGTTATCAAAAATAATGACTACTATTTTATTCCAAAATTTACTTGCCTAAATGCTTAAGAAATATGCCTTTTTAATGATAAAATTCCCACAAAAAGGTGCATAGCATGAGAGTCTAAATCCACTTTCCAGACTTGCTTCCCCTGTAATATCTGTAATAGAACAATCCTGAATTAGCTGCTACTTTCCATAATTCTTGTCAGCAAAATCTATCAGTAGTTCTAACTCTGATTATACACGCTGGTAATGTAATTAAACGTGTTTTAAGCCTATCTCTGATGTCACAGTTTCAAATATAGCCACATAAATTTTAGCTATGAGTATTTCATACATAATTTATATATACAAATGTGTTTGCATGTGTACCTGGATTAAGTATAATAAATGTAAATTATATAATTTATATCTATATATGTTTAACTGTGTTTAGTTTCAATCAGACAATGGTTTGATATATATTTTTAATGAGGGAAAATCCTACTGCAATATTAAGATTTTGTGTTTTGCAGACTTCATTTCTTAGTATTTTTTTAATTAAAAAGACAAATACATTTCAATGTTCTTTTTAGTAAATGTTATGCTTCCTGTTCCAAAACAACCTTAAGTTTATAAATAAGAGTTAATGAATCCAAGAACCATGTTATTTCATAAGCTTGTGAACAAACAATTTAAAGTCAAACTAGAATTCTTTCCAAGTTGGATTTTCACATGATACAGTTTATAAACAAGTTTTGGGGGGTAGAGACACTGGTTTTGTCTTGTTTTGTTTTTCTTTATTTTTAAAAATCAAAATTCAAATCCTGCCTTTGAAATGACTTAACCAACTGAATTTCTAACCCATCACATAAATGGATGTGTGCTAAACTTGAGGGTTGCCCACGCCATCGAATCCTCACCCTGCATTTTTTTGGCTGTCTGAGAGTGTTCTAGATGGGCACATAAAGGGTTTCCAGCATCACATGATGCCCCCTTCATTGAAGAAGGAGGGAGCCTGCATGGCATCCACTCCGGACACCTCCATCAGAAATCGAGCGCGAGAGAAGTCACACTAACCTTGGACTCCACCACGCTGTAAATTGTCTCTTTTGTGATTGTGACAGACACTCCCCCAGATTCTCTCTTCCATACGATCACTTTATCCTTTCTTTCTCTGCTGCCAAACAGAGTGGAGTTCCCGGAGTTTTGACACCTTGTAAAGACATTCCAGTGGATTCTAGCACACCCAAACAGATGGTGTGAAAGGAATACAGGGGAAGAAAATGGAGACCTCTGCCAGATTCTCATGTATTCTAGGTAACATGGTGTTCCAGGAGAAGAAAAAATATATAAAAAGGAACTGATATCATTGTTACTGCTTGCTTTCTGAGCCAAGCCACCATGCTTCTGCCAAAGATAACAACGTCTTTAAGATAGCTACAAAAACTCCTAACATTATGTGAGGTAAAAGAGCTAGACCTATGAGGGGATATAAAACAATAATCTTTATTATTGTTATACTGTGTTACACTGACGTTTACATAAAACAGAATTTTTTTTTTTTTATTTTAACAAGGAATGACATCCAGCTCAAAATAACATCTCTACTTCTTTTCCTTGTCCACTGTGTTGGAAATCTCTGCTTAGCTGCCACTCTGCAGCTAGCACCAACTTCCACAGATGAAGGCTAGAAACATGGGAAGTAAGTATATGAAATAAACATTAAAGAGCAATTAAATGTTTTTCTTCCCAGATACAACCAAATGTTTAAAATATATATATGCACAGATAAGCGCATGAAAAGATGTTTAACGTCATTAGCCATTAGAGAAATGCAAATTAAATCTGCAGTGCGATAGCGCTACACACCTCTCAGAATGTCTAAAATAAAAAATGTGGCAACACCAAATGCTGGCGAAGATATGAAGAAACTGGACCTCTCTTACATGGCCAGTGGGATGTAAAATGGAAACAGTTTAAAACTTTGGAAAGCAGTCTGGCGGTTTCTTTGAAAACTAATTATGTAATATGTATACAAAGCAGCAATTATGCTCCTAGGCATTTATCCCAGGGAAATTAAGGCTTATGTTCACATAAAAATCTGTACACAAATGTTTATAACAGCTTTATTAATAATAACTAAATCCTGGAAACAACCAGATGTCTGGTCAATGGGAGGTGCAAACTATAGTTAAACAAACCATAGTACATCCACACCACGGAAGGGAATTGGGTGTGGCTATAAAAAGGAACAGGAGGAATCCTCCTGGTGATGGATATGTCCTGAATCTTGACTGTATCAATGTCAATATCCTGGCTGTGATAGTATACCATAGTTTTGCAAGATGTTACCACTGGGGGAGACTAGTTAAAAAGTATATCAAATATTTCTGTATTACTTCTTACAATTGCATATGAATCTATAAGTATCTCAAAATTAAGTTTAATTCAAATGTAACTTCTGTTAAAATTTAGATTTTTTAAATCTATGCCAAGATGCTGTTATGGACTGAGTTGTGTCCCTCCAAAATTGATATGTTGAAGCCCTAACTCTCGATGAGACTGTGTCCAGAGATAGGTCTTTAGGACATAATTCAAGTTAAATGAGGTTATCAAGGGGTAGCTTTAATCCAATAGAATGATGACCTTGTTGCCAGGGTGAGAACCCTCACCGAAAACCAACCCTGCTGGACTTTGATCTGGTACTTTTAGTTATACAACTGTGAGAAAACAAATTTCTGTTGTTTAAGCCACCAGTCTGTGGTATTTTGTTATGGCAGCCCAAGCTAAAACAGACACAAAGGAAAATATGGACATTTTGAAAACATAAATTTGAAGACCATGGTGATCCAAACAGGTTTTTTTAAGCATTCACGTCAAAATAGATTATGGAGTGTGTGTGGTGGGGGGTGGGGTTGTGTGTGTGTGTACGTACATATATATTACATATAAACTATTTACATTCAATGAAGAAAGTAGCTGCATCTCGCCATGTCTTCATCAACCTACTCAAAAGCTCTAGATCAGAAAAAGGAAATTATGGGTGCTCTACCAAGGACATATAATGAAAAGATGATATAGATATCATTAAAGCAGTGATATGCAACCGGGCTGTGCGAAGATGCAATTATTAAAGTGCCATTCTCTGGTCATAAATGTGGCTTTTCTAGGGGTTTTTCACTCTCTCATCCAATGTCCCTTGGGTACAGAGACATAAATTATTGCATGGCTAACCAAAATCAAGGTATGGAATATAATTTAGAGCTGGTATATGATCCGCATAGATATAAAACCCATGCCCTTCACCTCATTGCCTTTCTGTTTGTCAGACATGCACATTTCATATTGAGAGACCCGAAAGACATATGATGAACCACATTCCTGCAAGTCCTTTGGTTCTTAAAATCTTCATGCAGGTATTCACGCCCATATCCAATTTGCCATTCCTCACCTTTTCCCCAACTCTGGCTCTTCCTCATCTGCCCCTTTCCTTCCTTCTCCTATGTTCTTTTCCTCAGCTTCTCGCTCACCCCAAAGTTCTCCACTGACTTGTTCTCATCCCTCATCTTCTATGCACAAGTCCTGCCTCCTATCCTGCTCAATTGCCCCTGCTCTGCCATGTTTTCTCTTCCTTGCATTTGTATCTCCTTACTCCATAGTTACATAATCCAGATCTCAGCCATACACAGGCTTAGAGAGAGAGGAAATTATTTGTTTCTTAAATAAACTCTACAAAATTTCATTAGCAGGACTGTTTTTTGTTTTGTGTTGTTTTGAATGACACATGACATTCCCCTCAATTCTCTAGAACACTTTTTACTCTGGGACTTTGGCCCAGAAAGGGTGGATGAGGACACACATCCAACAGCCTCCTGCCTTACGTCTGTCTCCCTTCTCCTTTCTATGCATCCCTCTACTTCTTTTTGTTTTGCTTAGACCTCTCTTATGTAAAACGTCATGGTTTTAAGCTTCTAACATAAGCATTATACCACACATTTTGGTTAGAAATACACAATACACACACATACACACACACACACACACACACACACACACACACACACACCCCCCAGCAGTTGCAGCATACTTATTTTCAAATAAAATCCATCAGTGATGATCATCTTGTACTGCAACTGCTCAGAGTTTCTTCTCTCTGCCGCAAAACACATTCCACGTATTCTGGGGTATGAAAAACCTATAGAACGTGGGGAGGTGGGGTGGGTCATGTAGGAGCTACAGTCAAATCAGTCACACCATTTCCACTAGAAAAAAGCCACTCCTGTGTGATTACTCCCCTCACCATGAGCTTCAGGCCTTTGGTCTAGTCTTCAGTGGACAGAACCAGGCCAAAGGAAAGGAAAAATAATAATCTGGCATTTAGTACAATCTCTTTGGCACTGCAATGCCCACTACATCACTGATTTTATGTATTTATTTTCTGTTTTTCCTTCAAATCCATTTTATAGCCTTCATGACAAAACACTCCAAACAGGATTCTTTTAGGAAACAAAATAACCGATAAATCATTGAAAATATTAAAATTAGAAAACTAGACCACCTCTGCAACTAAACAATTTGTCTTTTTCACCCTGAGTCACTTTCCCTGGAAAAGTAACTTGCACTATTCACCCGAGGTCAAAGAAGAGCGAGGCATTCATGACTTACAAGATGCATCGTAAAGTTGAAAATCAATGACAAAATCTTTCCAGCCCTGGGCTCTCCTAAAAAGAAAATCAGTCCCTGAGTGCTTAGACCACAGGCAGCCCTCACTAGTCAACTGTGAAATATGTTTTCTGTGTGGTTCTGAGAACCCAGCGTAGGAGCAATAAACTACTAAACAAGAGAGGTACAGATAAAATATCTAAACAATAAGAAATGATGTTGGCCAGGCATAGTGGCTCATGCCTGTAGTCCTAGCCCTTTTGGAGGCTGATGCAGGAGGACCGCTTTAGTCCAGGAGTTCAAGACCAGCCTGGGCAACATAGTGAGACACTGTCTCTACAAAAAATTTAAAAACTAGCCGGGCATGGTGGTGCACCCCTTTATTCCCTGCACTTAGGAAGCAGAAGTGGGAGGATGACTCATTTGTGCCCAGGACTTCAAGGCGGCAGTCAAACAGGGTCATACCACTGCACTTCAGTCTGGGCAACAAAGCAACAAAGAGAGACTCTGCCACAAAAAAAAAAAAAAAAAGTGATGTCAGGATTTACAGTTGCATGTGGGAAATCTAAGAAATTTGTTTGCCTATAAATGCCTGAAGGTTAATGTTTTAGAAATGTATTGTTGTAGGCCGGGCGCGGTGGCTCAAGCCTGTAATCCCAGCACTTTGGGAGGCCGAGGCGGGCGGATCACAAGGTCAGGAGATCGAGACCACAGTGAAACCCCGTCTCTACTAAAAATACAAAAAATTAGCCGGGCGCGGTGGCGGGCGCCTGTAGTCCCAGCTACTCAGGAGGCTGAGGCAGGAGAATGGCGGGAACCCGGGAGGCGGAGCTTGCAGTGAGCCGAGATCGCGCCACTGCACTCCAGCCTGGGCAACAGCGTGAGACTCCGTCTAAAAAAAAAAAAAAAAAAAAAAAAAGAAATGTATTGTTGTTTAATAAATCTAATGGCTTAAAATAACAATTCATTACTCTCAAAACTTTGTGGGTTGGCTGTGTTCAGCTGAGCAGTTCTTCTGATCCACGATGCATAGGCTGAGGTTACCCATGTGACCTCATGTGGTGGCATTGAGCTGAAGTTGGAGAGTCCAAGATGACTCCTCATCTTCCAGGACCTCTTTTCCTGTGACCTCTCATAATTTCATAATTGAGCACAGTTTCTTTATCTGGCAACTGAAGTGAGAGAGAGAGGCTGGAGTCAAGGTAAAAATTGACAGGACCATAACTGGCCAGGTGTCACTTTTGCTGCAGTCTGTTGATCAAAGCAAGTCAAGGCCAGATTAGATTAGAGTGAGGCAGAAGACTAGGATCTGGAGGCAGGGAACCTAAGGCCAATTCATGCTGACTTCCTAGAACTAAATCAAAAGGAAAACCCCAACTCTCCCTGCCCACATGACAAAAGGACCAGAGGCTACTCCCTTTGCACCTCCCCTCTTTTTTTGCCTGGGAGATGAAAAATTGAAAGTATCTCTGATTGGTTCCCTCCTGCAACCAGTCAGGCTGTTTGCAGGACAAGTCTTCATTTGCATAGGAGTATAACTTTGTAACTTCACTTCAGCCTCTGACTGGTCACTTTCTGCAAGCAATCAGACTGATCATGGGCCACTACTTCATTCACATAGGATGTACACCAAGTAACCAATGGGAAACCTCTAGAGGGTATTTAAACCCCAGAAAATTCTGTAACCAGCAGTGAGTTGTTTGCTTGGCCCACTCCCACCCTGTGGAGTATGCTTTCATTTTCAATAAATCTCTGTTTTTGTTGTTTCGTTCTTTCTTTGCATTGTTTGTGCATTTTGTCCAATTCTTTGTTCAAGACGCCAAGAAACTGGACACCCTCCACTGGTAACAAGAGGGGAGAGGAAATAGACTCCACTTCTTGAAGGGAAGAGCAGCATACATGTTCATAGAACAGAGAAACTATTGGCTACCATGTTTGGAGATAATCTGTCCCAAATAGGCAGGAGGAATACAGACAAGTTCTGCAATAAGTGTACCATATTTTTCAAAAACAGGTGATTTGAAATGATCTTGAAGTCTGAGCAACATAGAAAGAACCCATCTCTACTAAAAAAAAAAATCTTTTAATTAGTCAAGCATGGTGGTACACACCTGTAGTCCCAGCTACTCAGGAGGCTAGGTGGGAGGATCAATTAAGCCCAGGAATTTGAGGCTGCAGTGAGCTAGGATCATGTCACCGCATTCCAGCCTGGGCAACAGAGCAAGACCCTGTCTCTAAAAACTAAAAATAAATAATCTTGAAAATGTTCAGAAGCCAATAAAAATAACAATGCTTGTTTCTTGCAAGCAATACTACTATATATTTTTCCTAAGAATGTTAATAAGACCCACTTATTAACTTACCAGTGAGTCCCAAAATTTCTAGGATTAGAGTCATTCCTTTGGGTTATTTCACCTTCACGATTCCTGCCTGAAAATGCAAATGCCTCTGGCATTGATCTGGTACTAACCACTAAGACCCTTGGGAGAATTTGAGATCAGAAGCTAAGTCCATGAGAGGTCTTTAAGGCAGTGCTTTTAGTCCATGATCCATGGTTGGGCTTTGGGCATCTGAAAATCCTTGAAATCACTTTCAAAATGTTGTGGTTCAATGTGCATTTTTCATCAGTTTCTCAAATGGTACCAAAAAGGTTAAGACTCGCTATTCTAAGGGAATAAATACTAATAAATCTCACTAGAGAAAAGACAAGGCTAACATCATTCTCTTTAGTAGAACTGCGTTGTAGAACTTTAGTGTTCCTTAACCGTTTAATATTCGTTACCTTTTTCTCTTTCATATTAGATCTCAGTATGTGGAAGGAAAAACCTTCTCTTTATATTTGCATCCCACAGTAGGGAGAATCATTCAGAGTCCCTAACATACATCCCATCTTGGTCTCCAATCACGTTCCTTAGAACCCTTCTGGGGCTAATGGGGTTGAGGATGGAGCATAAAATGAAGGAGAGCCCCAGGAGGTGAGTGGAGATAAGACTTGTCCCATTCAAACACAGCAACACCACTTTGACTCTGTATCTTACTATTCTTATGTATAAGTTTTTCTTTAAAGAATGAATCTTGAGGCTAAAACTAAAGTTTGAGAACTACTAACAAGTATGACTCCCTTATTTTTCCAAGTGACAAAATGGATTTAAATGTTTTGCTCAAAGTCTGGAGTCAGGGCTAGACTGGAACTATGGTTTCTGTTTTCAGATGCTTCATTACACACAGTTTTGCAGTTGACTCACTCTTTCCCCCTGCCACCTTCTACTAAAGGCCTGATATGGTTTGGCGGTTTCGCCACTGAAATCACATCTTGAACTGTAGTTCCCATTATCCACATGTGTCACAGGAAAGACCCAGTGGGAGGTAATTGAATCATGGGGGCAGTTACCTCCATGCTATTCTCGTGATAGTGAGTGAGTTCTCACGAGATCTGGTTGTTTTATAAGGGGCTTTTTCCCTTTTGCTTGGCACTTCTTCTTTCTGCCATCATGTGAAGAAGGATGTGTTTGCTTCCCTTTACACCACGATTGTAAGTTTCCTGAGGCCTCCCCAGCCATGCTAAACTGTGAGTCAATTACACTTCTCTCCTCTATAAATTACCCAGTCTCAGGTATGTCTTTATTAGCAGCATGAAAACAAACTAATACAAGGCCTGAGTGTTCTCTCCCTGACCTTCATTATGTATTTTCCTCTCAAACCAAAATGTCCTGCAATCAGGAAAGAGCCAGTTGACAAATCAGGAACTTGGGGAATTCCAGGATGGACCTCTGCCTGGACCCAGCACCACAGTGGGACTTGGGAATTGGGGGAAGGAAAGCTCTGAGGAATCCACCGAAGAGAGTATCTTTAACCTGATCTCATTATTAGGCCGTGAACTGGTCTTGATTCTTCCTACAGCTTTCTTTTTCTACCAAAGAAGAAAAATATAAGGTAGCAACAAACTGCATTCTTTTTTATCTCGTATAATGAAAAAACACATTGTCCCTGATCACTTAATTCCTGACAACTAGAAAGTGCATTTTAAAGTCATACACCATGTTCCAAGTCTTCCGAAATGCCTAAAGGAGAGAAAAACTAGACAAACCCCAAATAAAGATATGTGTATAGATTTCTATACGTGCAATGTTAATGGGCCTTGACCAAGACCACTGTGATTTTAATACATTGTATTGTTTTATTCCTACTGTATTTTAAAATAGAACATCTCAAAACAATTAGATTAATTAAATATCCACGGGGATGCAGAAAATGTTTTCTTATCACACTTGGGGACTTGACCAGCGCAGTTTCTTAGCTTTTTCAGAACTTCTTAACGACAGAGTCTCACCCCATCAGAGCCTTGACAACTACTTTAATCTGTCATTAAGAAGAACATTTCAGTACCTGGAAAATTTTAAGGCTTCTTGAGACTTAAATTTGCCAAATGTAGCTGTTGAGTTTAGGGGAAACTGTCCTTCACCCATGAGTAGCACACTTTCAAGCTCTCTAGCTTGTTGTCTGAGAATGCAAAGTGGTTCTTGGTCTTGGGGAGTAAAATACAGGTTAGAAAGGTTAGAAAAAGTCACTGAGCAATTTTCATTGTCTATGTTTCATCAAGATACTGAAAGCTGAAAATTTCACCCCGTGCTAATAACACACTATTAGTTACACTTCACTGCTTTGTTGGAGCCAAACCAGTCTCACTTCTGTTCTCTCAAGCCTAAATTCCAAGAGCGGCCAGGTTTTTAAGAAAACAAAAGCTGCCATAATCTCTAGCATAGGCCGGTGTCAAGCCACAGGAGTTCTAGCAAAGACCACATATTATCATGAGCTTGAAACATTAAAGAATTCTGCAGCATGACAAGCTCTAGGAAAGAAACTCTTAAAAGAGACTCATTTTTCTCCACAGTGTCAACTGCAGGAATAAACTAGCAATGAGTGAGAAGTTGGGAGTTGAAAACGAAGAGCCCATGGCTTCCTTGGTTTCAAGGGCAAGTCATTTTATAACCTTGGATCAGGCATTTCATTCCTCTAAATGCCTCTACACTAGGAGACTTGCTGTTTGGTCCGTTTGTGGATGTTGAGTTTGCATAGTTGGATGGGAGATTCTTTTTACATTTATAAAATGACAGGGTTGTCAGTATACTGTACCAGGCAATGTGGCCCCACACTCTGGCTTTCTCCCTTACAACTTTGGGACCTTGGGCAAGATATTCTCACTTCCTGTGTCTTGGTTTTTCCAACAGCAAAATGGTCGTGGTAACAACAGCCCTACTGCAGAGAGCATAGGGAATAAATGCATTCATGCTTTAAACCATTTAGAACAGTGCCTGGCATATACAAAGTGCAATAAAATAGACTTCAATATTCATATTCTACAGCCTAGGTCATGCTTAACTATTTCTCCCCTCAGCCCGCCTCTACTCTAGTATTTAATGATCCTCATTGCGGGAATTCGGTTTTTATTTTTATTTTTTGAGACAGATTCTTGCTCTGTTTCCCAGGCTGGAGTGCAGTGGTATAATCACAGCTCCCTGCAGCTTCAACCTCCTGGGCTCAAGTGCTCCTCCTTCCTCAGCCTCCAGAGCAGCTGGGACTACAGGCACAAGCCATCACGCCTGGCTAATTTTTGTAAGTTTTGTAGAGACAGTGTCTCACTATGTTGCCCAGGCTAGTCTTGAACTCCTGGGCTCAGGCAATCCTCTCACCTCATCAGTGCAAAGTACTGGGATTACAGGTATGAGTCACCACGCCTGGTGGAATTGACTTTTCTAAATGCATATAAACTTATTCTCTTTTTAAAGGCTCTGGCAACTACATTACATGATAAAAATAGTTTTCATTCAAGATTTCAGATTGGAGGTGAATGATGAGGAGATGCAGAGATCAACCCTTCAATTTATTCACTGCTTAGCTACCTGGAAACTCTGAAGCCAAGTAATGCAATTGTACTGATAAAGCTGAACCCGGTAATAACCAAAGAGCTCACAGGATTAAAAAGCTAAAGAATATTCACAATCATCTAGCCCAACCCCTTGGTTTTACAAATAAGGACTGAGGAACATAGAGGTAAATAGCACTGGTTCCTTTAATACACCAGAAATTATACTTAATAATTCATGGTTTCAGAAAAAAAATTAGTGGTGCCCTCTCAATATGTTTGCCCAGGGGGCTATAACTTATTCAATATAATTGCCACTGCTTCGATTGTGCTTTCAATTTTTTTTGCTTTTCCCAGTTTGGTTATATGCCATACAAGAAAATCATCATCTATACTTTTAAACCAGGGATTTTACCCAAAATGGCAGTATACCCTGCCCACTCACCTCTTTACCATATCTGCCTCTGTATGATTTTTATTATTTCCAGAAACCAAATTTATGCTCATATGACCAAAAATATAATTCCAATTTCAGCAAAATGCATCAGACGATTAGGAAGATGATTTTATTCAGGCTATTGCAATAGGGAGAATGTTTATCATAAGGAATATCTTGAAGAAAAGGAACAGCATCCCAAAGAAAAGGGTTTTACAGAGGCAGGTAGACAGTGGAGTCATCTGAGAGTATTTTATGGGTCGAGAAAAAGGATAAAAAAGGGTCTTATCTCAGAATCTACAGGGCATGGTCATCCTTTGTAGTTAGTCATTCCCTGGAACTCAAAACCATTGGGAGATGTCTTTCTCTCTTTTTGTTTATTTGTTTGTTTGTTTGCTTGCTTGCCTTAAGATGGGGTCTTGCTATGTTGTCCAGGCTGGTCTTGAGCTCCTGGGCTCAAGGGATCCTCCCAACTCAGCCTCCCAAAGTGCTGGGATTACAGGCATCAGCCACTGTGCCCGGCCGACTGGGGAATTTCTTACCCACACTTTTTCTGAAAGCACAGGACTCAGGTAAAGTTCAACCTTGTCATATCTTTGAGGATAATCAAAAAATGTACTCAAGCTCTTAAGGCCACTAATTGTTCAATGTCCCAACATGATTCCCTTGAAAAGACAGCTGTCATTTAGGCATTGTGTGATCTAGATGGGGTTTTCTTGCCCAATTAGTTTCATTATCTCTTACCTACCAACGACATCATTGGTGACTCCTTTCCTATATTATTTATCTGAAACTCAAAAAAATGAAGAAGTGTGCCAAATTAGTGCTGAAGTTGAGCCCTCCACAGAACACATGCACCTGAGAAGGTTGACTGGCCTTTCCATCCTCTATGTCATCATCTTACTCATCTTGAAAATAAAGCTGGTGCTCTCGGACATAATATTCACCACATTGTTAGGATTTGGGAGTAGAAAGTGAGGTGAACTGAATTGCTGAAATCTACTTGAGTTATGAACATAGAAGTGGTTGGTTTAATATCAACAGATAGGGATGCTATGTCTAACATAGCATCACTATAACTTCCCTGTGATATGGCTCAATATGTGTGGGGGGTGTGTGAGTAAGGAAAAGCTCGAAAAGGTTTTAAATTTGGTAGTATTCCTAACTGTTTCATCCGTTCTGTTTTTCTCTGCCTTTTATTCTCCTTGACTAAGCTATTTGACAACTTTGAAGAGATGTAAGTTAACTTGTAGAAGTCTGGTAATAATGCAAATAATTCCTGTCCATAAAAAGGCAAAATCTGTCCAGGCGAGGTTCTATTGTCTTGCCTCTCCCACTGTGAAAGAAGTCAGTTTTGCATCTACCTAAACAAATTCATTTTGGCATTCTTAATAACCTATAAATACATCTGGTCTTTGAATTCTTCTTGGAACCAGTTGTAACACTGTTCTAGTTCCCTTATTAGTTAGTGAGTTAAATAAAATCATTAGCATGTGTTCATTTTAAATTTGTCATGGTTTTACCTTTTTAAAAATTATTCTTTAAAATATGTACGTAGATACATGTAAAGTGATACTAAGTAGACTTATTTTAGAAGGAAAAAAAGGCTTTTTATTAGAGCATGTTCAAAGGAATAGTTGCATTACTTTCAAGTTTATACTAAGAGGTATTAGCCAGTAGAGATCAATACTTTAATATATGATTTATAATGAGTATTTTCCTAAATAAATTGATGCTTCTAGAGCATTTAAACACAGAAGCATATTTCAAGTGTTTTAAAAATCTTCCTCTAATCTTTTTTTTTTTTTTTTTTTTTTTGAGACGGAGTCTCACGCTGTTGCCCAGGCTGGAGTGCAGTGGCGCGATCTCAGCTCACTGCAAGCTCCGCCTCCCGGGTTCCCGCCATTCTCCTGCCTCAGCCTCCTGAGTAGCTGGGACTACAGGCGCCCGCCACCGCGCCCGGCTAATTTTTTGTATTTTTAGTAGAGACGGGGTTTCACTGTGGTCTCGATCTCCTGACCTTGTGATCCGCCCGCCTCGGCCTCCCAAAGTGCTGGGATTACAGGCTTGAGCCACCGCGCCCGGCCTCTAATCTTATTTATACTCTTTTTAAAAAGAAAAAATATGTACTACAATAATGAAAGATTTCAGCTCAATTATTCCAAATTACAAATTGATGAAATCCTACTTTAATGAAATGTTACGTATGTAAATTAATAGAACACTGACTTTTTAAATGCTTGCAGTGGATTGAGCCCTAAGATATCAGTTAAAACAGGCCGGGCGCAGTGGCTCACGCCTGTAATCCCAGCATTTTGGGAAGCCAAGGCGGGTGGATCACCTGAGGTCAAGAGTTCGAGACCAGCCTGGCCAAAGTGGAGAAACCCCATCTCTACTAAAGATAGAGAAAATTAGCTGGGCATGGTAGTGGGTGCCTGTAATCCCAGCTACTCAGGATGCTGAGGTAGGAGAATCACTTGAACCTGGGAGGCAGAGATTGCAGTGAGCTGAGATTGCACCACTGCACTCCAGCCTAGGTGACAGAGTGAGACTCTGTCTCAAAAAAAAAAAAAAAAAAAAAAAAAAAAGAAGATATCAGTGAATACAATGCAAAAAATCCCTTCAAAATTACTCTTGGGTAATCAACCCATCTGAACACATCTATTAACAGGGGCTCGCTCTCTTTCCAAGAGGCTATTTTATGGTTAAAAGCTTCTATGGTTGGCAAGTTTTCCTTTTAGTTCATCGAAGTCTCCCTCCTTGAAATATTCACCCACTAGTCCTAGTTGCAGTTTTAATATAAATAGACATGTAAAATCTGTCTTTTATCTTCCTTCTCCTGTAATGGTGTAGCTGACTTGCCATTGCAGATTCTTTCGGGAACAAAACAGGTCAAAAAAATTATCATGGTCTATGTCTGCTATATCATTTCAAACAAAGTCAAGAGTTAACAATTTTAAACATAGACACCTTGATTGCTGCCACAAACTATCCAGATCAACCCCTCCTAAACAGAATCTAAGTCACACAGAGGTTGCAATGTTATTCCTAGGTTTTCGTGGATATTTTTGTAGATATTCCTTTAAAGTCTGAACCTTTAATTGAAAAAAAAAAAAAAAAAAGGTAAACTCCACAACCCAAACACATGATTCTTTCAAAACCAAGACAATACAGTAGTAAAGGTGTTGTCCTATTCTACGCCACTCTCCTGTAATTCCAAGAATGTCATCGTATCTATTTTTCTGCAGGTATTGGAAACTCTTCTATAGCCTGTCAAAGAAATGGCCACAGCTTCACAGTTATGACACCGAAATAATCCACACGACTCTTATGTTGTAGCACCCTTTGTCTAATAACAGGCATTTTTAAAAATAATTTATAGTTTAAGCATTAAGACATCTTATGGTTTTTAACATGACTTTCTCCTTTCCTTAAAAGGAAAGACAATATACAGACAATGTGTCTCAAAATAAATTCTCTAGCAGAGGGGACAAGCTGTGGAATGCAGAATCTCCCTCTTCGTTGGTGAAGAAGAGAGAAGTTTCTGTGGCTTTTACAGATTCGTTTGCTAGGGAATAAAGAAAATCTTGCTATTTTCTCTATGTCAGATGTAAAAATAAAAAGCATAGAGGAAAAGAATGGGGCCATAAACTTGATACAACGTATTGCAATCGAGTTTCATCAGATAAACTACGGAGACAGTTTCGATGATGCTCTTGTCAGAAAACACATGGTACGATACACTGTATATGTGCCAGATAGCTTCTGCACTTTCAGAAATGTCATTTCTAAAAATGTCTATCCATTTGGAAAATAAGTATGCAATAAATCTGTAAATATTTATTATAAAAGCAATAAGAAAACAGTAAAGAATGAATGCAGCTTTTGACAACACTGCATAAACTGTTAACAACAGACCTTTGGAGCCGACAGTTCTGTTTCTAGATCAGGGGCCAGGGCCCAAATGTTGCAATAACTAGGGCCATATCAATACATTCCACACCCTCTTTCCCGCCACAGGAGTCCACCTAATTGAGATGCCAAATGATGCGATGTGAGGCAGAAGTAAAACATACAGATCTTGTATTTCTGAATCCATATGTCTTGCTTGATCAATGAACCAAAATAGCTACTAGTTGGAATTGAAAAGCTGTAGAACCTGCTGCTGTTCTTTTCTGTTCTCGATCCTATAGAAAAGAGCTAAAAGGCAAGGAATAGGGAGAGAATCTCCTACAGAAGGAACAATATGCACACTTCTGCAGGTCTTGCATCACCCCAAGGCTGTCCTTAGAAAGCACCCCTTTATCTTTGGTAATGACCGTTCTGTTTTATTTGGCAGCCCAATTCCCCTCAGCTGACTGAGAGGATGGTTATAGGCTAGGGGAGGAAGGCGTGGATTATGAATGACCTCCCTGTCTTTCTGTTTAAGAAACTCGAGTTCATATTAGTTCACCTTTTCTAAATAACTGTCTTGTGGACAGCTTAGCTCAACACTTCCTAACTTAATCCACAGAATTAGAACATCTGCTCTAAGTGTAAGATTTACAGAGGGAATTATACCTACTCCATCTAGAGACTGTTTGCCTCTGATGTCATTCTTGATTAGATGATTTTGGAATTTTGATTGCTTCACATGAGATATTTATGATTTCAAAATGCAGCTTGTAAATGTATTCAGTTCATCAAGGACTATAAATATAAATCTCCACCAACAGACTTCTCCTTGCTTCGGTCTTCTTAGATGCTCTTAAGTTACTAGGAGGACAAAAGAAATATCTTTAAGAAAAGGTGAGAAACTCCTACATTAGAAAATAATTTTCAAAACATCTGGCCCCGTATTCAGGAGTTTGAAGATAATCATGAGCCTTTTCATTAAATTAATGAACACAGGGTAATGAAGTCTATTTGAAAAAAAACAGATGTTAAAAATTTAAGGACCAGTCATGCTCTATTCAGTAAAACAATGACATGATTAAGTAATAAAACTCCTCCAGATTTTTCTACATGCCTTTGGGTTCCATCTTCAACTTTCTCTTTCAAAGAAAACTACCTACTTTCTATTCACAATTCCTCACACTGTAGTGGGATTTGGATCTAACATGGTGAGACAGGAAAAAAAAAGAAGTATCTCTTTATAGAAAAAAAAAGAGATTACAAAGTTCCTAAATTAAAATTAGATTGAATGTATTTTAAAACTGAGGTTCCCTGAAAATTTGACTTGCTTCTTTCTTTATTTTAACCAACTCCAAGGGACTTTTGCAATTGAGATTAGCTCTCAAATATACTCTAAAAATTTAAGATTTTATGATTCCACAAGTTTTATGTGAGTTCTTCATGAAATCGTGCCACTGCTGCTATTTCCGTTGAAGAACTAGGATAAGAAAGAGGAACAATAAAATGTGTATTAGAAATCTAGTGGGTCAGTTTGCAGGAGAAAGAGAAATAAGCATCATTTATTTCCAAAAGGCTGCAGTTCAGCACGAAGACTAGCCTATCTGACATGCAATTATGTGTCATGAGTTACAGTGGTAATTAAGTCTCTAGAACAGCAAGCTACCTTGAGAGCCCCCCAGGACTTCAGGCGGCTGGCTCCCAACTCGGAGTCATCTAGTGCTTCGCCGTGGCTCATCCATCTACTTCATTCCTTTATTTATCACCATTGTAAGCCAGGGGACTATGTTTGGCTCTAAAACGCATATTTTCCCCCTTGCATGCCTACTGGCCTATCTTTCCACTTCCTAAACACTTTCTTTAAAAAGGAAGCCCATGATCTCAGATGGCATAAAACCAAGTGTCTTCATTTTCTCTGTTCTTTACCAATACTCCCGTTCACCTCACCAAGGGGCTGAGCAAGGTCCCCCCACCTTAGGTCACTGCCTAAGTAAGGGTCAGTTCCATCTGTTCTCTCCGTGGTCACCCTTACACATCCTGATACACACTGGCAATAGTTCTTCTCATTCATTCATTCAGAAAATATTTACTGATGCACCAGCAGCTGAGACATGTGGTCCAATTGTCTGAGAAGGGAGGAAACAAATAAAACGAGAGCCATAAATCCAAAGGGAGATAGGTTTTCACAGGAACAGCCATAAAGTCAGGCTGTTTACAAGCTCCTGGGTCTTCTGTGTGGCCCCTCTTTGAATCTGGCAGTTCTACCCAGTCTCCCTCATGGAGCCATATGTAAAGAGTTAAGTATCAAAGAGGTATCACGTTATAGAATGTATGAACCTTTTATGTAGTGGCCCAGTGGGGATATTAAAGAAAAATGAAGGAAAAAATTCCCACCCCATATCCAGTAGAGTCACATCTCCGTGCTTGATAAGAAGGAGCCGATCAGGCCAGGTTGTGGCTGATGTGCCTGTTATTTGTACTCTAGGCCCCATTAACTTATACTAGCAATTTTGGAGAAGTAATTTCTGCTGCCAGATGGCAGCCCAGAAGTAACTTTCTTGATGAGTGAGAGAAGTTGCTCCCCATTCCTTCCTTGACATCACAGTGCAGCCCCCTCAACCTCAGCCCTGCAGGCTGGCGACTGGCTGGTGGGATCCACGCAGACTGTGATTAAATGACTCATCTCCTCAGCATGACTTGTTTGTAAATGTTATTCACAACAAAAACAGCAGCAGGGTCCCAACCCCGGAGTGGGTATTTGTCAAAAATGAGTCAAGATAATAAGGGGCCATTGAAGAAACACCTACAGTTGGGTGCGAAAAGAACAGCATTTGTGACCTGAGGATGATATTCAGTTGAACACTTCCATCTGCCCTTTGGAAAAATGTGACCCTAGCAACAGAATCAATTCTTGGTTTGCCGCTAGTTACTCAGTTGAGACCACAGACTCATATCTACCCATGACTTTGCCAGTTATAACAATGCCCGCATCTTCAGTCGAGTCGATAGTGCCCTCAGCTCTGCTTCTCCCAAGTCCCCTTGGTGCTACCAATTATGATAGACAGTGAGACAGACACAGCCTCAAACCATAAAACCCAACTAGTCCTCATCCATTCGGAATTTCAGAATCAGCAAGAAGAAATGAAATAAAATAAAAATCAGTGATGCTCATAAGTGGTAATTTTCATTTAAGGAAGTATATCATAAAATAAAATAAAAGCAGGCTGTCACTATCTCTTGCTGCAAAGGAGACTTGGAGTCATTTAAATAGACACACACAAAAGACTAGAAGGGGATTGTCATTAGAGATTTCCATTAAAGTTACTATGCCCAGATAAGAAGCTCTAAAGGGTTATGGGGAACAACCTTCCTGATAAAGGATTAAGGAACTAACAAAAGGAGAGAAGGGCTCACATTTGTTAAGTGCTCATTTATGCCAGGCAGTATGGGACTTCGCACATCACCTTATTTAATCTTTAAAACAACCTCGTTTGATAAATATTATTATTTTCAGTTCAAACATAAGAAAACTGGGACTCAGAGATTTTCAATGTCCTGGCCGGGTGCAGTGGCTCACACCTGTAATCTCAGCACTTTGAGAGGCCAAGGCGGGCGGATCACTTGAGGCCAGGGGTGCGAGACCAGCTGGCCAACTTGGTGAAAC
This sequence comes from Macaca mulatta, assembly GCF_049350105.2. Lineage (NCBI taxonomy): Eukaryota > Metazoa > Chordata > Mammalia > Primates > Cercopithecidae > Macaca > Macaca mulatta. The sequence continues at coordinate 24,481,666 of NC_133423.1, read as the reverse complement.
TCCTTCTCTACTTAAAACAAACAAACAAAAAATAGCCAGGCACTGTGGCATGCACCTGTAATTCCAGCTACTCAGGAGCCTGAGGCATGAGAATCGTTTGAACCCAGGAGGTGGAGGTTGCAGTGAGCTGAGATGGTGCCACTGCACTTCACCCTGGGTAACAGAGTGAGACTCTGTCTCAAGAAAGAGAGAAAGAGAAGAAAGAGAAGAAAGAGAGAAAGAGAGAAAGAGAGGAAGGAAGGAAGGAAGGAAGGAAGGAAGGAAGGAAGGAAGGAAGGAAGGAAGGAAGGAAGGAAGGAAGGAAGGAAGGAAGGAAGGGAAAGAGAGAGAAAGAGAGAGAAAGAAAGAAAGAGAGAGAAGAAAGCAAAAGAAAGAAAGAAGAAAAGAAAGAAAGAAAGAAAGAGAAAGAAAGAAAGAAAGAAAGAGAAAGAAAGAAAGAAAGAGAAAGAAAGAGAAAGAAAGAAATTTTCAATGTCCTATATAAGTATGGTGAACATTTAGTGGCATTTGTCCTGTTTGGCTCCCTAGCAACCAAACACCCTTATTACTGGAGAAAGCCTTACCCAGGTGATTCCAAATGCTCCCCAAAGGCATCCTTACCTGTACTTTTTTTTTTTTTATACTTTAAGTTCTAGGGTACATGTGCATAACATGCAGGTTTGTTACATATGTATACTTGTGCCATGTTGCTGTGCTGCACCCATCAACTCGTCAGCACCCAACTACTCGTCATTTACATCAGGTATAACTCCCAATGCAATCCCTCCCCCCTGCCCCCTCCCCCCTCCCCATAATAGGCCCCGGTGTGTGATGTCCCCCTTCCCGAGTCCAAGTGATCTCATTGTTCAGTTCCCACCTATGAGTGAGAACATGCGGTGTTTGGTTTTCTGTTCTTGTGATAGTTTGCTAAGAATGATGGTTTCCAGCTGCATCCATGTCCCTACAAAGACACAAACTCATCCCTTTTGATGGCTGCATAGTATTCCATGGTGTATATGTGCCACATTTTCTTAATCCAGTCTGTCACTGATGGACATTTGGGTTGATTCCAAGTCTTTGCTATTGTGAATAGTGCCGCAATGAACATACGTGTGCATGTGTCTTTATAGCAGCAGGATTTATAATCCTTTGGGTATATACTTTTAAAGACACCAGACATTCTTTCTTCTTCCCACTGGCACACAGACTGCAGGAATGTAGCGGGTCTGTCTGAAAACTCCAGCCCAGAGCTTGCCTCCTGAGTGTCAGACACAACTGTGCAAAGACAGCTAGAACATTATTCTCAGCAGTAGTGGCAGGTTGGAAGGTATAGTTATATTGAGGATCCAATCATAGAAAGATTGACTAACGGTACACAGCAGTATTAAGTGCCAAGGAGCCAGTATAGGCAATCAACAGTGGGAATTCTTAAACAGAACTCTCCTTACGGGTTGGAATAATCAAGGGAGACTTAGCTGATGGAGAAGCTGGGGCTATGATCATACCTGGAAGTATACAAAGAAATTGGAGAGGAATTCCTGATTGGAGATGATTCCTGATTGTAGGAAGACCCTAAGAAGATGAACATGGAGGCTTCAGAACAGATTTAAAAGCCAAAGGGTTGCTACTGAAGATGTTCAGCCAGCAGGGTGCCAGGGAAGTAGGGTTTTCAAAAATGGACCTGGCGGTGTTGGGCAAGATGAATTTGACAAGAGAGCACAGTGACAAGGTTTGTACATCTTTATTGAAGGAGTGCTCCTGACCCAGACTCTTTTGGGAACAAGCAGCCCAGTTCCAGATGTTCACGATTTGGAGAAGACATGATGAAGAAGCTGTTCTCAGCAGGGATAGCTTGAGGGAGTGGGCTGCAGGGATGAGACTGACACAGAGGCAGGAGCAGAAGACCCCGCTCTCCTTTACTCCTTTCACGGCTGTGCCCCGGGACTCTGTTACTAGTTCTATTCAATGGTACCAAGGCTTCACTCAGTACCACCCTCGCCAGGGGACTAAAGCCAAATCAATTCTTGGCTCCCAAATCTAAGGATACGTTCAGTCTTCACTAAATATGGCAGCCATGGTTTAGTATTTTCAGGATAATCCTGGATACACCTGTATTTTCCTTTAGAATTTGCTAAGACAATTGTATCATAATTTCCCCTCCCCTCACTGAGAGTAGGGACCTTTGGATCTAGGCTAAATTGCTCTCATGTTACAGGTATGAGATGTTTGTCTGAGAAAGGTCTTGAGCCCTATGCTAGGTAGACCAATGGTGCTGAGGGAGAGGGATGTGGAAGGGGGAGGAATTTAAGGTTTTTAAAACAGGCAGGCAATTGTACAAAGTTACATAAGATGTAACCATCGGGGTAGCTGAGTGAAGGGTACATGGGGCCTATTTATGCTACTTTTAAAACATTCTGTGAATAAACAATTATTCCAAAATTAAACACATTTAAAAAAAAAAGATAGGCTGTTTGTTTGTTTGTTTGTTTGTTTTTGAGACGGAGTGTAGTTCTGTGGCCCAGGCTAGAGTGCAGCGGCACAATCCTGGCTCACTGAAATCTCTGCCTCCTGGATTCAAGTAATTTTCCTGCCTCAGTCTCCCAAGCAGCTGGGATTACAGGCACACACCACCACACTCGGCTAATTTTTGTATTTTTAGTAGAGATTGGGTTTCACCAGGTTGGCCAGGCTTGTCTCAAACTCCTGACTCTAGTGATCCACCCGCCTCGGCCTCCCAAAGATAGGTTTTAACCAGTAAGAAGAAGAAAGGGTGAAAGGAAAGAAAGGAGGCTGGCCAAAAAAAAAAAATATATGGTTTAGAGGAGCAGACCCACTGGTCAGAGGACCAGGAAAATCTTTGTCCAGTGTTTCTGCAAGGCAGCACGTCTCCCCCACATCCCCAGCTTCTCGCCTGATCCCCACTCTGCAATCCCTCTCTAGGCCCTATGGGACTGTCTTCTCCTTTTAGGGAGGCAGCCACAGAACTGAGAGCCTAGGGTGTTTCCTGTCCCTCTGCATGCATGGATTCAAATGAAGACCACAGGAGCACTACCAAGGACTCCTCAGCCCCTCCCTGGGTTCAGGAACAAGGTGGCTGGCTCAGCCTCTGGGCCACATGGAGCCTGGCTTTTGTGGGCTCAGGGGATGGTGAATGAACAGTTGGGAGATCTGAGGTCTGCTTTCACCTCAGCAGGGCTACCTGAGTTGAGAAACCTCATCTCTTGGGGCCTCCATTTTTTGTTTGTAAAATGAGCATGTTAAATTACTATGGAAGGTTCTGCTCCCCCTGGGAGTCCAGGATGCTATGAGTTCTATGAATCTAGATACTGCCTAATGTGCCTCTTCCTAACACTAAAGAACTGATGTGAATATCATCATAGTTTTTATTAAATATGGCCCCGGAGTAATTCATTTGTTCCTTGGTGGAGTCTCCAACTTTACTGGAAAGCAAAGGGCCCTTTCTACCCCATTCACGCTCCAACTCAATACACACTCTCCACGATGCCCTCGCTGGTGATCAAAGCCAGGGCACTTTATCTGGCCTTCTCTTGGTATGGTCAGTATCTACTGCAAAGGTCATGTTCACATGTGCTCTTCTCCCCAGTTCAAATGGCAAACTCCTTGAAAATAAACATTATTATTATTCATAGATGTGTGCCCATGTATGGCAGCAGTATATGGTTGTGAAATGAATGAATGAATGATGTCAAAGAATTCAAACCAAAAGGAGATGAAGAGTGGCTTCTGTACCTTGTCTGAAAATTCCCTTTTTCTTAATTCAGGAAATAAACAATCATATCAAAGGAAGACAAGTTTGGGGGCAAGAAATCACTCAGAGATGCATATTACACGCCACATGAATCACTGGCAAAATGAAGGATGAAAGCAATATGAAATAAACAATTACAGTAAAACTGAGACTCTGTACTGAGATGAAGCTAAGGAGCAGTTGACAATCCTTACAAATGAGTTTGCTCAGGTCTAGCTTGGAAGCAAGGTCTTAGGGCCTATGCTCAGGTTCAGTTGATCCACTTTGGGAATAAATGTTGTGTAAAAGAATCCTGGTTTTCTACTTTTGGAAGTATTAACAGATCACAAGAGCCAGATTCTACTTCTACTCAGCACATCTCTGATCTATGTGTTTATGGAAGTTAAATAAAACCAGGAAAAAACATACCTATAAGACTGTTGGAAAATGAATTTAAAAATCCAAAATTGTTCCAAAGTTATCCATGCTACCACATTCCCTTCCCGTTGGACAGAAAACTAATGATGACCAGGCAGTAAAAAGAAAATGAAGACAAAGTATTACATTGTCTGTTGCTACTTTCTGTAAGGCCTAATGGTCTGAGAAATCTAAAAGGAGCTTCCTTCCTTCTTCTGTCCTCCCTTCCTCTCTTCCTTTCTTCCTTACACAAGAGGCAGAGTTATAAATGCAAAGTGTGACTCTGAACTGGATCCTCTTACTAGAAAGGATAGTATTGGGATAATTGGTAGAAGTCAAATGAGCTCTGAGGATCAGGCATTAGCAATGGATCAGTGTTGGTTTTCTGACATTGGTGGTTGTCTTGTGTTATGTAGGAGAATGTCCTGGTTTGCAGGAATTACTCCTGGTTGCATTTGGAAGTGATGGAACATCAAGTTAGCAATGTACTCTCAAATAGTTTAGAATTTTTAAAGTGCTTTGTACTAGTAATGCAAGTTTAGTTCAAGTTTGAAATTATTTTAAGATAAAGTGGAAAAAATCTGAATGTAATAATTATTTTTAAAAAGAAGTAGCAGCAACAGCCAACCTTTGAGAGTCTCTGGGTCTGCCTATCCCTCTGACATTCCTATAAATATTGGTGTTGACTTCCCTAGGGCGTCACAGCAAACCTCTCCCGGGTGGTCCACAATAGTCCAGCTCTACAAGGGGTCATAGAACTCCCTCCTGCCATAGACAGTGCACCCCTATTCCCTCTTACTCAGCCCAGTTCCTCCTCTAAACTTTAGGAACCATAACTGACTCAGAGTGTTAACTAAGGCCTGGCCCTCATGGGAAGCCAAACCACCTTCCCCAGTGAGCGCTGGCACTTCCGGCTTCCTGCTTCACAACCATTTCATACCTGCGCTTTCTCCAGCCTCCACTTTTTGTGCACCAAAGGCTCCCCACGGTACTACCTCAACTAATATCTCTCTTCTCCTGGCTTCCCCTCCCTTAATCTCCTCTGCAAACCCTGAGTGTCAGCTGAATTGCTTCTCTCCTGCCTTCCAGATAAACCCTGGGTACTTCTGCTTTCTCCTATCTGGAATATTCGGCTTTCATTCGTGTCCCTCTGAGCCTCACTTCTTCCCACATTCTATAAAGCCCATTCCAAGGGTCACCTCCTCCTCTGTGAAGCCTCCCCTAACCAGCCCAGTCTACCTCTGAATTCCAAAGTACTTATTGTATCTAGTATGGCTCTAAACACACAGGCCTCCGATTGCAAAGTTACCTTTCTCTCTGGACATCTGGTCTGCCCCACTAAATGAAAGGTTTTCAGAGAGTAGGCATAATTTCTTACATCTCTTTATAGTCCTCACCATACCTGTTAGTGCCAGCTCACTAAGAATGGGCTGATTCAAAGTCTCCCACACTTTCTCAACATCGCCTCCCTCAGATCACTAATACCAATTGCTGTCACTTGTGGGGTGAACGCGTGCGCCACACACACACAGATGCACACACACACACACTTTAGCCAACATGGAAATAAACAAGTATGCCCTTCTTCCTGCTTTACTCTCACACCGAGCCAATTTGATCTTCCTATACTTAGAGTCAAAGCAAAGCATGTAATTAATCCTTCTTCGTGGTTCAGTCTGGAACCTACGAAAACTATGAAGGAGAGATTTTGGACTCTTCCTGCTACCCACATCATGGCCTGTTTTCTTAAAGTAGAGCCATTCCCATCCAGTTTCCCTTAGATGCTTATCCTCACTTGCAGCCCCCACTGCCCTATCAGCAGCTGCCCAAGATCTTGGTCAGATGAACAGCTCCCAGAGAAGTTCACAAGATAACGAAAACCATAGAGTGGAAAATTTGCAAACCCCCATAGAATGAATCCCTAAATGGGGGATGTCAGGCAAAGGAGCAGGTGGCAACTTAAGGCAAGTATTTATCCCACCCTCTCATTCCTATCCACACATTACATGCCAGAGAGGGGAGCATTCAAGGCCCAACCAACCAACAGAAAGACTGGAGAAAGGGAAGATGGTTTGCAGAAGGCAGCCGAGTAAATTGCCAAACTAGGGAGAAAACTTTATGAATGCTTATCACATGGAATTCTTACATTTTGAGAGAGCCTTTAAAGAAAAGAATGACTTCATGAGTGATGGCAGAGACAGGGTGGTGTCTATAATGAAGATGGACAAAAGTTCAGAAGGTACATGATTGGGAGAAACAACAGACAAGAAAGGTAAAAATGGACTATGAGAGCCCGGCCACAATGTGGGGGTCCCCAGGTGGATGGGAGAAGCTCATGTGGACACAGCTGTCCCTCTTGGCAGAGGGCAACATTAGCTTATGCCATCTTCAATATCTACGATGCTAATTCAGGATTGCTCAAGGAAAATAGCCCTGTTCGTGCCCATCTGTTCTCTACATTACAATGGCTATATTCTTAGCAGATTTAAACACAATTTCCAATACAAATACCTTTATCTGGGTATGGCGAATCCATAAAACAGCCCCTTAGCTATAACCTAATTTATTAAATAACATTTGATATGCCAGTGTCCAAATGGCAAATGTGATGACCTGGGAAATAATATGGTCAGGTTCTGACATAAATCCCTTTGGCATTTGGGGTAGGGCATGAACTCTTGAGCCATCTATTATATTCCAAAATCCTTCATAAAACTAGTGACTTCATAACTGAGAAGAAACATTTTATTTTACTTTATTATCACTATTTATTTTAGAGACGGATCCTGCTCTGTCACCCAGGCTGGAGTATGGTGGAGCAATCATGGCTCACTGTGGCCTCAACCTCCTGGGCTCAAGTGATCTTCTCGCCTCACCCTCTGGGGTAACTAGGACTATAGGTGTACATCACCAGACCTGGCTATTTAAAAAAACTTTTTATAGAAAATTAATTCAAGATGGATTAAAGACTTAAATATCAGACCTAAAATCATAAAAACCCTAGAAGAAAACCTAGGCAATACCATTCAGGACATAGGCATGGGCAAAGACTTCATGTCTAAAACACCAAAAGCAATGGCAACAAAAGCCGAAATTGAGAAATGGGATCTAATTAAACTAAAGAGCTTCTGCACAGCAAAAGAAACTACCATCAGAGTGAACAGGCAACCTACAGAATGGGAGAAAATTTTTAAAATCTACCCATCTGACAAAGGGCTAATATCCAGAATCTACGAAGAACTTAAACAAATTTACAAGAAAAAATCAAACAACCCCATCAAAAAGTGGGCAAAGGATATAAACAGACACTTCTCAAAAGAAGACATTTATGCAGCCAACAGACACATGAAAAAATGCTCATCATCACTGGCCATCAGAGAAATGCAAATCAAAACCACAATGAGATACCATCTCACACCAGTTAGAATGGCAATCATTAAAAAGTCAGGAAACAACAGGTGCTGGAGAGGATGTGGAGAAGTAGGAACACTTTTACATTGTTGGTGGGACTGTAAACTAGTTCAACCATTGTGGAAGACAGTGTGGCGATTCCTCAAGGATCTGGAACTAGAAATACCATTTGACCTAGCCATCCTATTACTGGGTATATACCCAAAGGACTATAAATCATGCTGCTATAAAGAAAGAAGCACATATATGTTTATTGCAGCACTATTCACAATAGCAAAGACTTGGAACCACCCAAATGTCCATCAATGATAGACTGGATTAAGAAAATGTGGCACATATACACCATGGAATACTATGCAGCCATAAAAAAGGATGAGTTCATGTCCTTTGTAGGGACATGGATGAAGCTGGAAACCATCATTCTCAGTAAACTATCTCAAGGACAGAAAACCAAACACCACATGTTCTCACTCATAGGTGAGAATTGAACAATGAGAACACTTGGACACAAGAAGGGGAACATCACACACTGGAGCCTATTGTGGGGTTGGGGGTGGGGAGAGGGATAGCATTAGGAGAAATAACTAATGTAAATGATGAGTTAATGAGTGCAGCACACCAACATGGCACAGGTATACATATGTAACAAACCTGCACGTTGTGCACATATACCCTAGAACTTCAAGTATAATTTTTAAAAATTTTTTAAAAATAAAAACTGTTTGTAGAAATGGGGTCTTGCTGTATTGCCCGGGCTGGTCGCAAACTCCTGGCCTCAAGTGACCTTCCCACCTCAGCTTCCCAAAGTGCTGGAATTACAGGTGTGAGCCACTATGCCCACTACAGCATAAAAACATTTTCAGGGCTGGGTGCAGTGGCTCATGCCTGTAATCCCAGCACTTTGGGAGGCCGAGGAAGGTGGATCACGAGGTCAGGAGTTCAAGACCTGCCTGGCCAACATGGTGAAACCCCGTCTCTACTAAAAATACAAAAATTAGCTGGTCATGGTGGTGGGCGCCTGTAATCCCAGCTACTCGGGAGGCTGAGGCAGAAGAATCGTTTGAACTGAAGAGGCAGAGGTTACAGTGAGCTGAGATCATGCCACTGCATTCCAGTCTGGGCGACAGAGTGAGACTATGTCTCAAAAAAAAAAAAAATTCAAAATTCACTCTGACCACCAGTTTTTCAAGCCTGCACAAGTGACACTGAGCACATTCACAGTCTCCAGCATATCCATGTTCCCCTTTGGATATTGTTACCCCTTTCTCTCATCCAAGAGAAAATGAGAATCCATTGACTTCAGGCCCACATGGTCAGGAATGAGTCAATGTCAAACCACATCACAGTTGCAAGTGGCACAGAGATGACTGTACACAGACTACAAAGCGCTTCCATCTACATTATCTCATTTGAGCCCTGCACTTGCTCTCCCAGGAGTAAGAAAAATAAATATTTAATAAGTCATATGCCAAACACTGTGCTGGGTAAACACGCATTTTAATTTGTTTAATCCTTGCAAGAACCCACAAGGCTAGTGTTTAAATCCCCTTTATTACAGATGAGGAAACTGAGACTCAGAGAGGTGACAGATCTGGCCCAGGGTTGCTTGGTTAGTTGTGGTCAAGTTAAGATTCACAGCTAGATCATCAGGCTCCAAAGTCCATGCCTGCTTCACTGTGCACTGTAAGAGCAGCAGATTGTGACACGTCTTTCCGCGTAGCCCCAGGCAGTCTTGCTCAGGCGCAGTCTTGTTCAGGCCCTTTGGAGCTTCCTCTAGAACTCAGATATAGATGCCAGGAGTCATTTGGTGAGGAGATCAGCAACCTTGGACGAGCTGCATGCTATGTTTCTACCTCCCATTTTTCTGGCCTGGAAATAGGTTGAAGTGCTAGTCTCATAACACAATGCTGAACTTCGTGAGCAAGAAGAATGCAACTCTCCATGGCAGGGGAGAGGTGAAGGAGTAGGCTGTTACTTTTTGCCCAAATGCTGTAGGTTTCTGAGCGCTTGTATACTTAAACCATTTCATTGTTCCCATCCAGTGCCTTTGTTATAAGGAACTATTTCAAACTTCTAAACAAATCATATACCAATAAAATACTATATGTATATTTTACAGATAAAAGAATTGTATTTAGTTTTGGAGGAAAAAAGGCATCTGCTGCTTTAAAAAAAATAAGTTTGAGGCTGGGCATGGTGGCTCACACCTCTAATCCCAGCAATTTGGGAGGCTGAGGTGGGTGGATAACCTGAAGTCAGGAGTTCGAGATCAGCCTGTGCAATATGGTTAAACCCCATCTCTACTAAAAATACAAAAATTAGCCAGGTGTGGTGGTGGATGGCTGTAATTCCAGCTGCTCGAGAGGCTGACGTGGGAGAATCGCTTGAACCCGGGAGGCAGAGGTTGCAGTGAGCCGAGATCGTACCATTGCACTATAGCCTGGGTGACAAGAGCAAAACTCTGACTCAAAAAAAAATAAAAATAAAAATAAAAATAAATTTGAAAACATGGTCCAGAGAAGTAGAACCTTCAAAGGCACCTCTCAAAATACATTTCATGTGCTGAAACCTTGAATAAGTATATTAGTTTGCAAGGGCTGCCATAACAAATAGCACAGACTAGATGGCTTAAACAACAGAAATGCAGTGACTGTTGTCAATTTATGATTGGAGAGTCACGGTCTGACATCAAGGTGTTGGCAGCAGATGGGTTTTTCTGAGACCTCTCTCCTTGGCTTGTAGATGGGTGTCTTCTCCCTGTGTCTTCCCATGGTTTCTCTTCTGTGTGTGCCTGTGTTCAAATGTTCTCTTCTTATAAGGTGAGTTGTATTGGATTAGAGCCCACCATAAAGGCCTTCTTTTAACTTAATTTTCACTCGAAAGACCCTATCTCCAAATGCAGTCACATTCTGAGATACTGGGGGTTAGCACTTCAACACATGAATTTTAGGGGACAGAATACAGCCCTTACAATAACTATTGGGCAGCCCTCATGTAGTGCTTAAAGCTGCCAGCCACTATCTAAGAATGGGATATTCTCTGCAACCAGTTAAGAGAAATATGATTCCAAACAGACAATTAACTGAGCTGGACATGGGACTAACAAGTCATTATAAAAATCAAAGGGTTAGACAGGGACAAGGGCCTGAATACAAAGCTGTCCAGCGCCTGTTTCGATGCAAATGAAGGACAATCCCAGGCAGTGCAAGGTACTTTCATTGTGCACATTTTTCTCTAACTAGTGTATATTTGTGCTCATACCTGAAAATAATTATAAAAATACATCTATCTAAAATTGCAGCTAATAGCATCTTCCAAAGATGACAACAATGATGTATTCCATCCTACATGGCTTTACTTACAACATGATTTTAACCCTCCTCCCATTGAGAGGCAGGGTCTACATTCCCTCCCCTTGAATCTCCGTAAGCTGATAACTATGGGGAAAGTGATTTAATGCGACCTCAGGTGAGGGTATAGAAAGCAATTCCGCTCCCACCTGATTCTTTTAGGACACATGCTTTTGAAGAGTTGCACCCTCATGTAGCAGTTTGACTTCCCTGAGGCTACTAGTTCATGTACAAATTACAGGGAAGGACCCTAAGACTCCAAGAAGAAAGAGAGCAAGCCCACCAGCCCCCACTGCATTGGCTTCAGCCACATGTAACTACGATGACATATAAGACCCAGAGCCAAAACCACTCAGCCAGGCATCCCCCAAATTGCTGACCCACAGAATCTATGAGGATAGTAAAATGAATGTTGTTGTTTTAAGCCACAAAGTTTTGGGGTAAATTGTTGCACAGCAATAAATAACTCGGATGAAAATATTCTGATTAAGTCTTTCTGATGCTAATTTGACTTTGCTTCTTCCAAAAATTAGTCTAAATGAGTAAAATGATCATTTCCTCTTGGCATGTCTATAGATTTTCTACTTGGCATCTTCTCCATCTGCAAATGACAATATGCCTTTGGTTTTCTGGTATTCCATAGAAGCTGCATGTGTCAAGAAGTCAATACTGCATGAGTTCCACAAATAAACTGTCCCACTCACCATCACTGTTCATGCATTTCCTAGAACAACCTATATCTAGTTCATCCATGTCTGCTTCTATCTTTTCTCTCCCAGGTATCTGCAGTAATCATACTCATTTCTTTCTAAGGGCTCTAACTTCTGTTTCTCTGCTTGTGGGCTTATGTCCTTCTCTTCTGTTAATGACATTGGGCTTTTCCCCCCTCTTTATGCACCTGCAGTCAAGGTGGGAAACAAAAAGATTTGAAACTATTTTGATTCAGACCTAAGAACTTGTGATGTCACCATAAGATGAGATTCCTGTATTCAATGTACTAGTTCCCTGATATGGTCTCGCTGTGTCTCCAGCCAAATCTCATCCTGAATTGTAATAATCCCCATGTGTCAAGGGCAGGGCCAGGTAGAGATAATTGAATTTTAGGGGTGGTTTCCCCCATACTGTTCTCGTGGTAGTGAATAAGTCTCACAAGATCTGATGGTTCTATAAATGGGAGTTCCCCTGCACGAGTTCTCTTGCCTGCTGCCGTGTAAGACATGCCTTTGCTTCTCCTTTACCTTCTGCCATGACTGCAAGGCCTCCCCAGTCATGTGGAATTGTAAGTCCATTAAGCCTCTTTTTTATAGATATAAATTACCCAGTCTCGGATATGCCTTTATTAACAGTGTGAGAACAGACTAATACATTTGCCTTCCAGGAAGCTGGGGACGCTGCACTACAACCTGACCTTGAATATCCTTGTGCTTCCCTAATCTTGCCTCTCCTATCTCCCCACTCTGCCTCTTATTAGAGTGAGGAATGCTGCTGGGGTAACTACTAATTGAAAGTAGGTTAGTCTCTTCCACATAGTGAGAGCTAATCACCCATGATTCAGAATTCCAGGAGCATGAACAGGTATCCCTCCCGCCAACCTGATGCCTGAAATTCAAATTCGAGAGATTCATTCCTCGAAATCAGATATTGGCTCTAAAGATTCTTTTAAAGTGGGAGGTGGCCAGAATGAGATGATTGCTATAGTCAGTTTTAACAATCAACTGAAGTACCCCAGAATCTGAAAAGGTTACCCTCTAAGAAGGAAAACTAGTAAGTGAATTCTATCAACATGCAAAATTAATCAACATACATTGAATCACACTAGCTGCTTTGGTAAACATCTTATCCTACAGTTTCAACAGTGTTCTAAAAAGTTGTCCATAAAGGTGTGCCTGAGGCTGGGCACAATGGCTCCTGCTTGTAATCCCAGCAATTTGGGAGGCCAAGGAAGGTGGATAACTTGAGGCCAGGTGTTTGAGACCAGCCTGGGCAACAGGGTGAAGCCCAATCTCTACTGAAAAATAGAAAAATTAGCAGGGTGCTGTGGTGCACACCTGTAGTCCCAGCTACTTGGGAGGCTGAGGCACAAGAATCACTTGAGCCTGGGAGATGGAGGTTGCAGTTAACCAAGATCACACCACTGCCCTCCATTCTGGGCGAGAGAGTGAGACTGTCTCAAAAATAGATAAATAAATAAATGTGTGGCTGAAGAAACACAAGAATGCCTAATAATAAATGAGGCAATTGAGAGGTCAGTTCAAATAAGGTAGAAGACAATCATGACTTTTTCTATGAAAGCTGAAACCTAATCAGTGAATTATAGAGTTAAGCATTACATAATGACATTTTGGTCAATAATGGACCACATATACCACAGTAGTCCAATAAAACTGTAATACTGTAATTTTATTGTACCTTTTCTATGTTTAGATACACAAACATTCACCATTATGGTTAGCTGTCTACGGCATTCAGTGCAGTCACATGCCTTACAGGTTTGTAGTCTAGGATCAATAGGCTGGACCTTATAGCCTAAGTGTGTAGCAGGCTACGCCACCTAGGTTTACGTAAGTATGCTCTACGATGTTCACAGAATGAAGAAATTGCCTAACAATGCATTTCTCAGAATGTATCCCCATCACTAGGTGATGTATTATAATACTGTTTATTGGCATCGCCAAATTTAATATATCACTTAACAATCCTGATGGTCTATGACTTTTGTTAACCTTTTATTTTGCCAAGGCCTGAATTTGAACTAGACCCACAGTGAGACCAGTCTGTGGCTCTGAGTCTTTGACTAAAGAAGATCAATCAAGCACCCAGCATCCATCCATCAACCAGGCTCCACTGTACTCACTCACCGTCACACCGAAATTCATCCTTGCCAAGTGGCTAAAGGCTTGCTTAAAAGTTTAATCTGTTCTTCACCACATTTTATGGGGAAAATTATATACAATAATGACATGTACAGATTTCATGATCCCTGAGATCTTGAGTACATCCCTCTCAAGATTATGTAACTTTAGTGGAATAATAGAGTTCTAAAAGAAAAGATAGCTGCATGAAGCAGATGAAAGGGAGGCCCAGAATCCTCCTGGTTAAGACTTGGGCTTGAGGTTAGACAGCCTTGGGTCTAGCCTGGTTCTACCACCTAGGAAGAGCGAAAGACACTGGATGTGGTCGTCAACAAGACGCCCCAAGTTATAAAGCAGGCAGAATTTGCCAGGCTTTCAATGGGCTGGAAAAATATCTCTCAAGCCTATCATCCTCAGCTGTGACTCCACACTCACCATCTCACTTGCACTAACTAATGTTGATCCCCAGGATCTCTGATGCTGGCCAAAGTGAATAGAGAACCAAGAATGTGGGGTTTAAGAAAAAAGGGCAACTCTCACTCTTAGCTTCAGGTTTTTCCTTCCATCTCTAGTTAGTTTAGTTATTGTGAGTCTCCGAGAATCTGATCAGCTCTGGCTGCATTGATGGAATCAAGTACCTGGGTTTTTTAATTTGATCGGAACATGAGCCAAAGACATGATGATCGTAGTAAGTGCTCCCCTGTGAAACCATCCTGCGTGAAGCCTGGCTGCCCTCATGCTCAAGTACACCATGGCCTCTGTAAGATCTGTTCTGAACTGAATTATGTCCAACATCCCTGCAAAATTCATCTGTTGAAGTCCTAATCCCCAATGTGAGTAAATTTGGAGATAAAATCTTTAAAAAGGTTACTAAGGTTAAATGAGGTCATAGGTGGGACCCTAATCCAACAGGACTAGTATCCTCATAAGAAGATACACCAGAAATGCATGTGCACAGGGAAAAGCCATGCAAGGACATAGCAATAAGGCAGCCATCTACAAGCCAGAAAGAGAGCCCTCACCAGAAACCACCCTTGCCAGCACTTTGATCTTGGACTACCAGCCCTTAGACTTGTGAGAAAATACAATTCTTATTGCTTAAGCCACCCAATCTCCAGGATTTTGTTATGGCAGCCCTCGCAGGCTAATACATTATGTCTTCACATTTTCTAACTCTAGTTATTTTTCGGTTATGCTGTTTAAAATGCAAATAAACCATTATCAGTCATGAGTAACTTTTTATGCATCAGTCTGTCTAAACTTTTCCAGTGGGGGTGGTGTTCAGAACAGATTTTGTTTGGGTAAAGGAAGAGGGAAGGTGGGTATGAGAGAGAGCCAAAACATGGAATAAGCTAAGGAAACCTGATCAGGCACAGGTGGCAGGTGGGGAAGAGGCAGGTGGAACATCAAAGTCAGTGCAGGAGCTCTGGGTGCTGGGAAAGTCACACTAAGCTAACGTTTATTGAACTCTGAGTGCCAGGCACAAAGCTCATGTGCTATCTATTTATTCCTTTCTAACAGGCTATTACAGGCAGTATAATATCCTCACTTGACAGATGGGCAAACTAAGGTACAGAAAAATTAAATAGTTTTAGAATCAGAATTTGACCCAAAGCTGTCTGTCTTTAGAGCCTAAATCTTTTTTTTTTGTTGTTAACAGCTTTACAGGAATATAATTTTATACCATAAAATTCACCTGTTTTAACTGTACAGTCCAATGATTTTTTAGTAAATTTACAGAGTTGTGTAACCATCACCATAATCCAATTTAAGAAAATATTTATCTTCCCCAAAGATTCCCTATGTAGGGCCCAAATCTGAACCACTAAACCACACTGTCTCCTACACCACAGCAGAAGACACCACAGGGTAGAAGACATTGATAAAAAGCAACTAGGAGTTCTTTTTCTTTTTTTTTTTTTAAGAGACAGGGTCTTTCGCCACCCAGACTGGAGAGCAGACAAAAGACAGGGTCTTTTGTCACCCAGACTGGAGAGCAGTGGTGCTTTCATGGCTCACTGTAGCCTCCAACTCCTGGGACTAGAGGCATATCCACCATGTCCAGCTCATTTTTGTTTTTCTGGGTCTTGCTATCTTGCCCAGGCTGATCTTGAACCCTTGGCTTAAGCGATCCTCTCACCTCAGCCTCCCGAGTCTCTGGGATTACAGGCAACATATCCAATGACCCAGCAATTTCTTTTCTGGACAAATGTCCCAGGGATTCTCTCCCATCTTCATAGGAAATCACATACAGAAATATTCACTACGGCAAATCCATTGTAAAGTGGCACTTTGGAAACAACTCAAATATCTTATCAATGTGAATGAACAAGCTGTAGTATATTTATGCAACATGATATACTTAAACCACCAATGAAGTGAATAAACTATAAGAATCTATAAGAGTAAATCTCGGCCGGGCGCAGTGGCTCAAGCCTGTAATCCCAGCACTTTGGGAGGCCGAGGCGGGTGGATCACGAGGTCAGGAGATCGAGACTATCCTGGCTAACACGGTGAAACCCCGTCTCTACTAAAAATACAAAAAACTAGCCGGGCGTGGTGGCGGGCGCCTGTAGTCTCAGCTACTCGGGAGGCTGAGGCGGGAGAATGGCGTGAACCCGGGAGGCGGAGCTTGCAGTGAGCCGAGATCACGCCACTGCACTCCAGCCTGGGAGACACAGCGAGACTCCGTCTCAAAAAAAAAAAAAAAAAAAAAAAAAAGAGTAAATCTCAAAAACATAACACTAAGTAAAAAAAGGAAGTTGCCAAATAATATGTATAGTAAAACACCATTTATATTAAATGTTAAAACCATCAACAGCTCAGGCTAGCAGAGGTCTATGTTTCACTTTTACTCCTTTGGAAAAAAAGAATGTGAAGCAAATATGGCCTACACCTGAGGTGCTGATAAAGCATAAAGTTAACATTCTATACTTCTCTTTATGACAATAATATTTTAAGAAATAAAAGGAAAGTGTCTCTTAAAATTACAAACAAAACAAAACAAAACACACAAGTCAAACTTCATTGAGTCCACTAGCTCATAACTGATTCTTTAAATGTTAAGAGTTGTTCTATACTGAGCACATGCCACACTCGGTGCATTCAGTGTTCACTTCATTTCATCCACAGGCCAGCTCCTCTAGACTTCTGGGTTTTGGGGTACACATTTACCTAAGACTGCACACTGCACGCCTCTACCCCTGCTGCTGTTTAAACAAACTCATCCTCCTCCCCTATTCAATGGCTGAAGTGTCTGAGGAAGGCAGATGATGTCTTTGTGTTTGAGCAACAGAAAACTAGGACTGTTGGTCTCACATTAAGCTAATTGAGTCTTCGGCCATTATTGAATGTGGCAGCGGGGAAAAACACACAACATTTACCCAGCCTTCTCCAAGGCCACCCTGGGAGGATGAACAATTCTAGGAAACCTTAGACCAGACAGGATAGATTTAGACATCTTTATCTCTATGGTATTTGCGATGGACTGTTTGTGCCCCCCCAAAATTCATATTGAAACCCTAATCTCATGATGGAGGCATTAGGAGGTGGGGCCTTTGGGAGGTGATTAGTTCGTGAAGGTGGGGCCCGTAAAAAGAGACACCAGAGGCTGGGCACGGTGGCTCACGCCTGGAATCCCAGCACTTCAGGAGGCCGATGAGGGCAGAGCATGAGGTCAGGAGATCGAGACCATCCTGGTTAACACGGTGAAACCCTGTCTCTACTAAAAATACAAAAAATTAGCCGGGCGTGGTGGCGGGTGCCTGTAGTCCCAGCTACTTGGGAGGCTGAGGCAGGAGAATGGCATGAACCTGGGAGGCGGAGCTTGCAGTGAGCTGAGAGCGTGCCACTGCACTCCAGCCTGGGAGACAGAGGGAGACTCCACCTCAAAAAAAAAAAAAAGAGAGACACCAAAAGCCGGGTGCAGTGGCTCATGCTTATAATCCCAGCACTTTGGGAGGCCGAGGCAGGCAGATCACCTGAGGTCGGGAGTTTGAGACCATCCTGGCCAATATGGTAAAACCCCATCTGTACTAGAAATACAAAAATTAGCTGGAAATGGCAGCGGGTGCCTGTAATCCCAGCTACTCAGGAGGCTGAGGCAGGAGAACAGCTTGAACCCGGGAGGCGGAGATTGCAGTGAACTGAGATCTCACCACTGCCCTCCAGTCTGGGTGACAGAGTGAGACTCGGTCTCAAAATGAATGCATAAACAAGTAAATAAATAAAAATAAAAATAAGAGACACCAGAGAGCTCGCTTGCCCTCGCTTTGCCATGTGGGGACACAGCAGAAAGTGGGCAGATTGCAGCCTGGAAGCTGGCCCTTATCAGCACCTGACCACGCTGGCACCCAGATCTCAGACTTCCAGCCTCCAGAACTGTAAGAAATAACTTTCTGTTGTTTATAAGCCATCCAGTCTGTGGTACTTTGTTATAATAGCCAAACTAAGACAGTCTTCTATCTAGATAAAACATCTTCCATCGACACATTTTTTTACACGTTCCCAAATTTTCCAAAGGCAAAGTGTCTCTAACAATGACACCTTTATACACCTGACACAAAATGTAGCATCCTTTTCTCCTTGCACCGAAATTCAAGACCTGTGTGACCTAACCCTTTGCTCCATACAGGCCAGGAATATGCGGACCACACCAAAACTTCTTGCTTTCCATCTACCCCCCATGTCTTCCCTTTCCCAGCCCTATTCCCACCAGTGTTAACACCCTTCCAGTTTCTCTTCTTCCAGCCTTTGCCCATACCTCACGTGGTACAAGTCTTCCCAATCATCCCGAGAAGCTCAAATGTCCCTTTGTCCTCAAAGCCTTCCCCCCAAAAAGTATAAATAAACTCTGGTTGCACTTTGCCTGGACAGCTCTTGTGAATCAAAACAGATTTTGCTATATATTATTGTTACTCATTTTATACTTTTTATCTTTTCAATGATACTATGAAGAGAGATTGTGTCTTGTTAATTGTCAAGTCATTCTTATTGCCTAAGACAGAGTCTACAGTAGATGCTTAATAACCATTTGTTAAATGAGTACATATTTTGATCTTGACACATCAGCACTTGTCTGTCTCATTTTCACTTTAGTGGTTGGCATATGTTGACAAATTTGCTGTGTAGGGAATCAGAATAAGTCTTTTGCTTTCCGGTGAGCTAAGTCAACCTGTTTGTATAAATCAGAGGACCCATATGATTAAACAATTAATAGTCTCCTGACCAGTAGTTCTCAATCCTGGTTGCATGTTATAATAACTTAGGAAGCTTTGAAAAAAAACACCGATACCCAGACCCCTTCTCTGATGCAGCCAATCTGGGATAAGGCCTGGGAATGTGGAATTCTGAAAGTTCTGCAGGGAAGTCAGGGCTGAGACCAGAACCTTCGTACCAGGGCTCTGCACAGCCCTTTGAACACACTGGGCCGAGGTTAGAGTACAACAACTTTGAAAGGAAGCATGAACAATGTAGTAACCAAAGGGAATGTCAACCCTATTTGCATCAAAGCCCACAAACTGCTTAAGCAACACCTTCCCAGCAGTTTTTATTCAAACGATGGGTGAGTTTATTTGAAGCACATCTTATCTGTTAAAGCACTTCCAGGAGACTCTTAAATGCATAGGCAACTTCAACTTTTCCACATTCCCTTTTCCTGTCAGCAGTTACCGCATGAATTTGAAAACATAAAATTCCTTTCCTCATATTTAAAAAAAAATTCTATAAACTATGTATCTACTAAAAGAATATGAGTACTGGACCATGTAGCAACAAGCAAATACGGATACAAAATCATGTCCAGTGAAAAGAGCAGAATATAAAATAGTACTAAATGCGACCACATACAAAGTGACGCGAATATTGAGTTCTTTTTAATGGAATACTTTTCAGCAATAAGTTGCAACATAAAATGGAGGTTCAAAATTATTTTTAAAGTGCTGCATAACTCAGATATATTCTATAAGGTTAATTTGCCACCTAATTATGACATAGGATCATCAGTGGTTTTACAATATTCTCCAAACAAGAGTTGCTCTGTGTTTCTGGCTTAGATGAGTTTCTTCCTCAATTGTTCCATTTAGGTATCGCCTGACTATAGGTTCTTTAGGTTTAGTTCTGTGATTGTTTTTTATTGTCCCCTTGAAAGTTCCCCTTCTCCTTTTAGTGACATCATGTAATTGATCAACCCTGGAACTACATTCTTGCTGATCTGTCAGCTTTGGGAGTTAATTCCTTGCAAACTGAGCAATTTTGTCGACTCACCAGGGTGAGGTGACAGGGAGTTTGCCTTAAGAATAAGTTATTTAAGCTTGAACACAATTTTGTTTTTCCTTTGTCTTTGAAGGAAACAAAATGGCAACCTACACTCTTTACAAAATGTATCTTTTTAGAAAAGTAGGTATCCATCAAGTTGCATTTTAAAATCTTTAAGCAGCCTAGCTGGGAACCCTAAGATTATTTCACTGGTAAGGGAATAAATCTTTCCTGACTAAAATAACTGCCCTTAATTAACATTTAAGGAATTGTTTGCTTGTTTGTTTGTTTTTGAGACAGGGTCTCACCCTGTGGCCCAGGCTGGAATGTAGTGACACGATCATAGCTCACTGCAGCCTCAAACTCCTGGGCTCAAGAGATCCTCCCCCCTTAGCCTTCAGAGTAGCTGAGACCACAGGTGCACACCCCCAGGCCTAGCTAATTTAAAAAAAAAAATACTGTAGAGATGGGGTCTCCTTATGTTGCCCTGGTTGGTCTCAAACTCCAATAAATGTTATTTTTATTTGTTTTATCTTTAAACTGGTCTGTAAATTAAGAATAATGTTCTCAAATGGTCAGTTAAGTGGAATAAATCTGGTTCCATTCAAGTAGAAAATGTCACTGTTTCCAAGTTGACCTTCTTAACATGAGGCCTCTTCAAAGAAGTCAGACGGCAATAGAAATGTCAGGTTTTCTTCATTCTTTCCTTTGCCAATGTGGAAATCATGGTCAACATTCTGATGGCTACACAGGATTAACAAAAGGAAGACCAGATGCTCTTGTTTGAGTCCTTGAGAGTTCCCTCAACTTCCAGAGCTGCCGTGCACCTAGTAAGACTGGGTGAATTAAGCATCTACCTCATACGTTTGTGACTAGATCAGTGGCTATTGGTGTGCTGGCATCATTGCTAATGATGTGAATTCGTTTATTCAAAGAGCATAGAATGAACAGTTATCATGTGCAAGGTTCGTAAAGAAGACTATTGAGGGTCAGGCGCGGTTGCTCATGCCTGTAATCCCAGCACTTTGGGAGGCTGAGGCGGGCGGATCACGAGATTGAGACCATCCTGGCTAACATGGTGAAACCCCGTCTCTACTAAAAATACAAAAAATTAAAAATACAAAAAATTAGCTGGGAGTGGTGGCGGCCACCTGTAGTCCCAGCTACTCGGGAGGCTGAGGCAGGAGAATGGCGCGAACCCAGGAGGCAGAGCTTGCAGTGAGTCGAGATCGTGCCACTGCACTCCAGCCTGGGCGACAGAACAAGACTCTGTCTCAAAAAAAAAAAAAAAAAAGACTATTGAGATAGAGTTCCTCTCCCTAAAAGGTGCACAAATTGCTGGGGGCAAAAGAGGAGGAATACATTTGGAGGCCTCAGGATTTGGTCACTCACTCTGCACATTTTGAGACAAGTATTCTGCTGGTTGCTAAAGACAAATTAATAAATGACATAGGTATGCTCTCTGCTCTTCTGGAACTTGAAGTCTATCAAGAGAAACGAGTATCGCCAGGCACGGTGGCTCACGTCTGTAATTCCAGCACTTAGAGAGACAGCGGCAGGAGGATTGCTCGAGCCCAGCAGTTCGAGACTTACCTGAGAAGCATAGTGAGATCCAGTTCTCCACAAAAAGTTAAAAAAAGAAAAAAAGAAACAAGTAGCAAAGTACGAATTACATAACGAACAAATTAATTGTGTTTAGCAACAGGGAGAAAGGCTTAATTTTCTCAGATTTTTGTGTAAGAAAAGGCTATGTGCCGGGCGCGGTGGCTCAAGCCTGTAATCCCAGCACTTTGGGAGGCCGAGATGGGTGGATCACGAGGTCAGGAGATCGAGACCATCCTGGCTAACACGGTGAAACCCCGTCTCTACTAAAAAATACAAAAAACTAGCCGGGCGAGGTGACGCGCGCCTGTAGCCCCAGCTACTCGGGAGGCTGAGGCAGGAGAATGGCTCGAACCCAGGAGCCGAGCTTACAGTGAGCTGAGATCCGGCCACTGCACTCCAGCCTGGGCGACAGAGCGAGACTCCATCTCCAAAAAATAAAAAAAAAATAAAAAGTAAAGGCTATGCAAGTGGCCCAACCACTCTTTCCAAAACTCATATTCTATGTTTTTTACCTGTAGTGGCTGATTATAAAAGAGACTACACAGGATCCAGATTAAGAGATGCATACAGCTCAGTATGGGGAAAGGGACACGGAGCTTCCATGCCCTCCCCGGAGCGCCATCCTCCAGGAACCTCACATGTCCAGCTATCCAGAAGGCCCCAAACACTGTCCTCATGAACCTCTGTTCAAGATTCCTGCTGGCACAACAAACTTCCTCTCCGTTAAAATCCCAGCCCAGGGATGGATGAAATCTCTACTTTTTTTTTCCATCTTAGCAGAACAGGTTATTTTAAAAAATTTACTGTGAACTAAAGTGGATGAGAGGAAGACTATTCACCAAAATTGATTTGCAAATGCATTTTAAAAGCAAGCTTCTAGCCGGGCGCAGTGGCTCAAGCCTGTAATCCCAGCACTTTGGGAGGCCGAGACGGGTGGATCACGAGGTCAGGAGATCGAGACCATCCTGGCTAACATGGTGAAACCCCGTCTCTACTTAAAAAATACAAAAAATTAGCCGGGCGTGGTGGCGGGCGCCTGTGGTCCCAGCTACTCGGGAGGCTGAGGCAGGAGAATCGCATGAACCCGGGAGGCGGAGCTTGCAGTGAGCCGAGATCGCGCCACTGCACTCCAGCCTGGGCGACAGAGTGAGACTCCTTCTAAAAAAAAGAAACAAAAACAAAAGCAAGCTTCTGTAGTACAGGTTTCTGATCTTAAAAATTCCCACACATCAGGGGAAAAAATCGGAGGGTTGTTTAACAGAATCTGGAGGAAAGTAAAGTTGGATTCTTACCTGACACCTTGTAACAAAATAAATTTCACGTATATGAAGTTTTCAAGCATTAAAAAATCATAAAAATATGTGAAGAAAACATGGAAAATTTTGTTATAACCTTGAAGCAAAAAGGTCCTTTCTGAAGAATGTATAAAACAACACGGAAGTCATAAACAGTAGATAGATAAATTTGACTACAACAAAATGAAACCCATCTAGTGAAAAACAAAATTACTATAATCAAATATCAAAACACAATGACAAAGTGGAAAATAATATTTGCATCTCATATTACAGAAATCAGGCTTGTTTATTTAATATAGAGAGACTCTACAAATGAAAATGCTAACAACTCAATAGAAAAATGGACAAAGAGTATCATCACCATTTACAGTAAAGGAAATATGCAAGGCTTATTAATAGAGCAAAATGTGATTGAGTTCTCTTATAAAAAGAGAAATGCAGAGAGAGAGAGATGTCAAGTCACGTTAAACCATTTTTGTCTCTCAATTTGGCAAAAATCAAAATGTCAGGTCATGTATTACAGTTGACAGAAGTGTTGGAGAACAGGCACTCTCATTCATAAGACAGTGTGCACTGTTGGTGAGAATGTAAAATGGTATAGCCACTGTGGAAAACAATGTGGAAGCTCCTTAAAAAATTAAAAATAGAATTACTGTATAATCCAGCAGTTCCACTTCTGAGTACACACCCAAAAGGTTTAAAAGCAGAATTTCATTTCCATACCTATGTTTATGGCCACATTATTCACAATAACCAAGAGGTGGAAGTTCCCAAATGTTGCTTAACAACAGATAAATGGTAAACAGAATGTGGTGTATCCACACAGTGGACTATTAAATGGCAAACAGAATGTGGTATCTCCACACAATGGAATATTAGTCAGCCTTAAAAAGAAAGGAAATTCTAACACATGTTACAGCATAGATGAACCTTGAGGACACTATGAAATAAGCCAGTCACAAAAGGAAAAATACTGTATGATTCCACTTATATGAAGTATCTGGAGTGGTCAAATTCACAGAGACAGAAAGTACAATGTTGGTTGCCAGGGGCATGGAGGGAAAGGAAATGGGGAATTGTTGTTTAGTGGGTATAGAGTTTCAATTCTGCAAGACACCAAAGTTCTAAAGATTGCACAATGTGAATACACTTAAAGCAACTGAACTGTACAATTAAAATGATTGAAGTGGGAAATTTTAGATTATGCATTTTTTACCTCAACGAAAAAATTAATATTTTAAAAGAGTAGGGGCCAGGTTCAGTGGCTCACACCTGTAATCCCAACACTTTGGGAGGCCGAGGCAGGTGGATCACCTGAGGTCAGGAGTTCAAGACCAGCATGGCCAACATGGTGAAACCCCATCTCTAGTAAAAATACAAAAAATTAGCCATTTGTGGTTACAGGTTCCTGTGATCCCAGCTACTTGGGAGGTTGGGACAGGAGAATTGCTTGAATTCAGGAGGCAGAGGTTGCAGTGAGCCAAGATGGTGCCATTGCACTCCAGCCTGGGTGACAGAGTGAGACTCTGTCTCAAAAAAAAAAAAAAAAAAAAAAAAAAGAGGAGTAATGTAAATTGATAAAAATTCTCATGAATAAAAATTTAGCAAATACCTATTCATAGATATATAACATAGATATCTATTTACAAACATATAGTATGTGCAAAATTTTAAACTAGCATACTTTCGACTCAGTAATTCCACTTATAGAAATTTAAACTACAAATATACTCACATATGTACAAAATTAGATACCTAAGTAGATAGTCACTGCAACATGGTTTAAAACAGCAAAAGATGGGAAACTACATAAGAAAACCATCCATGGGGCCCGTAAATAATAAATTTAAAGAATTTATTTAAATAACATGTTTTTGAAACCATTCCAATATAACTTACATAAATTGTGATGCATTCATAAACTGCTAAAAAAAAAAAAAAGGCAACTCTGTGAATTTTTATCAAATGATCCTAATTGTACTGTTAAAGGGAAAAAAGCAAGGACAAGTATGTGTTTACAGAACGCTACAGTATGTGGAGGAAAATGAGCATACGTTTATAACTTTGTATATGCACATCGCTATCAGAGGAAACTGATAACTGAATGCCTGGAGTCCAGGGGTAAGAGGAAGATATACTTTTCATTACATATTTTTTGTGCCACTGTAATTTTGTAACATGTGTTTTGCATTTGCATCATAACAAAACCACTGAGCCCCCAAATATTCTAATCCTAAGAAAATTGTTGCTGTCAAAAGTGGTCGCTTTTGCCTGCCTTCCTTCCCTCCTATCTTTCAGCCCCATCTCTCGCAGATACAACCTTTTTCTTTTTCTTTTTTTTTTTTTTTTTTTTTTTGAGATGGAGTTTTGCTCTTGTTGCCCAGGCTGGAGTGCAATGGTGTAATCTCGGCTCGCTGCAACCTCCACCTCCCGGATTCAAGCGATTCTCCTGCCTCAGCCTCCCAAGTAGCTGGGATTACAGGCATGTACCACCATGCCCAGCTAATTTTTTGTATTTAGTAGAGGCAGGGTTTCACCATGTTGGTCAGGCTGGTCTCAAACTCCTGATCTCAGGTGATCCACAGGCCTCGGCCTCCCAAAGTTCTGGCATTACAGGTGTCAGCCACTACACCTGATTGCAATCTTGTCTTACCAACTCTCAGCAGTTTACCCACCCACTTTGTTCTTCTCCTAAACAAGTACATCCTTTTCAATGGCAATTGCCTTAAATTAAGCACACAATAGTAAGGGGTCATGTGAACCCTAGCCTTTCAGTTTAACAATATGATGTAATAACACCTTACCTATGTACAATAGGATAAAAGGAATACACATTCAGTTATAGAGGTGAGTGATTTAAAAAAATTGTATGTTTGTAACACTTTCACAAGAAACTGTAGTATATATTTTAATTGCTTTCCAATTAAAGCAGTTGAAATTGGTGTAGGATCAATATTCTTTGAATGCCACATAATGTGAGTCGGGACTTTGGGGGAGCCAGGTTTTATATGGGCTGTATACGCATAACCATTACATTCTCTGGTACACTCATAACATCATGAAAGGCCGTTGTTAATAGTTAGACGAAGTTGGGCGCAGTGGCTCATGCCCACAATCCCAGAACTTCGGGAAGCTGAGGCGGGCGGATTGCTTGAGGTCAGGAGTTCGAGACCAGCCTGAGCAATATGGTGAAATCCCATCTCTGCTAAAAATACAAAAATTAGCTGGGATAATTTAAAATTTATGTTTTAATTTTATATTTTATATACTAACTTAATGGGACAAGAAATAGAGGATTAAGTGTAATATTCAAAAATTATAAGGATAACCAAAAGGATAAAATATCAAACACTGGTTAGAAGGAATTAGTAAAAATGAGGTAAATTCTCAACTTTCACAAAGGAGAGTCAATGTATATTATCTAATTATAAATCAAGAAATAGCTGTGTAAACAGACTGTCTAGATAGAGTTATAGAGAGAACCACTGATAGAACTGAAGTCTGAAACTGTTTTTTGCTTGTTCTTGAGAGAGGGTCTCACTCTGTCACCCAGGCTGGAGTGCAGTGGCGCAATCATGGCTCTCTGCAGCCTTAACCTCCTGGGCTCAAGTGATCCACCCATCTCAGGCTTCCAGAGTGCCAGGATTATAGAGACAAGCCACCACGCCCTGCTAATTTTGTGTGTGTGTGTGTATTTTTGGTAGAGACAGGGTCCTGCCATGTTGCCCAGGCTGGTCTTGAACTCCCGAGCTCAAGAGATCTGCCTACCTCACTTCCCAGAGTGCTGGGATTACAGGCGTGAGCCACTACACCCGGCCTAAAGTCTGAAACTGTTGATGAGAAGTAGAGCAGGAGACTGTTGCTTTCTAGCATAAGCTCTTCTTTATTATTAGATGTATTATCACATGCATGTTTCTGATACATTTTTTGAAGCAGTCGACAATTTTCTATCGACAAAGAGTATATTACAAGCCTGCAACTGGGCCAAGCACGATAAGGATACCCCCAAAATCGATAAATACATAAAATTAATTTCAAAATTTTAAATTGGAAACAGGAGTTCTATCCTCAAGGAGTACATGCTCTCATAGGAACATTTGAAATACATGTGAACACACTCAGGTATGAATGTATATATATTCATGTATATGCATATGTGTGTATTCATGAAGAAGTGTGTATGTGTGTGTGTTTCTGTATACACAAATGAAAATGGAATGTTGTTTAGGGGACGAGGAGACTGGGGGTGGGACTGTGCAGGGGGACTTCATTAAACATCTGGGCCTGAAGGTTCTGGACAGGAGGAGAGGGTGGAGGATGGTTATTCTAGGCAGGGAGTTGTGGTGCGAAGAAGGGAATGAGCCTAGCAGGTTTGTGGGACAGTGAGGAAACAACCCTGACTAGAGTTGAGTTGGAGACTAGCAAATAAGATTGGCAGAGTGGCCAATGTGATCCTCCCACCTCAGCCTCCCAAGTAAATGGGACTACAGGCACACATCACCACGCCCCATTCTTTTTCTTCTTCTTCTTCTTTGTAGAGATGGTGTTTCACTTTGTTTCCCAGGCTGGTCTTGAACTTCTGGCATCAAGCCACCCTCCCGCCTCGGCCTCCTAAAGTGCTGGGATTACAAGCGTGAGTCACTGTGCTTGGCCAGAAAACTGGTCTTGGATGTTGGTTAGATGCATGGAGAATACTAGCAGAGTTGAGAAGGCATAGGTTCAAACCCCAGCTCTGCCACTTACTAGTGTGCATCATTGGGAGCATTACTTCACCTCTCTGAGTCACAGTTCACTCATCACAACATGGCGGGAATCAGGACCTCCTCCAAGGAAGAGTGGGAGCTTTGCACGAGAAAAGCTGAACAAACCAAGCACTTTGTAGGTGGCACTCAACACATTTGAGGTTCCCTTCTCTAGTGCCTATTGCTGTGTTTTGGTGGCCTGGCGTCCATTCCTGTCTACGCACTGTCCTTGTGCTTTACTGCATTTGGCTCCACCTCCAACTCTAGGACTGCTGTGTAACCCAGACCTAAGCAATCAGCACATTCCATTCTCCTGGTTCAAGGTTAAGTACATGACCCAATTCAAATCCAGGAAAATTAGGCCCAAGATTTTTTTTGTTCAAACTGTTGGAAGAAAATAAGCTATTTTTGCAGCAGGCAGGAATCTGGAATGCTGTTGGCCTGAAGGTCCTGTCAGTCATCACACCACCACATTCAATTCAAGAATGAAGCTATCATGGAGGTGAACAGAATGGAAAGATGCAAAGATCCACTTATTAATGACACCCTGGATACAGCTCTCCCTGTAGGCAGAACTGCCCCTAGACTTCTATAATGGATCCAATAAATTCCTTTTTTAAAGTAAGCTTCAGCTGGGTTTTTCTGGCACTTGCAACTTGGTGAGCCTTAACTGATATATCTTCTTTCCCATCCACTGCCTTAGATCACTGCAATTTAAGTTCTCCATGGAAAAAGACAAGGAGTTTTTCTGTGTCCTCCCTCTTCCCAGCAATAGAGCAACACATGGAACAGCTTGCCGGATTGCTCTGACTTACCTTCTTAAATGAGCACCTCTAGATCACACTGGAAGCAAGTCCACCTAGAGTCAAAATAACCACCTGCTTTTCTCTTTATCATGTT
Organism: Macaca mulatta; assembly: GCF_049350105.2. NCBI lineage: Eukaryota > Metazoa > Chordata > Mammalia > Primates > Cercopithecidae > Macaca > Macaca mulatta. The sequence goes on along the minus strand of NC_133423.1, from coordinate 24,453,109 downwards.
GGAAGGGGTAGGCAATGTCTCATACTTTTCTCATCACGTTTCTTTGTTGCCTCTCTCCCCCACTGGTTTCCCCATGAGGGAAGGTCCCCATATGGACAGACTGATTCTAGCATCATCCTTTCCCTTTGCAGTCTTTTCGTACTGCCATCTATGGCCTCAGTTGCAACTGCCATACGTTTCCTCTCCTCCTCCATATTTCAGGGCCGGAAGACGCTTGTTAAACATTTGCTCCCAACACCTACCAGTGGATCTTCTTTTATTAAGGAGGGAGCTCTGTGTGGTGGTGAGATGGTTTAAGTCAACCTTGAATTTATAAATAGCTAACACTCCAATTGGTTGAGAGCCTGGCAGAACGGGTAACATATGCGTGCCCCCATTTGAGTGGGCCCAGCTTATGTTATGTTAAGCAATTTTTTTTCTAGAAAGGAATAAAAATTAAATTATGACAAAATGCCTTAATTCCCTATTATTCATCTCAGGTTCCAATTTTTAATCAGACACTCCATAACTTTAATCCAAATCCCCATGATTTGAAGACAAATAGCAATTCTCCATTGAAAGGAGCTGCAAAACACACACGTATGACCTAAAATTTGTTACAATATATTAAAATTGTAGTTTGGGTTTGCATTTCCCCTAAAACCCTGAAATAAAAATAAAATGACAACACATAAAGCAAAATGAACCCTCAAGAACTGAAAAACTTTTAACCAAATTTATTTTCCCTTTACCTTCTTTAAAAATATTACAAATCCTTTTGAAAGTCCAGCCAAGCTTACTCTAATCTCTGACAATTAGAACAGAAAGACTGAACAAATAAGATTCACCAATCCGCCTCACCTTATCTGTTAATTTTAACCTCCTCTTACACAAAAATGTGTAACTCCTAGAAGTAGCCAAATTGACTGACATTGGGTTTGTTTGCTTGTTTGTTTTTTGAGACACGGTCTCGATCTGTTGCCCAGGCTGGAGTACAGTGGCATGATCTCGGCTCACTGCAACCTCTGCCTCCCAGGTTCAAGCAATTCTCATGTCTCAGCCTCTGAGTATCTGGGACTACAGGCAAGCACCACCTCACCCAGCTGATTTTTTGTATTTTTGGTAGAGATGGGGTTGTGCCGTGTTGGCCAGGCTGGTCTCCAACCCCTGACCTCAAGGGATCCACCCACCTCAGCCTCCCAAAGTGTGACTGACATTGTTTCCCCGCCTCCCTCCACTCTCAGCCCTTTCAGATCACAAGGAAGCAATGGCATGAGAGAAGCAAAGAAAGAATGAAGGCTCTGCGGTCACAGGCCTGGATAATTTGCTGAGTCTCCAACCTGAAAAATTGGTTCCTGGACAGGTGACCTAGCAGAATGGAACATTGGTAAACTCAAAGAAGAATATACAAACAGACCCAAAGGAAGCCACCAGCAAGCCAAAAGCTGCTATGCCAACAGGAGGGAAATTCACCACTGAAAAGAGAAATTTCCTCTTTCTAATTTCTTTTAACAATTGCTCTACCTCATACTCGCAGAACCCTTTATACTTATCAAAGTTCTTTTATAACTACCTGAAAGTTAGCTATTCCTGCGATCGTGAAATGCTCAATGCCAGGAGTACCCAGAGAGTTAGTGGCTAAGCTGAGCCAAGCGCCTGAGCACCCAAGACAGTTCCAGTGGATGCTCTCCACGATCCTGCTGTCCCTTTAACACATTCGCAGGGATTCTGTCTTGGGCGGTGTGCTCCAGCCATTCAAATATGTCTCTTTCACAGCAATCCTCAAATTTGATGAGAATGACAAAAGGGAGGAACAGCTCCTGGACAGAACACTGGCTCCGGAGTCAGGGCGCCCAGGTCAGTCACAGTGCTGCAGGGCTGGCGAACATCCTCACCTTCTCTTTGCTTTTCTTTGCTCAGCCTTAAAATCAGGATTCTACTGTCTCCTCACTAATCTCATTAGAATGACCTAAGGACGAAGGACACAACATCAGGAAGCATTCCTAAGGCCATTCTTTGATGATGATTACATTTATGGTTTAGCAGCTGAAGATTCAAACCGAAGTGTGGTCTTTATATGCAAGAGCATAAAAATAAAGTTCAAATATAGGCTCATAGTATTACCACTAACGAAAAAAAAACCCGTGGGTGCTTCAATTCTCAAGACAAAGCCATATTTTTGGTTCATACATTTTAATGCTAAAATCTATCAATGTTCCAGCAGAGGATATATCATCTAACTATTCTTAACCGGACGTGTGTTTACTTCTGTTCTCATTACTAATAATCTGTTTAATTAAGGTTCCTACCTCAGAGGTTCTCAGCACAAATGCAAAATTTGTGAAATTGAGATAGATTCAGGAGCTATAATCACTCTTCAATGTATATGGCCAAGTAAATGAACAGGTAATGAAACAGATCCTCAAACAATTAGGCTTAAATGTAGTCACATGTTTTTAAAAAGTCATATGTACTGGGATGTAAATTGTGTGTATGCCGGGTTGTAAACTTTAGAGATATCCATTGTTTACCCATAGAAAAAAAATTTAAAAATTAAGATATCAAATCGAAGCTACTTTAAATTCATTTGAGAAATAGGCTATACATAAATGCATAGAATATACATAATATATCAAAACTAATTCCCTCCTAGACTTGCCTATTTATGTCAGTTCTTTATTTACAACTGTTTCTGACGCTGCAATCTGCTCATCTCTCCCTCGGCCCCCACCTCCAGGATTTTGTGCCTTCACCTCCGTGGGTGTGCCACAGTGCCTCATAGCATGGATTCTGGAAACAAATTGCATGAATTCGGATTTCAGTTCTCCTATTATGGTGTAACCTCAATCAAGTTACAAAACCTTTCCTAGTCTCCATTTCTTGATCATCAATTGGAGACGACAGCAGTATCTATCCTATAGGAGCTTTGTAAACGAATGTAGTCTGCATTACGGTACCTGATACCGAGAAGGTTCCACAAACTATCATTATGATTGTGGTGTTCATATTTGGACTCCTCCCCTGGCCTTTGTCTCTTCCGTCTGTCTCTTCCAATCCCTATGGGGCATTTTTGCCAGACTCTCCCCTTAAAAAATCCATGTGTGTTTTTTTGTTTTGTTTTGTTTTTTTGTTTGTTTGTTTTGAGATGGAGTCTCACTCTGTTGCCTAAGCTGGAGTGCAGTGGTGTGATCTCGGCTCACTGGAACCTCTGCCCCCTGGGTTCAAGCAATTCTCCTGCCTCAGCCTCCCAAGTAGCTGGGATTACAGGCACCCGCCACCACACTCAGTTAATCTTTATATTTTTAGTAGAGATGAGGTTTCACCATGTTGGCCAGGCTGGTCTCGAACTCCTGACCTCAAATGATCCACCTGCCTTGGCCTCCCAAAGTGCTGGGATTGCAGACATGAGCCACATGTGCAGCCCAAAATCGATGTTTCTGAACCCACTGAGCGGTTGGCAGCAGAGACAAGAGTGCACATGGACCATCTCATCTCCCCAGAGACACAGGCAATGAATAATCAAGGACCTCAGGCTGCCAAAGAACACTGGAGCCTTGGCAGTCAAGGCAGAGCTGATCCCAGCCCTCTCACCCCCAAGCTCACCTCTGCCCTGTGCTTTCCCGGCCCCAGCTCAGGTCCTTGGACCGGGGCTAACCCTCTTAATTGGCTTCACAGCAATCGGCCTAGCCTGTCACACAACTGTATTAACTTGTTCTTAATAGAAATTAGCCCCTAAATAGTCATTTTAGAATTGAATTAGAACATGGGCCACTCTAATAAGAACTCTAAACCCAGTGCACATTACAATGCCTTCCTGCATGAGGTTTCTTTTATTTAACTCTATCTATGCTTCTAAAATAAGCCATTTCTCCCAAAAGACAATATCATAGATCAAAAGAGCCAAATGCATGCCAGAGATCTCCTCTGGCCCTCTGTTTTTAGAGATGAGGTTACTTGGGCTACAATAAGTTCATGATTCTCTTGGGGTCATGGTAACTGGGCCAGTTTATTAGTCCATTTTCACACTGCTGATGAAGACATACCCAAGACTGGTTAATAGACTCACCGTTCTATGTGGCTGGAGGTTAATGAACACAAACAGTTAATGGACTCACAGAGGTTAACAGACTCACAGTTCCACATTGCTGGAGAGGCCTCACAATCATGGTGGAAGGTGAAAGGCATGTCTTACATGGTGGCAGGCAAGAGAGAGAACGGCTACGAAGTGAAAGGGGTTTCCCTTTATAAAACCATCAGATCTCATAAGACTTACTACCACGAGAACAGTATGGGGGAAACTGCCCCCATGATTCAATTATCTCCTATCAGTTCCCTCCCACAACATGTGAAAATTATGGGAGCTACAATTCAAGATGAGATTTGGGTAGGGACATGGCCAAACGGTACCAGCAAGGAAAAGTCCATCTTGATTGTCGTACACACACAGACAGGTATTTTCCTTAGAGACGAGACAAGATCTTGCTCTTTTGCCCAGGCTTGAGTGCAGTAAAATGATCATGGAGCACTGCAGCCTCGACCTCCCAGGTTCAGGTGTCACCTCAGCCTCCCAAGCAGCTGGGACCACAGATGCATATCACCATACCTGGTTAATTTTTATTTATTTTTATTTATTTTTATTTTTTAGAGATAAGGTCTCCCTATGTTGCCCAGACTGGTCTTCAACTCCTGGGCTCAAGTGATTCTCCCACTTCGGCTTCCCAAAGTGCTGGGATTACAAGCATGAACCACCACACCTGGCCTCATTACTTTTATAGAAGAGTAATTATAGACTGAGGTTCCATGTGTATCTCTTAGTCCTCTCTTCTGTTTGGTTGTTGCTTTTAAATAGGTTTACAGGGTCTAGCAAAGATTCCAAAGATATATTCACTGGTTATTGTAGTATTTTTTCTATCATCGCTACTTTTTTATTCTTAAAGTTATAATAATTATTTTGCCTTATAAATATATATTTTTTGACACAGAAAGATATTGACACTATAGTGCTGAGTGAAAAGAGTTTATAGAATAATTTATAGTTTGATCTCATATTCGTTTGTTTTTGCATATTACAAAATGTAGGAGCTTAGTAATCAGAATTTCAACAGTAGTTATTTCTAGGAGGGTAAAGATTCAGGGATTTTTTTTTCTTTTCTTCTAATAAGTTTACATTTTTTTCAATTAGCTATATAACTAAATACATTTACTTATATTTTAAACTTTCAGTAAACATAAAAAGAATGTATCTAAAGCAGGTTTTATGCCACTCATTAATCTTGTTAACCTTTTTATGTATTTATTTTTTAATTGACAAAGGAAAAATTGTAAATATTTATGGTCTACAACATGATGTTTTGATATATGTATACATTGCATGATGATTAAATCAAGTTAATTAACATATCCATCACCTCACATACGTATCACTTTTTGTAATGAGAACATTTAAAATCTACTCTCTGGGCAGTTTTCAAGTATACAATACATTAATCTCTTTTTGAAGTCAGTTTTAAAGTATGAGTTTCACCAACCACACAGAAGACCTCTGGAAGCCCAGTGATGTTAAAGGTAATAAAACCCTGTCGCTGAGAACAACACCTTATTTTGAGTTCCTTAAAATGGAACTTGGTAATGCATTTGTCTGACTTAATTACTTCATGCTTTCTGCCTGTAGGCAGTTACCTGCAATTCTTTTCTCTGAAGAAGAAAAATATTTTCTAACTATAATTGGCAGTGATTACTCACTCACCCGGCAAGCTTTGGTCTCCCCTACTCTCTGCTACTGCACTTGCCCCAGCAGAATTGATCTCTCTTCTGTAGCCCTGGCTTCAAAACTCTAGTGACATATTTGACACAACTTGCCTGCTTATCTTACCCCATGTGAAAATAGCCCCTTGGGCTGGGTACAGTGACTTCTGCCTATAATTCCAGCACTTTGGGAGGCCAAGATGGGTGGATCACCTGAGATCAGAAGTTTGAGACCAGCCTGGCCAACATGGCAAAACCCCATCTCTACTAAAAATACAAAAAGTAGCCAGACGTGGTAGCACACACCTGTGATCCCAGCTACTCAGGAGGCTGAGGCAGGAGAATCACTTGAACCCAGGAGGCAGAGGTGGCAGTGAGCCGAGATCATGCCACTGCACTCCAGCCTGGGCGACAGAGCAAGACCATGTCTTAAAATAAATAAGAAAAATAAAAATAAGCCCCTTGAAGACAAGGCCTGGTCGCTTGGGTGGACTCTCTTTGCATCCTCCCATCCAAAAGAATGTGTGGCCATGGCATGGGCTCCATATCTGTTGGCTAAATGAATGACCTGGATTAATGAGTCATTCCAGCAGACCTTTCTCAACCACCCAGAGCAACCCTAGGTACAGGTGAGTGGCATTTAAGGGCGGGGGGAGGCTTAGACTCGAAGGACTAGAATCAAAAATAATTAAAATTGCTCTTCAAAATCCCCAAATCTCCCATGAAGTTTAGTAAACATGAGTTTGTGAATAAAACCCAACTTTATAATACAAGGGTATACATTCATAAGCTATATAATAATATAGACTACATGATAGGAAACATATGAAAATATAGTTCCCCAGCATATGTAAGAGAGAACACAGACCATGCATGGGTTGACTTGTGAAAATGCAATCTGACGCCACGGCTTGAATCCCTGCACCCTTTTAGCACATTGAGCCAGCTTCTATTACGGCACATGTCACACCGTTTCATAACTGTTTGTCTGCAGGTCTGTCACCCCCATGTGATTCAGTGAAAGAACCTCATTTTCCTTTTTGTCCTCAAGAGCTTAGCGCAGTGCCTACCACAGCTCAATAACAAAACCTAAAGTTTATCAAGTGCTTAATGTGTGTCAGACACTGTACTAGGTGTTTCTATGTCCTTTATCTCACACTGTACTTCAATAAGCCCAAGAGGATTATTATCTTAATTTTACAGAGATTTTAATTAACTTGTTTGAGGCAACCCAAGTAATCTAGGAAAAGCCAGGATTCAAACACAGGTTTCATTGAATCTCCAAATCCTACTCATGACCATTGCACTATTCTGTCTCTCCATTATAAAGAATTTGATTTAATGCACATTTAATGAGCATTTACTGATTCATAATTACTTAACAGAGAAGCTAGGAGTGGGGATATACCTAGGAAAATTAATAACAAAGGTGATCAATTTGACTAGAGTAAGAAGACATTATTAAGTCCAATCATAAATAGGAATAAGGGCAGAAAACATAACTCGGTGAAAAGACAGACAACTTTAAAACACTGATTGCTTACAATCCTTTGGTAACACATCCACTACTTGAAGTGGGTGTTGTTTATATAGGAACAGCAGTTATTGTATGAAAAGTACAAAGTTAAATACATAAAAATTACTAAGGTATATTGGGAGTGGCTGAGTGATATAAACACATTTGTTGTCACACCACAATAGGAAAATGGTAGGTAGCATCAATCAAGATAGAGAAGAAAGGATCAAGAAATGTTATTAACGCATTTCCTTTTCAGGCAGAGAAGGACCCAGCCAGGAATTGGAAGTCAGAACCCTAGGGCCCTTTCTGCTTCGAACAAAGCTAGCTCTATGACCTTGAGAACATCCCCGAAGTTCAGGTTACCCATCTGTGGAGCTGGGATAAATTAAAAGGTGCAGGGTTGTTTGTCGACAGTCATATGCTTCCTTTCTCATGTGCATCTCAAATGGTCCTATCACAGAAAGCATGGTCCACAGCAAGCACGGTGGAAGGCCAAGGAGCTCCCATGGCCACAGCTCACCTGCATGAAATAGATGCAGGTGTAATTGAGTTTCCTTGGAACAGAGCATTGGCTAGCTGGCTGGCTGGCCTGCTTGCCATGATGACTCAGATGCAGAGCATGGTGTGTTGCATGGGTGAGCCAAGGTGAGGACCCTTTAAAACAAGCATTTATAGGCTGCATGTGCATTTTCCCCATTTGTTCATATTAATTTATATTATATATATATATACACATACACACACACACACACACACACACACACACATAATACCCCTCAGTGCTCTGGCGTAAGCAAAATTTGCAGCTTCACGTATTTCATGCTTTGTGCTTAGGTGAATTTGCTAACCATAGAAAATGTTCAAAAATAACTTCTGGATCCACTTGAAAGACACTAGAGGTTTGTACTTGGACAGCCAGGACAGTGACTAGAATATAGAAACCTGCTAAGGGAATCAGGTTGAGGAGCAGCCACAAGAGGGAAGAAAATCCTCAATTCTGGGGTCAGACCAAGGCTGGAAATCCATTGTATGGGAGTCTCTTTATTTCTGTCCTTCTCCCACCCGCAGCCTCTGTATTTGACTACTGGACTCCTTCTCAGCATGGCAGGAAGAAGGAAAAGAAAGAAATTAAAAACCACATTGATCAGTGTTGCTTCTCATCGGCAGTTGTGAGAAAACATTTTAGAGGAAAAAACAAGAAGCTGAAAGCTATAAATATGTAAGGATTTGCAGATGGTTGAAGAATTTCATTACCTATGCTGGGTTCTTGACCCTATCAGCCCAGTCTTGCAGAATGGTAACGGAGACATCAAGATTCATGTCCTCCAACATCAGTGGAGTTTGCTAGACGTGTGTTTAATGGTGGTCTAATGGTTTAATGCCACTTCTTTAAAGCAGCCTATAAGACGGTTCTGGAAAATGGCAGGTATTTGAAAACATATAAACAGTCTAGAATGTGTGTGGATCAGAGGCACAGTGAAGTGAACTGATTTAAACTAGGAATTCTACAGACATTCTCCTGGCTGGAAACTAGACTCAATTCCAGGTCTGTGGATTTGTCAATCATTCATCTATTCAGTCCCATCATTTTTTTTATCAAGCAAGGACATTGTGCCAGGCAGCATGCTGGCGCCACAACTTGCCTTCTGTACCCATCTAGTCAGAGTCATACCTCACCCGCTAGAGAAGAGCAGAGCAGCATGAAATGATGAGTCTTCCTCTAAACGCAGGCAGGGGCAGGTAACTTTGTTTGCCAAAACCAAAAGGTAAGACAAGAAAACTGGATGCCAACATCTGGGATTCAAAGGGGTGTCTGGATTAGTGGAATGAGCGCTAACCTGAGAAGAGCTCTTCACCACCAACTCGCTGTAGCTTTGAGTAAGTTAGCTCACTTTTCTGCCTTAGCTTCTTCATCTGTAAAATCAGAAGTTTCCTTTTAAATATTTCATTTTTATTGAATATTTACCTAGCGTGTACTAAGAACAAAGTTCTGTGTTAGTTGGTGGCAGAGATTCTAGAAAACATATGTGAAAGCTCTCAGAAGAGTATACAAAGGCACTATCATTGTTGTTCACTATTTTGAGAGTTAATGTTTCCAGAATGTTCTATGGAATCTGAAGACACTAAGAATAGACTCCAGGAAATGGCAGGGAGAAACGTATTACCCGAGCAGAGAATCAGGAAAAAACATGGGGAATTTTACTGGTGATGAGCACAGAGGACACGCTGGATAAGGTGTCTCAGTTCAGACACACAGATCAAAGAAAGGGAGAAGAAGATAAAGTTTAGAGGCTGGTAAAGGGAAGAAAAAGAGAACCTCAGTTGTCTTTCAACAAAAGAGCTTCAGGCAGTTCAACATGGCCCTGCAATTTCACAGAACCTGCTTAGAGCTGTGGAACTTGAGTTATCAAATAGTCCAACTCCCTCACTTACTAGGTGAGGAAACTGAGGACCAGAAAGAGGAAGTGCTGCCCCAGGGGATCAGTGGCAGAGCCCAGCCTAGGAGTCAATCACATTTCCTGACTCACAGGCATCTTTTCCCCAGCCTGCAATAAAAGCTTTTGGAGAGTTGGTTATACTTCTATTATACATTGCTGAGCTAGGATCATTGCGTAACCTAAGGAGGCAGTTATCTTTAAGTTTAAAAGAGAGACAGAGAGAGAAGAAATTCTAAAAACTATGAGCACAGCCACACAAATCATATAGGAGATGACTAAAGAAAATTTTAAATCACTGAGGCCTCTAAAAAAAATCATTCAGATGAAAAACAGGAGGTTAATAGAAAGCTTTTTGGCAGCAGGAAAGAAAAACTGGTATTCTTTCTGCTTATATGTCACTGTTGCAATTAAAAAAAAAAAAACAAATTAGGATGATGCTAAAAGACTGGAATTTGGATTTTCTCATCACCCATCAATTATTCATAATGCACCTTGAGTAAATTCTGGTAACAAAAATAGAAACTGGAGAAAGAGGGAAGATGCTCAAATGCTCCGAGGTAAACTGAAAGATAACTCCAGTACCATTGTGAAAATAAGGTGATGGCATGCCAACCTTGGTAATCACTCTCCTGCCCTCCTGCCTGCTGGCCTGATTAGTAGGAAGAGGGCACACCCTTGCCCTCTTCTTTGAGCATCCCAGGAAGGACTGTGAGGTCCACAGGGTTCTCCTGTAAGAGGGAGCTCAGGGCATGGGCCCTCATGTCCACATCCCATCTCTGCCATTTCAGCTGTGTGACTTTAGGCAAATGTCCCTGGTTTGCTCAACTGTGGAATGAGGGTAATAATTGTTCCTGCCTCATACACTTCTGATGAGGATTTTTTCAGTTAATACACATGAGGTACTTAGAATAGGGCATGGCACATAGAAAGTTAACCGCCCGGGCGCGGTGGCTAACACCTGTAATCCCAGCACTTTGGGAGGCGGATTACAAGGTCAGGAGTTTGAGACCAGCCTCGCCAACATGGTGAAACCCTGTCTCTAAAAATACAAAAATTAGCCAGGCGTGGTGGTACCTACCTGTAATCCCAGCTACTCCCGCGGCTGAGGCAGGGGCAAGAGAATCATTTGAACCCGGGAGGCAGAGGTTGCAGTTAGCTAAGATTGCGCCACTGCACTCTACCCTGGGCGACACAGTGAGACTCCTTCTAAAAAAAAAAAAAAAGAAGAAGAAGAAGAAATTAACCAATGGTAGCTATGATTATTGGCTATTACCTAGTTCTTAGCATTTCCACTCCACAAAATAACCAGTTACACTTCTGAAATTGGACTTTAATTAAATTACACAATATGGATATGTCCCTAGCTAAACTGTACTTAGCAGTGAAATTGATCATAGACAATGAATTACAGGATTTTCTACGTAAAACTATCTACAGTATTTATGGGATGAATTGTGAGTCGCGATTTCTCCATCTCATACCATTCCTCCCAGCGTGCATGGCTGGTCCTCCCCGTGCAGTCACTCAGCCGGCTGCTGGGGATGTCTTCGTCACTGAGGCTCTGTGCTCGGGGAGGAACTAACACAAAACTCTCAATTCCCGACCACCAGGGCCAATCGCCTTTCCTGTAAATGTTTACAGTCTCACACTTGCTGCTTTCTACTGCTATACCCCCTTTTCTCATGCTGCTGCTGTAGCCACCTAACAACCTCCTCAGAAAGCAGCAGATTGTTTCCAAGCCTCTCAATCCCGCTGGCTCGTCCAGGGGAAGAGAAGCTTAGAGGGAGAGAGGAGGTTTCAGAGATTCCCCGTAGACTGCAAGGTTTTGTGAGATGGGGAAGAATATGAACCCACTCCACACAATGCCCCGGGCAAAATCCCAAGGAAAAAAGGCTTTGTGGCGCCCCCGGGAGCACATGGACCAACAGGAGCAGCCTGGAAGCCCCAGCTCCTGAGATCCCCAGACCTGGGCTCATAGGGAAAATCTAGTGAAACTGCCTCACCTCGAGGGACTGGGAGGACAAAGCTGGGAAGGCCTTTCCCAACATGTTTATACCGCATTCCAGCCACCTTGGATTCCAATGTCTGGGGTCATTTGTCCGTATTGAGTACAGGGTCCTGGGATTCAGCAAGACAGAAACAATCCTTGCCCTCTTGGAGCTTACAATCTAGTCTGGGGTAGAGACAAGGGAGCAGATAATTAAAGTAAGTCCTAAAGATGGGCAGAGACTCAGGGACTCAGGGAAGTCTCTCAGAAGGAGATGGTTGCTAAGCTGAAATTGAAAATAATAAATGGAGTTGGCCAGCCGACAAATTTCTGTTCATCTCTTGCATAGCCCCGCCCCCTTGCGTGATATTTGGGCAGAAAAGAGCTGGCAGGGGACAGTACTGCCAAGAGGAAATTTTGCCATGGGAAGGGGGCCTGGGGACGTTCCCCTATCCCTTCACTGTTCAATCGCTTTTCCTTCCCCTCCTAAAAGCTAAGCAGCGGAATCTTACAGGCTAAAACCAGAGAGTGCACACAGTGCTTATTTCTAACCCTTGACTATCCCCTGCGCATGGATTAGAGAAGCAGGGTAACTTGACAACAGGCAATTTGACTCCGTTGGGGACACCCACAGATCAGGTCCAGTTGTCCTGCTGGCCGCCATGTGGTTGCCTGTGCCCCTTGCAGCCAGCCGGCCCCCTGGTGGCCGTCACCAGACTGTCCCATTCCCCTGACGCAGGGCTGCAGATGTTGCTGCTCTATTTTAGACCCCCACAAGGAGGTGGAGGGACAAATGTGCCTCACACCTCATGGACAGTACCAGGACCTCGGCCACCTCTGCTCCTTGTTTCAGGACTTGAGGTGGAGCCCTTGAAACACTTCACACAGCACTTTACACTCTATAAGGCAGGGGTGGCTCTTGCCATCTACCAAAATGAAAAGCCAGCAGCATTGAGGCCTTGAAGTGAACTGCCACAGATCACACCACTGGTAAGAGACAATCTGGACTTGCACACAGCTCTCTCTGACTTTGGCCCACTGCAGTGATCCATTTTAAAGGAAGAAACTTTAGCCTGGGCGCCGTGGCTCACACCTATAATCGCAACACTTTGAAAGGCCAAGGCAGGAGGATCACTTGAGGCCAGGAGTTGGAGACCAGTCTGGGGAAAACAGTGAGAACCTGTCTATACAAAAAAAAATTACAAAAATTAGCTGGGCATGGTGGCACGCACCTGTAGTCTCAGCTACTTGGGAGGCTGAGGCGGGAGGATCCCTTGAGCACAGGAGTTCGAGGCTGCAGTGAACTGTGATCATGCCACAGCACTCCATCCTGTGTGATGGACCAAGACCCTGACTCAAGAAACAGAGACAGACTTAAGAATTATCAACTCATGAGGCAACTACTCCGACTTCTGGTTTTATAGTTCAGTTCCAAAAACAGTATACTTATATTTCCCTCTATACTTTCATCTAATATAGTTCAAATTTGAAAGTACCAGTTTTGCTGGACCACCTAGTTGAAATACATGACCCAAGAAACCAAATATTCTTACCTATTACAAATGTGTTTTTACATATTAACTGCCACTTTTGGTCTGTAATCAATTCAGAACTTGTTAGATAAACAAAAATCATCTCCTTTGTTTGAGGGTTGCCTCTAAGTGAATAAACGTATTATTCATTTTCCGGTGCTATCAGCATTTGATCTTTAGCTCTGATGTATATTAAAAACTACTGCGTGAATGGTACGTATGTGTAAGAACATATACAGCTCATATATTCATTACAGAGATACATGCAAAAGCACAGAGCATATTTTTAAATCCTGGGATCAATATAGTACCATATTCTTAAGTAGCTGTTGAGATGAAACACACATACCCTAAAATTTGTACAGCTTCTCAGTAGGAGAAAGCTCCAGAAACAGCCTGAAAAGTCACACCAGCTGCTGAAGAGGAAGCTGCCTGGGCCTTGAAACACGCTGCAACTGGGCTAATGTCTCCCGATATTATGTCATTAATAAAAATCTACCATCTCAAACTTACGCATCTGAATCTCATTTTTAAAATGTGCTCTTTATTTTTGTCCTCAGACTACTCTGCAGCTCCTAGATCTTGTTTCGTTCCGGGTGGAAAGGAGAGAAGAGATGGGTACTCCCCGACTAGCCCACAGGCCTGGAGCTCTTAGCCATTTTGTCTCGTGATGAATGCAGGAATGAGAAATACCTAAGGAAAAAACTGCAGTGATCCAGATCATAATAAATGATAACACTTTGTTGGTTTAAAAAAAATACAAAGAAACAGAAAAGCCAAAAAAATCTAATCAGACCAGGTTTTGATGTGTGCAGTTTACTTTTATTTTATTGGCAGTTAAAACTCATCTTGTATTTAGAAACCTTTCGAAATTTGTCCCTGTAATGTTTTCAATTAGAAGCTTTCTTGCATGTGCTGCATCAAGGGAAAAACAACACTTAGAGTTAGAACTAAGGTACTCCCAGAGACAAATATGATTAATGGGATAATCTTGTAGATTACAATAGTTAGAGGCAGTTCCTGCCATTCCCCGCTCTCCAAGGACTGGGACCACTCACTCCAATACAAACAGCTGCACATTCCTCAATACCATTATTATCCAATGGAAGGCTGCATTCAGCATGTTAAAATTCCTATAATATCCACATTTGGCAATTTCCTATTGTGCAACTTCAGTTTCAGAAGTTAAAGCTTCAAGTTCCATGTGATTACTTGATAGAGTTTACAAATGGAATTGATTTTCTCAAGCGCCATTAAAGGTTACTCTGTGAGAAACCAAACAAAGACTGCCCCAACAAGCAAAACAGCTTTTATGTGGCACATTGAAAATACAAAGGGCAGTCTTGTCATCTACCAGTCAGTCCCCCAGAGTCCCCCTGAGGGGCAGGTGAACGTTTTTATTCCTGGTTTACAGGGAAGAAACAATCACAGAGAAGTTAAGAGACTTGTGCAGGGCTTGGCTGAACTGATGGTGGAGAAAGGATTAAGAAAGCCAGTTTCCCTGTCTCTAGGTCCCATGTTCAGTCCACCAGGCAAGCCAGCTGCTTCTAAGACAATTTCTCAGTTCCACCCCAAGGAAAATATAAATTCCCCTCTATCTCCACAAACGATACATGCTTTAGTGGTAGTGGGTGAAATCTGATTGTAACCTTTTTCTTTTTTCTTTCTATGGTAGAGATGAAAAAAAACCTTTGAAGAGGCCAGGTACCTTGGCTCATGCCTGTAATCCTAGCACTTCGAGAGGCTGAGGGTGGTGCATCACCTGAGGTCAGCAGTTCAAGACCAGCCTGGCCAACATGGTGAAACCCCGTCTCTACTAAAAATACAAAAATTAGCCAGGTGTGGTGGTACGCACCTGTAATCCCAACTACTCTAGAGGCTGAGGCAGGAGAATGCTTGAACCCGGGAGGCACAGCTTACAGTGAGCCAAGATCACACCACTGCACTCCAGCCTGGGTGACAGAGCGAGACTCCATCTCAAAAAAAAAAAAAAAAAAAAAACGGCTTTGAAGAATCCCTAGTAAATGTCTGGGCAAAATTTCCTCTTAGATGTGTCCCACTCTATTTCCCAAATTAGCTTCTTTTCTTCCTTACCATGTTGGGGATACACTGACTAATCTGCACTTTCTCAACTCTAAGCAAAGACTCCTCCTTGGTTAATATGTTGGATCCTTCAATACTTTTTCTATTTGCCCAGGAGTTTTTAGCCTCCTGACATTCCTCTGCAAATTGGCTTCAACGACAAGACATAAAGCTAGCTCTAAGGAAAACTGTAACCCAGAGGAACTTTTTCCTCTGTACCCTGCTTCCTCCTGCTGGCACCATTTTCCTCCAAAAGCTGGAAAGAATCCTCCCAAGAAAATCAGCATTTTAGGTCAGTTTTTCTAGTAAAGCCAGCAAAATACAAAACTGTTCATATTAAGATATAAATAGCTGATGCCAGCTTAAAGTGCTCCTAGGCATTTGCATATTGCAGGACCCAAAGCTTGAAACTGCAGAGAAGCTCTGGTGTGTAACAGGTGGAGGGAGACCTTGTTTGTAGTCCCTGAAATCATCCCATAGGCCAGGGGCTCCTAAACTTTAGAGGGTATTAGCATCACCTGGAGGGCTCCTTAAAGCACAGATTGCTGGTCCCACCCTTAGAGTTTCTGATTCAGTAGGTGTGGGATGAGGCCCAAGAATTGGCATATTTAACAAACTCCCAAGTGATGCCACTGGTTGGTGGGTCACGCTTTGAGCAGCGCTGATTTCAATACTGCCTGTTCCATGGACACAGGAAAACAGTCCCGGCAAGAACTGTTCACAATGCCCAGAATCAAATAAAGCCATAGCCCCAACCTGGGGGTGGGGCATGGCATGGGGGATGACCTAAGAGAACCTGAGTGGGTAGAATGGAGATTTCGGCTAAGTGTCTTGCTTTGCAATTCTTTTCGACCCAGGCCAACCAGAAAAGGAGACTCTTGAGCTTGGGGAACTTTATAAAGGACACCTTTTCAGAGTATTTAGATTTGAGGATGGTTAACCAGCACTCTAATTGACCTCAGCTGTCACAGTGGTACACAAAGATGTTGCTCAGTACCCAGGGACCAACCATCTGGGGTTTATAGATCAATATCCACATCTTGAACTGCACTTGAAAGCAAATTAAAACCCATACAAACTGCACAGTGTACAAGCCAAGGTGTGAGCAACGATTTGCAAAAACTCTTCAATTAGAGTCCATCAGAAATGTTTCTTGCTTTTTTTCTTCCATTCCACCTAGAATGCTAGTGATTTTATTTTTCTTTCAGACATCACAGATGTTGTTTAGGGGAATTGTACAACACTGACAATCTAAAAACCTGAACTTTGGAGAGTGTATACAAATTGGAACCTATTATCAAATAGAAAATTTGTGAGTCAATTTATGTACCCACAAAACCTAGGGAAAACAGTCACTAAAATCCAACTTGTCTTCAACATGGATGTTAGTGATGTCACTCAGCATCCATATTATAAGGGGGTGTGAGAGAGAGAAATTGAAAGGCAATATACAAACTGCCTCCATACTTCTCCACCTATAAAAAAATAAAGAATAGGCCGGGCACGGTGGCTCATACCTATAATCCCAGCACTTTGGGAGGCCAAGGCAGGTTGATTATGAGGTCAGGAGTTCAAGATCAGCCTGGCCAAGATCTTGGTGAAACCCCGTCTCTACTAAAAATACAAAAGAAAAATTAGCCTGGCGTGGTGGTGGGTGCCTGTAATCCCAGCTACTCGGGAGGCTGAGGCAGAGAATTGCTTAAACCTGGGAGGCAGAGGATGCAGTGAGCCAAGATCACACGACTGCACTCCAGTTTGGGTGACAGAGTGAAACTCTGTCTCAAAAAAAAAAAAAAAAAAAAAAGAATATATTGTTTGAATTTCATACAGTGAAAAAATAAAAAGGAAATGTGAGGGGGTTGCCGTGGGGGCGGGGACAGAGAGCATCAGGATAAATAGCTAATGCATGCTGAACTTAACACCTAGGGGATGGATTGATGGGTGCAGCAAACCACCATGGCACATGTTTACCTATGTAACAAACCTGCACATTCTGCACATGTATCTGGGAACTTAAAATACAATGAAATTTTTTTTAATGTGAGACATACTTTCAATGTCTCAAGTATGTCTTTTGGTATAAAATACATCTAAATTAATTTCTTGTCTCCATGGAATTGGAGGGCACACCATATAGGTTTTTCAGACTTGGAAAAGCATGGCTTCTCTCTGCTACTCTCTCTTCAGCAGAAAACTTCCTAAGGAACTTTTGAAAGTCGAACTTGGCTGTAACTTCTACTTAAACACACATGTAGACTTTTGAATGAACATAAACATCTTCACTACATTCTGTTTTCCTCTTTTACTCTAGTGATTTCCGCTGTGGTTTCAGGCTGCTCAATGCCAAGCTGTGGGCAATCATTTGCTAAATCAGTTAAAAGGCCTTCAAGTTAAGCAGTAATTTGGACTACAATAGTCTGTGGTGGTTTCCCAATACAATCTTGGGAAGGAAAGACAACACGTCACTTCTCTAAAAGTTGGCTTCTGTTTCCAGAGCTCAAGTGCATTTTAGGTGCCTTGAACCATGAATATCCCAGAACTATACAATTTGGTGGAAAATTAGATCAATTCATTTTTTGTATATTGTTCATATTTTGAAAAATGAATAGCTTCCCTTTTCTAAGCTGGAAAGTGTGCAGAAATGATACATTAAAGCGTTTGGGGTTAAGAATCTTAGAGTCTATTTAGATGCACAAATAAGAGGCAAAATCTCCACCACCAACTCATTCTTGTAAAAATCCTTAAATGGAAACTTCTCTTCCTCACCAACTTCCCTAATCTAATGTTCTTTTTTTTTTTTTTTCAGAGAGGTGGGAGACAGGGCGTTGAGAAAGCTTAAAATTCTAGTCTCCCAGAAATGGTCACACAGTAGTTTAACAGCATTCAGGAAACTGAACCCATTTAGCCAAACAATTCAGTGAGGATCCACTGAATGCCCAAAACCATGGTAGGCACTCTGAGAAATTAAAAGCTGTTTAAAGGGACAAGATTAGCACAAATGTAAAGATGGAAGAATGATGGTCGATGGTATTTGATCATGTACAACATTGTGAGATGTTATTATAAGGAAGAAAATTAAAGTTTTTAATTTTTTTTTTTTTTTAAAGAAACAAGATCTCACTCTGTCATCCAGGCTGGAGTGCAGTGGTATAATCATGGCTCACTGTAGTCTTGGGCTCCTGGGCTCAAGCAATCTTCCCATCCCAGCCTCCCAAGTAGCTGAGACTACAGGAATATACTAATTTTTAAATTTTTCTGTAGAGACAGTGTCTCACTATTTTGCCCAGGCTGGTCTGCAACTCCCAGCCTCAAGTAACTCTCCTGCCTCAGCCTCCCAAAATGTTGGGATTACAGGCGTGAGCCACCACACCCAGCCCTGAGAACTTTTGGTCCTATAAAAATTCTAGACTTTGTATCTAGAATCCCATTTCAGAATTCTCTTACTTGGCTGAGAATGAATGGAAAGCGGGGTCAGAGGGTGGAAAAGGAATAGGTTTGATTTCCCAGGCACTGTATATAGGTACTTGAACTTAATCCCTTAAATTCTCTAAGCCTCAGTATTTTGCCCCATGAAATAGAGATAAGAATACCTACCTCAGAGTGTAGTGAGGATTAAATAACCCAGCTAAAACCCATAGTATGGAGCTCACAATTGAAAGTAAAATAGGGCTGGGTGCAGTGGCTCACGCCTGTAATCTCAGCACTTTGGGAGTCCGAGGCAGGCAGATCACTTGAAGTCAGGAGTTCAAGACCAGCCTGGCCAATATGGTGAAACTCCAACTATACTAAAAATACAAAGATTAGTGAGGCAGAGTGGTACACACCTGTAATCCCAGCTACTTGGGAGGTTGAGACGCAAGAATTGCTTGAACCCAGGAAGCAGAGGTTGCAAGGTTGCGGTGAGCCGAGATTGTGCCACTGCACTCCAGCCTGGGCAACAAGCAAGACTCTGTCTCAAAAAAAAAAAAAAAAAAGGAAAAAAAGAAAGGAAGTAAGTAAAATAGACAGTAGCTGTTATTATTATGACATGATCTGATCCTTCTCATCACTTGGCCTAATTTGTTTGGAGTAAAGAATATTTCACCTCTCCAGCCAGTGCTGTGGGTTTCCAGTCTGGATCTAAAGACCCAAACTTTCAACATCCTCTTCTCCTTAATTATTTCTGTTTGGGGTTTGATGTACTGATCATTCTGTGCTCCTATTCCTTCACTCCTTTCCATATTCCCCCCTCAATACTAGATTTAGAACCTCTCTTCAGTCTTTCTATTTTGAACACATTTAATTTTTGAGAGAAGAAGAACCTCTTACATTTGAATGGGCTATCTTTTCAAGATGCTTGTATGCCCCTTCTCATTTTGCTCTTATAAAGCCTTGTGACAGAAATAAGGCCAATATTTGTTTTCTCATCTGTAATGTAGGAACAAGGCACAGAGAGATTTCACAATATGCCTAAGGTCACAACAGGAGACTCTAGCAGAGCCAGGATGACAACCTGTTTTTTTCTCACCCACAGTTCTGCATGATTTTCCTAAAATGTTGCACCTAGAACTTACTGCAGTATTTTGTTATTTTGCCCGGAAACCTTTAAGATAGATCATAGCCTGATGTTGTATGGAGCCTAGTGAGATAGCTGGCATTCATTCACTTGTTGCTCAGTAAATATCTCCTGAGTGCTAACTAGGTACCAAGCACTCTTTTAGGCACTAAACATAACCATAAACAAAAGAGACAATAAGAAGGTTGAGGTTGATAGCAATACCTGTCTGCAAGTTCTTGCAATAACAAATACTCAACAAATGGGGTTCGTTTTGTAGACCTAATCTTTGAAAACATAAGACCCACTGCGAGGGGGGGCAGTTATTACATTCAGCCCTTGGTAGTAAAATCATAAGAACCATTGATGTAGATGACGGCAATAGATCACATTTCCACTCCCACCCAGGCATCTCTGTTCATGATTCCCTGCAGGACCAGGTGGAGATGTGTGCCTGGGTCAGTATAAACCTCTCTGTGTTTCAAGCACACACCTTTGGGAAGGTGACAGTGTGGTGGGGGGACAGCAAACTGCCAGTCTAGAAAGCTGCTCCAGGCCTCAGTTTCTCATCTGTGAAATTAAGATATTGGCCTAGAGATCCATGGGATCCATCAGGGATCACCCCAGCTCTAAGCATCTATGATACTGTGGGGATGGAGATGAAAATGTTTCATTTAACATCTGGTCAAGAGTCCAAGTAAACAGGTGAGCAACTCTCTTGCATACCTAGAGAGTGTGAGCCTGACTAAATCCTTTCACTCTTGGAATGAGAAGGAAATAGTAAACCCACTTTCTATGCTAATCATGTGACATTTTACCAAACTCTGAGTTTAGAAAGATGTTAGAAAATCTGGCTTTTGTTGAATATATTTAGATCGATTGTATCAAGCCATGTTCCCTGATACATATTAGGATTGTACCTCAAGGTCTTGGGTAGCCTTAGGTCATATCTCAGCTGTGGTTCTTTTGTTAAGAGCAAGAAGTATGTGGAAATATTTTGTTTTGTTTTTATCAATCTCAGTAGCTCACGTGATGTCCTTCAAGAGCCAGCCATACTCTGGGGCTTATCGTCTTGGCAGAAAAAGCAACTGTCCAGAGGTCAAACAAGGGCCCGTTTCCTCCCCTACAAGCCAGCTGAGACCTTCCATTCCCAGACTGAGTTTCAGTTCTTTAGTTTCGCCTTAAGGCTTTGTTCCCTAATAAAATGCAACACACTGGAATGACTGTCACTCAAGTTACTCTCAGATTTACTTTACAAGGATGAGTTGAGATCAACTTTTAATGAGCAGAGGAGGGCCAAATAGACCATGTGTGCTTGGGGGAGAAGAGCTGTGTCCCTGGGATGGGACACAGCTTTTTGGAACCAGAGGCTAGAAGCACCAAAGCCGAACAGTTCCTTCTCACTGGTGCTTCCCAGGCAGAGCCTCACAAAACAGCACAATCATGGCAATTCCCCTGCGTGGCTTCTTTAAGAACCCTACTTTCCCTGGTTTAAGTAAACTCAAATATTTCATTAGTATTTCTGGAAGCACACATTTTCAACTCTTGCTGCTTTCTTGGCTGTTGATTGATTGTCATCACCATGTGTAGAATCATGGATCTAAGAATCCTTAGTGTCACTTAGTCCAGTTTCTTCCCCAAATAAAGCATCTCTTCTAGGATATCTCCCCCATTGATGGCCACTATGTAGGTGCTTGAACCTTTGCAGTAACAAGGACCTCATTGCTTCATAAGGCACTGTGTTACATGATGAACTATTATATTTTTGGGAAGTTCTTGTTATTGAATCAAACTTTTTCTCTTTAAACTTCAATTGATCATTTCTAGTCTCCCAGAATTACTTTGGTTAATGGATCTCAAAATCTAAATTCAAACATTGTCACCTAAGCATGAAGTCCTCCCCTTTTTTTGTTCCTCTCACTAGTCTAGTTTTATGAACAATCTTATGAAACTTTGATGACCACACAATCTGACAAGCCCATTCCTATTTCAAAAGGAAAGGAAGGCAGGGATCTACAAGCTAATGTCTCCAGAGCAGATCTTAGCACAATTCTGATTCTGCACCCAGCACATGACATTCTCCCTGGAGTTAATCCCAATGCCTACTTAATAGGTTAGCGTCCCAGCATTTAATACCTTATCACATTAAGAGTTTCTAACATCTCACTTAAAATTAATCCATAGGGTTTATTTTTGACATAAACTCAAAAGGAAATAGCTTCCCATCCAAATTAACTACAAAATTGGGAAAAAACTTTAAAAGTTTTTGTATTAGACTGTACGCGACTGCCTACTGTATTTAACTGGACTCTTCATGACATCTAGTGGCGAAATCTGGAAGAGTATCCAGTACTCTAAACGTGGCAGAAGGAGGGAAAACAATTCTTAATCCTATTTGATATTCACTCTTTGAATATTATGTTTTGTGAAATTGTAAACTGAATTCATCTTTCGATCCATTACAATAGTATACTCATTTTTATTTTAGGCATATCTGTGGCTTTATACCTTTTAAATTTGGGCTGACTTTGCAATCAATCACATCCATTTTTTCAGGGATGTCAGAAAGAACCACAGTGGTTTAGGGAGAAAAACAACATTCTGGATAAGCATAAATAACTACATTTTTAACTGGAAACATACCACAAAAATGTTTTGCATAACTGTATTCATCTTCAAATGTAGTTTTAAGACTCAATTCCTATGAAATCTGAGTCATTTATAGCTAACCTCGAATGTATTGTTATTCACAATTAGAAGCAGATAAATTTCACAGGCAGAGAAGCTGACAAGTCTTTAAGACTTCACACTTAGTTTTGCAGGAAGAGTTGAAGTTAATTAGAAGTGATTATACATACGTTGCATGTGTGTGTGTATTTGTGTTGTTGCACACAGACACCACAACGGCCTTGGGAAGGTTGCATTTTTTTATGTTTTAAAAATAAACATAATCTCCTTCCCATGTGTTGCTATAAGCCCAGTAAATCTAGGAAGCTCAGCAGGGTTGAACAAGGTCATTTCTCGTCAGGACTCCAAGGGGGAGCAGGAAGCAACCCTGTGCATCAGATGCTGGCATCCTAATCCCTGCTCAGCAAGAGCTTCCCAGGCATGTGGGACAGGTCGTGCCAGCGCCGACACACTGGCAGACCGAGGCTCTGACGCCAGCCACGCTCGGTATCAGCACTGCGGCTCCCTACCCACCGTGCCCCTGGAAGACGAAAATATATCCTCACTCTCGCAGTAAAGGCAGGATTCCAACTGAGTCTGCTCACTTCTTGGTTCTGGTAAACAGGAAAGTAGTCATGAAAAGATGCATCTAATCACTATCTCAGCATCAGGGAGGCTTTATTGATTTGGTTTTTGGTCGAATTTAAATATATGTTAAATAAATATATAAAGACATGTAAATAAATTATTTTGTTAAATTTAAGATATATATTTAAAACAAATGGGTAATAAATACATGTTTAAATTCAACAAAACCCAAAACAAATGGAGAAAAAATATATATAGATATATATCTCCATTGATCTTCTGCTATAGGGAAGAAACAGAACATATACCAAAAGACATTATAAACATGTGGGTAACAACAACTCCAGAATAATATGTAAGAAACAGAGAGTGGTGGTTCCCTGTGAGAAAGATCTGGAGACTAGAAGTGGGGTAGAGATATGGAGATGAGGAAATCATTTTTCTCTGTATACTTATACTCTTTGAAAACTAGCTGTATTGCCTAGTAAAGAAATGTATTTCAGCCAGGCGCGGTGGCTCACACCTGTAATCTTGGAACTTTGGGAGGCTGAGGCAGGTCAGGAGTTCGAGACCAGCCTGGCCAACATGGCAAAATCCTGTCTTTACTAAAATTACAAAAAAATTAGCCGGCTGTGGTGGTGTGCACCTGTAATCCCAGCTACTTGGGAGACTGAAGCAGGAGAATTGCTTGAACCCAGGAGAAAAAGGTTGTGGTTAGCTGAGATTGCACCACTGCACTCCAACCTGGGTAAGAGTGAGACTCCGTCTCAAAAAAAAAAAAAAAAAAAAAAAAAGTATTTCAATTTTAAGATACCATAAATAATTTGGCGCAAAATTTGTCCTCACCTTGGTGTGAGGTGATATAGGTCTTTGGATGTACGATTTTAAAAATTAATAAGGTGACTTCTGTTTTCTAGTTTAGAATATAAGGTGCTTAAAAGTCACCATTCTGGCTGGGTGTGGTGGCTCACACCTGTAATCCCAGCACTGTGGGAGGCCGAGGCGGGCAGATCACCTGAGGTCAGGAGTTCAAGACCAGACTGGCTAACATGGTGAAACCCCATCTCTACTAAAAATACAAAAATTAGCTGGGCAAGGTGGCACACACCTGTAATCCCAGACACTCAGGAGGCTGAAGCAGGAGAATCATTTGGATCCAGGAGGCAGAGGTTGCAGTGAGCAGAGATCGTACCATCGTGCTCCAACCTGGGCGACTTCTCAAAAAAAAAAAAGTTACCATTCCATCCAAACAACAAGTAAAAAACTACATATACTGGAAAATCAACAACTCTTCTTAGATCCATAAGCTCCTCACAGAGATTCATCAGTGAGGTCACAGGGGAGGCCACTGCCCCACAAGTTGGAGAGAGAGGCAGATACAGAGAAGCATAACGTACTGGAGCAGAAGCCTGCACAGGAACCAGCACCAGTAAGAAAATCTAAACTATAACTGATGAAGAGATGGAGGCTCCATGTGGATAAGCCTGAGAGATAAGAACACAGGGGGACCCAGTAATAGAATGGGACCCCACATTTTTGCAAATTTTACTTCCAGGGGTCTCACAGTGAAGATCAGAGAAAAATCTCCTCGTGCTTCCACAGGAGGAGGGGAAAAGCAACCATTCTGAAATTTGCCTAAGCATGCTGTTCGTAACAAGGACTGCTCTCGGTAGAAATTATTTTACCAGAGCTTAACCAGCTGGGGTTTTATTGGAGCTCATCTGACTTGGGGGAAGGGGAATACCCAACTCTAGCGCCCTTCAGCCACCCTGTCCCACCCAAGGAGGGCAAGCCGGGACAGAAGAATTTGTGAAGTTCACAGGGCAGAGGCACAGGCTTACTGAGACTGAGACCTACTCATAAGACTATAGAACATTCCCCTCCCCTGTACCTTACTGTGACATTACTAAAAGCCTATTTACCACAGTATCTTTTACCTAGTACCTCGTGTCCACCATGCAATAAAAAATTACAAAACATACCAAAGACAAACAACATAACCTGAAGTGACTGAAAGAACATCAGAACCAGAGCCACATTTGGAAGGAAGGTTGGCATTATCAGAGCAGGAATTTTGTACAACTATGATTTATATGCAAAAGGCTTTAATTGAAAAAGTAGACAACATGCAAGAAGAGATGGATAATGTAAGTAGAGAGATAAAAATTCTAAGAATCTAAAGGAATGCTAGAGATCAAAAACACAGAAATGAAGAATGCCTTTGATGGACTCATTAGTAGACTGGAGATGGCTAAGAAAAACATATCTGAGCTTGAGGATATAATATTAGAATCTTCCAAAACAGAAAAGTAAAGAGAAAAAAGACAGAAAACAGTAACGACAACAATAACAACAACAACAAAAAAAACCAGAGCAGAATATTCAAGAACTCGGAGACCACTGTAAGGTGTAACATATGTGTAATGGGAATTCCACAAAGGGAAGAAAGAGAAAAATGAACAGAAGCAGTATCTGAAGCAATAATAACTGAGAGTTTCCCCAAATTAATGCCAGATACCAAATCACAGATTCAGGACTCTCACAGACTTTCTCAGACAAACAAAAACTGAGGGAATTTGTTGCCAGTAGACCTGCCTTGCAAGAAGTGTTGTTAAAAATAAGTTCTTCAGAGAAAAAGGAATTGATATAGGTCAGACACTCAGATCTAAATAAAGAGCATTGGAGAAGATATAAGTGAAGGTAACATAAAAACTTTCATTTTTCGTATTCTTAGCTGATCTAACATAAAGTTTGTTCAAAATAATAATGCCAATAATACATATTATTTTACGTATGTTTATACAGATGCACACTTACACTTACGTGGAAGTGAAATAAATGGCAGAAATGATACAAGGCATAGGAAGAAGAAATTAGGATTATTTTCTTATTATCTGTACTTGTGCTATGTGAGAAGCAGTATAGTGTTTTTTGAAAATGGACTTGAATTAGTTGGAAATGCATATTGAAAACTCTCGGGTAAACATTTTTAAAAAGTAAAACATGATATGCTAAGAAAGAAGAGAAAATGGGATTACACAAAATGCTCAATTAAAACCACAAAAGGAAGCAAAAGTGTGGAAGACAAAAATGAGAACAAAGAACAAGGCAACAAACAGAAAACAGTAACAAATATGGTAAGCATTAATCCAACTATACTAATAATCACTTTAAATATCAATGGTCTAAATGTATCAATTAAAAGACAGATATTACCAGAGTGGACATATTATATAAGCTGTATCCAGTCATTGAAGAATACACATTCTTTTCAAGTATACTTTCAAAAACCACATTTACAAAACATTTATGGAAATGTATTATATAGGGCCATGAATCAAATTCCAACAGATTTCAACAGTTAAATCAGAGAAATGTTTTCTGACCTCAATGCAATTAATCTAGAAATTAAAGACAAACATATCTAGAAAATATCCATCTGTTTGGAAATTAATACATGTATTTCTGAATAGCTAATGGGACAAAGAAAAGACTAGAAAACATTTGGTCTTCTACACCACAGTAAACAGGCCTTGTGTATGGTAGTTAAGCCAGTTCCCTTAGAAGTAAATATGCCTTAAAGCATATATTTAAATGAGTAAGTCTCCACTACAAGTAGAAAAAAAGAATAAACTATTAATGCATGCAACAACATAGATGGATGGATTTAAAAATAATTAGATTGGCCGGGCGCGGTGGCTCAAGTCTGTAATCCCAGCACTTTGGGAGGCCAAGGCAGGTGGATCACGAGGTCAGGAGATCGAGACCATCCTGGCTAACATGGTGAAACCCTGTCTCTACTAAAAAAAAAAAAATACAAAAAACTAGCCGGGCGTGGTGGCGGGCGCCTGTAGTCCCAGCTACTCAGAGGCTGAGGCAGGAGAATGGCGTGAACCCGGGAGGCGGAGCTTGCAGTGA
This sequence comes from Macaca mulatta, assembly GCF_049350105.2. Lineage (NCBI taxonomy): Eukaryota > Metazoa > Chordata > Mammalia > Primates > Cercopithecidae > Macaca > Macaca mulatta. The sequence goes on along the minus strand of NC_133423.1, from coordinate 24,426,120 downwards.
GCCGAGATCGCGCCACTGCACTCCAGCCTGGGCGACACAGCGAGACTCTGTCTCAAAAAAAAATTAAAATTAAAATTAAAAAATAAAAATAAAAATAATTAGATTGAATAAGTCAGAAAAAAGGAATTCATACTGTATAATTTTACTTATATAAAATTCTAAAAAATATTTGGAAAATATCCTTTGGAAAAAAATTCCAAAAAATGCAAACTAATCCATAGTGACAGAAAGCTGATCAGTGGGTGCCTGAGAAGGAAGACAACAGGGGTTATGAAGGGCACAGGAAATACTGGGTGTGAGGGATATGTTCACTTTCGTCACTGTTGTCATGGTACCACTGATGAATACATAGCGTAAAATATATCAAATTGTACACTAATTTTGTATAATTAATTGTGTCAATTATATCTAAATTGTTTTTTAAAAGATGACTAAAAAGATCAAAAACATGAATAAAAATGAAAAGAAAAAACAGTCCATAGAAATAGACTCAAAAGGACTCAAATAATTGAATATTCAGACATAAACTTTAAAACAGCTATATTTAGACTGCTTTATCCAGCTATGACAAAGTAATTTCTGGCAAACCAATGTGCCCAAGAAGGTAAAAAACTAGATAAAATGTGATTGCATCCACATTGGAGCCCTCTTGAGGCAACCAAAATTTAACGGGCTGATTTCACAGAGGAAGGAACTGTTGAAAGTTAACCTTGTGCAGGTACGTTTTTCTCTCATTGGATACAGCTGAAAGTCTGGACAAAGGATGCAGGCAAAAGGCCACTACTGGGAAGCAGAGAAACCAGAGAGCCTTCGGCCATCTCCCAGATCTAGACAGACAGAAGTCAGAGGCTTGAGGATCCAAAATCTCAGCAAGAAGAGAGAAGTAGAGAACAAATCTTGACACACGGCTGATTTTTCCCTCAAGACATTTGCCAAATAATGAAACTGTATCAGATTAGAGGTAAGAAATCTAGAAAACTCTGAAAAATAAGTATTCCTCAGTCTCACAGTGTCAAGGAGAAACAATTGAAGTTCAGTCTTACAGGGAAGGGGCCTCAGTACCTATCAGGTTGGCACAAAAGTAATTTCAGTTTTTGCTATTACTTTTAAACTGAAATTCCTTTTTCACCAACCTGACACGTTAGGCTGCCTGGTCTCAGCTTAGTTACTCATTGGATAAGGTAACCTGCCCCACTATGCCCATCGTAAATCCATTCTGTAGGAAGATAATATTACCCAGACCCTTTACAATTGTTCATGTGCAATGTCTGAAATGCAATAGATATTAAATAAATACTAATAAAATATATTAGGCATGACAAGAGATAGAACTAAATGACCAAAGTCCAAGAGAAAAAAAAACAGGAAGTAGAAACAATCCCAAAACTGATTCAGATATTGGAGTTAGCAGAAAAGGACTTTAAAATAAGTACAATTGCTATGTGGAAATGGACATGGGAAATTTTTTTAATTACATAAAAAGATGGAGAATATCATTAGAGAATTGGAATCTATTGAAAAGAATCCAATAAAAATTCTAGCAATGAAAAGTGTAAATACTGAAATTAAGAACTTGATAAATTTAACAGATTAGAACACCAACAGATGATGATAAGAGAACTGAAAGATGTATCATTAGAAAATATGTAGACTGCAATGCAAAAAAGTAAAAGGATAGAAAACACAGAAGAAATGGTAAGACACAGTAAAAAGGACTGGTATACATTTAATTGGAATTAAGGAAAGAAGAGAGAAAATGGAACAGAAAATGGGCAAATGATTTTTCACACTGTTAAAAGACTTAAGTAAAAATTATAATACTATATTGTGGAGTTTATAACATTTAAATTATAATATATGTGATAATATTAGCACAATTGATGAAGGCTAAGTAAAACCATAAAGTTATAAGTTTCCTATATTTTACGTGAAGTAGCCTAATATGTTAAATCTAAGTGATACATTAAAGATACATGATGCATTCCCTAGAGCAATCATAAAAAAGAGAAATTTAAAGGGAATTATGATAAATTCTGATTAACACATAAGGACACAGGTGAAAAAGAAAAGAAAAACTAAACACAGATGGGACAACTAGAAAACAAATAGCAAAATGGTTGACCTAAATAAATCATATCAATAAGTACTCTAAATGTAAATAGAATAATTCCAATTTTAAAAAGCAGAGATTTTTCACACTGGATTAACAAAGAAAGACCCATCTAATTGCTTTCCACAAGAGACATATTTGAGATACAGAGATACAGATACACGGAAAGTAAAAAAATGGAAAAAGCAATCCCATGAAAACAATCGGAATAAAGATAGAAGGACTATATTAACTTCAGACAAAATAAACATCACGACAAGGAGTATTACCAGAGATAAGAGAGACATTTATGATTAGAAAGTCAATCCATCAGAAACACATAAGGTATATATGCTTAAGTCAAATGTACAATCATAGTTGGAGTTATTACACTGCTGTCTCAAAATTTAACAGAATAGGTGGGCCAGTGGCTCACACCCATAATCCCAGCACTTTGGGAGGCCAGGGCAGCTGATAGTTTGAGCCCAGGAGTGCAAGACTAGCCTGGGCAACATGGCAAGACTCCATCTCTACAAAAAAAATAAAAATTAGCCAGGTGTGGTGGTGTGCACCTGTACTCCAGCTATTTGTGGGGGCTGAGGCAGGAGGATCACTTGAGCCTGAGGGATCGAGGATACAGTGAGCCGGGATAACATCACTGCACTCTAGCATGGGTGACAGAGTGAGACTCTGTCTCAGAAAAATGGAGGTGGGGCTGGGCGTGGTGGCCCACACCTGTAATCTCAGCACTTTGGGAGGCTGAGGCGGGCAGATCACGAGGTCAGGAGTTCGAGAGCAGCCTGGCCGACCTGGTGAAACCCCATCTCTATTAAAAATACAACAAGTAGCCAGGTGTGGTGGTGTGCACCTGTAATCCCAGCTACTCGGGAGGCTGAGGCAGGAGAATCGCTTGAATCTGGGAGGTAGAGGTTGCAGAGAGCTGAGATCATGCCATTGCACTCCAGTCTGGGTGACAGAACAAGACTTCATCTTTAAAAAAAAAGGAAAAAAGAAAAAGAAAAAAAGGAGGTGGGAGGATTTAATAGAATAACAAATACTAAAGTAAGGACATCATCAACCATCTTGATCTCATTGATAATTTATAAAGTACTCAACAACTGCAGAATATACATTCTTTTGAAGTGTACATAGAACATTCATCAAGATAAACTGTTATGCTGGGACATAAAACGAGTCTCAAAAATTTCTAAAAGATCAAAATTTTAGAGTATGTTCTCTTACAAAAATGGAATTAAATCAAAAATCAACAAAAAAGATATCTGGAAAATTCCAAAGTATTTGGAAATTAAACAATAGATTTCAAAATTACCCATGAATCAAAGAATAAATTATGAGAGAAATTAGAAAATATTTTCAATTAAGTAATGATTTAAAAACATCCAAAGTTTTTGTGTGCAACTGAAGCTTAGCTCAGTAGCAAGCATAGCTCAGTAGGAAGTTTATAATTTTAAATGCTTATATTAGAAAAGAAGAAAAATTACTATTTATGATCAAAGTTTTTACATTAAGATAGAAAAAGAAAAGCAAATTTAAGTAGAAACAAGAAAATAATAAAGAGAAGTGTGTATGTAAATCAATAAAATTTTAAAATGACAAAACAATTGAGAAGATTAATAAAATTGATAACTCCATTTACCAGTTTACTTTACAAAGAGAGAGAAAGAGAGAAAAAGATAAATTACCAAAAATGGGAATGAAAAGCTGGTCAGTACTATAGATCTTTCAGACATTCAAGGATAATAAGGGATTATTATTTAAAACCTTATGCTAATAAATTTGACAAATGAAAGACAAATCTCTTGGAAAATAAAATTTACAATTTTAATCACAACAAGAAAGTTAAACTCAAGGTCATGTAGAAAATCTCAATAACCCTAATAGCTATCAAATATATAAAATAGGTGTTTTTATATGTACACATATTTAAAGATGTACTTCTAAATGTTTATATATTTAAAGATGTATTTTTAAATACATATATATTTTAAAAGCTTCTAACCAAAACCTGGTGAGTTCTATGTAACATTTAAAGTATAACCAGAAAAACCCTGATATCAAAACCCAGTAAAGAAATATTGTTAATAACCATAGACACAAAAGATCCCTATTATACTATTAGCTAATTTAATTGACCAATATATGAAAATAATATTTCATCAAGACCAAAAGTAGTTAATCCAAGGAATGCAAGGTTGGTCTAATATTTTAAAAATTGATTTACATTATTCACCATATTGACAAAACAAAGAAACACATAATCATCTCAATAGATGCAGAAAAAGTGCTCAGCAAAATTAATCACCAATTCATGATTCTTTTTTAACTTCAAGAAAATTTGAAATAGAAAGAAACTTCTTTAATTTGATAAAGGACTTTTTTTAAAAAACTTACAATTAACAACTTCTAATAGTGAAACACTGAATGCTATCCCCCTACGATCAAGAATAAAGCAAGATTATCTGCTTTGTCTACTTTTATTTAATATTGTACTGAAATTCCTAGGCATTGCAATAAGGCCAATAAAGGAAATCAAAGGTACAAACTTAGGCAAACTTAGGAAAGGAATATTTAAAACTATTTGCATATGACATGATTGTTTACATAGAAAATAATAAGAAGTGTATAAAAACCATTAAAACTAATAAAAGTGTTTATTAAGATGACAGATTAAAGGTCAATATATAAATATGAACAGTATTAGTATATACCTGCAACAAACAATTGAAAAACGAAATGTTAAGTCTAATAAATGAAAGGCCTCCATGCTGAAAACTGTGAAACAATGCATTTAGAAATTAAAGATCTAAATAAATGGAAATAATTACACTTATATGTATATGTCTACATATAGATATATAGATATATCTTATAGATACATATATTAATACACATATCTATGATACATATATTAATACACATATCTATATACTTATATCTACCTATGTATATGGGTAGATATAGATACATACCTACTATATACATAGATTGGAAGACTCAATATAATTAAGTTGTCATATTCAAGGTAATCCAACTAGAAAGCTTTTTTTAAAAGAACTTGATGAGCTGATTCTAAAATGAAATGCAAAGGGCCTAGAATAACTAAAACAATCTCAAGAAGAAAATTACCGTAAGTAGCCAGGAGTGGTGGTTCATACCTGTAAACCCAGAACTTTGGGAGGCCGAAGCGGGTGTATCACTTGAAGTCAGGAGTTTGAGACCAGCCTGGCCAACATGGTGAAACCTCAGATCTACTAAAACTACAAAAATTAGCTGGGTGTGGTGGCAGGCACCTGTAATCCCAGCTAATTGGTAGGCTGAGGCAGAAGAATCACTTGAACCTGGGAGGCAGAGGTTGCAGTGAGCTGAGATGGTGCCATTGCATTCTAGCTTGGGCAACAAAGCGAGACTCAGTTTTGAAAAAAAAAAAAAAGAAAGAAAAAGAAAAAAAGAAAAAAAATTACAGGAATTATACTACCTGATTTCAAGACACACTGCAAAGCTACAGTAATCAAGACAGTGTGCTAGTCACATAATGGTGGACAAATAAATCTATGAAACAGAATAGAGAGTCCAGAAACACATTTATATAGTCAATTATTTTTTATTAAGTTGCAAAAGCAATTTGATGAAGAAAGGAAAGTTTTTCTAACATTCTACAAAACTTGATAGTCTTGTGGATAAAAAAATGAACCTTTACCTACTTGACACCACATACAAAAATTAATTTCAGATGGACCATAGACATTGAAACAGTTAGGCTTTCTGTCCCCACCCAAATCTCATTTTGAATCTAATCCCCATAATACCCATAATCCTCACATGTCAAGGAAGAGACCAGGTGGAGGTAATTGAATCACGGGGATGGTTTTCCCCAGCTGTTCTCGTGATAGTGAATGAGTTCTCATAAGATCTGATGATTTTATAAGGGGCTCTTCCTCTTTCGCTGGGCACTTCTCCTTCCTACTGCCTTGTGAAGAAGATGCCTTGATTCCCCTTTGCCTTCCATCATGATTGTAAGTTTCCTGAGTCCTCCCCAGCCATGCTGAACTGTGAGTCAATTAAACCTCTTTCCTTTATAAATTACCCAGTCTCAGGAAGTTCTTTACAGCGGTATGAAAATAGACTAATACAGGCATAAAAAATGAAAGTTCACAGCTTTCAGAAGAATACATACAAGAATATGTTTATGAATTGTGAGTAACCAAAGATTTCCTAGACAGGATCTAGAAAGTTATAACTATAAAAGAAAAATATGTATAAATTAAATGCCATCAAAATAAAAAATTCTGTCTATTCAAAATTTTTGTCTATTCATTAAGGAAATGAATAGGCAAGCCATTGGAAGAGGATATTCACAAAACTATCACCTAATACAGTATATGTATTCAGAATACAGATGGTCTCTGACTTACAGTAGTTTCACTTAATGATTTTCCAACTTGATGATGGGCTTATGGGGGTATTAAATGCATTTTCAACTTAGCTTTATCCGTATATACCCTCTTTATAGGTCAAGGAGCATCTGTACATAAAGAAATCCTATAATGCAATAATAAAAAGACAAACTACCAATAAAAAAAATCAATTTTACAAAAGTACAGCTAAGTAGAAGAAATAAGTTCTAGTGTTCTATAGCACTACTGGGTGACTATAATTAACTTTTTGTTTTTTTTGAGACAGAATTTCACTCTGTCACCCAGACTAGAGTGCAGTGGTTCAATCTTGGCTCACTGCAGCCTTGACACCTCAGCCTCACAATCAGTTAGGACTACAGGCATGTGCCACCATGCCCAGCTAATTTTTGAATTGTTTGTAGAGACAGGGTTTCACCATGTTGTCCAGACTGGTCTCAAACTCCTGGACTAAAGCGATCCTCAGGTCACAGCCTCCCAAAGTGCTGGGATTACAGGTGTGAGCCACCACGCCCGGCCATATAATTAACAATTTATCATATATTTTCAAATATCTAGAACAAATCTTGAATGCTCCACACAAATAAATGATAAATGTTTGAGATGATGAATATGCCAATTATGCATGGTATACACATGTATCAAAATATCACTGTGTCTCATAAATATGTACAATTATTATGACAATTAAAACTCACAAAAGCAAAAAAATCCAATCAACACATGAAGAGATACTTGGCATCATTAGTCTTCAGAAAAATGCAGATTAAAACCATAATGAAACTCCTGCATATACCCCCTAGAATGGCTAAAGTTAAAAAGACTGAAACACCAAACACTGGCAAGGATATAAAGCAATTAAACCTCTCGTACAATATTGGCTGGAGTGTAAAATGGGCCATTTACTCTTGGAAAAGATGTGGCAGTTTGTTTTTAAAGTTAAACATTCGCCTATCCTTTAATCCAGTAATTCTACAGATATTAGCCAAGAAAAACAAAAGCCTACATCCTCAAAAAGACTTGTAAAAGATAGTTCATAGAAGCGTTATTAGTAATAGACCAAAGCTGGAAACAACCTAAATGTCCTTCACTGGGTGAATGTATAAATAAATTGGCATGTTCATACATACAATGAAACACTACTAAGCAATAAAAAAAAAAAAAAACTACTGAAACACGCAACACCATGGATAATCTCACATACATTTGCTAAGGAAAGATGTTGGATACAGAAGAATACTTGTTTTATGATTTCATTAATATGAAGTTCTAGAACAAGCAAAACAAATCTATGGTGAAAACATCATAAAGAGTGGTTGGTTTTAAGGTTGGGAGGACTAATGGGGAAAGAATATAATTAATTGGACGTTTGATGCATATGATAATTTGTGCATTTCAAGGTACATAAATTTTACTTTTATAAAACACTACATAAATAAACTCTAGTTAGTAGGTTTCAATTTTCTGGGGTACATATTAGCAACTTTAAAACTATTTCCTGTATTCTTGGCTTGAGCAAATGTGTCAATATACTGAGGATAATGGTAGCCAGTTTTTCATATGAGAAATTGACTTGCAAATACAGACAGGAAGTCTAGAATGTTCTCTGTGCTGTTGGATTGGACTTGAAGGAAGGCATCAGTATGAAGTTGTTTTTTAAAAACAGGATATTGAAATAAATAAAAATGTGTTTGTTTACATATGTGTGTAAATATTTCACCCTATTCTATTCCATTTCCTATCTCTGCCCATTAAGAGGGCCTAGAAGCAAAGACATACAAGTGGGAATAAACACAGCTAACACTCAGATCTTGGTTTCTCAGCATCATTCTCCACTAAAAGGAACTGAATACATCATTGATTCCAGGCTTGGGTAGGGGCAGGAGATGGGGGTGGCAGGGAGTAGAGAAAGAACTTGGAAAACTTCATGCCACAAAGTTTAAAAATTACTCAAAGGATCTTGGGGACATGTCAAACCAACATGAGTGCCAACTGGCAGAGGCTCTCACAGAACAAATCTGGGACAATATAAGCATCAAAAAAAAATGATATAACCCATTAAAAAATTAGAATCCATAAGCCTGTGCTGATATAAATATTAAGTGAATAAATCAATAAACAGGGGAAAAGGAAAAGGTCTTCCATATGGTAAACTATCAGTGGAAAGATGGAAGAATGGAGTTAGAAAATCATTAATGGATGCTAAAATTAGCAAGTGAAACGTTGATAAGGAACAGGATATCCACTTATCTCAAAATAGCTTTCAAGATAAATACTTTTTTTTTTTTCTTTTAGATGGAGCCTCACTCTGTAGCCCAGGCTAGAGTGCAGTGGCATGATCTCAGCTCACTGCAGCCTCTGCCTGCCGGGTTCAAGCAATTCTCCTGCCTCAGCCTCCCAAATAGCTGAGATTACAGGTGCGTGCCATCATGCCCAGCTAATTTTTTGTATTTTTAGTAGAGTCAGGGTTTCCACCATGTTTGTCAGGCTGGTCTCAAACTCCTGACCTCAGGTGATCTGCCCACCTCAGCCTCCCAAAGTACTTATTAATTACAAAGGGAAAACTGGCAGACTCCACTTTTACCAAGTCATCGAATCTAACATTACCAATATGGAAACAGACACCATGTGCGTCCTGAAATGATGTGCAGAGAAAGGCACAACATCACTTTGGTAGTATTTCCGAAAACATGTATAACCCGGATCTTATCACAAGGAAGTATCAGAAAACCCCAAACTGCGGGTAATTCTCCAGAATCAGTGTCAGGTTAAAATGTGTAAGTACCCAATTTTTTTTGGAAAACTTTAAAAAAAAAATGCCTTTTTAAGTTACAGGCACATTATGGGGGATCAACAATATTTCCTTGCTTTGAGATTTTTAAATGTGAAAGGATATTTATAGGCAGATAACCCAAAGCTGAGAGGTAATATCATAGAAGAGTGAACATTTTTAAAAATAATAGGGCCAACAGCATGAGTTGAAGATAAAATTTTATAAGATATTATTTTACATTGGCATGGAAACAATATTCCTACTGCTCTCCCTGGTTAAACAACAGTAATTGAAGTACACTTGGAAACTAGAAGGTATCTGAGGATATAGTTCAGTGTGCAGAGTGAGAGTTCTAGTTCATCTCGAATGTCAGTTTTAATTCTATCATTTCAATATTCAGTGAAAGTATATGAAAAATTAAAGAAGGATTCAGCTTCAAGAAGTTTATACTTAACTACATTTTTTCTCTTTATTTTTTTAAAAACAGAGTCTCACTCTATTGCCCAGGCTGGAGTGCAGTGGCACTATCTCAACTCACTGCAACCTCTCCGCCTTCCAGGTTCAAGTGATTCTCGTGCCTCAGCCCCCCGAGCAGCTGGGATTATAGACACACGCCACCACTCCCGGCTAATTCACAACTACATTTTGAAGGGGTAGCCAGGGGACAGCATAGAAAATTAGACTTCCATACCAGTCCAAGGAAGCTCATAAGACCAGAAGTCCATTGAGGAGGCAATTTCATGCAGGGAGAAAATTATCAACACCACATATATTTACATAATATAAAAACTGTGATTACTGTTACCTTTTTCTTAGGGGTATATGTGTGCATGTGTGACTGTCCGTCTAGATTCATTGCTAGTTTATAACATTGACGAAAGACCAAAGACCATAGATAAAGCCTTTATCTAAAGCATTATCTAATGAAAAAAACTTTATATAAAGTATTCAATCACTTCATTTTAAGTTATATAGAAATTTAGAATCTGTTGTGATAAAGCTGACAGATAATTTTCGTATGACATTAGATTGAAAACAAATTCAGATCTATGTTCAAGAAAGGAACTTAGATGTTGATTTGTAACATGCCCATGTTATGATTTGTAATTTTAAAAAACATTATTTGTAATGTAGTCTTGTACTTATCTTCAAAAATGCCATGTTAAAAACTGTATTAAATCATAAGTCTGTAGGTCAGGTTCTCAGACTCTTTTTGCCAACCTTTCTTCCTTTGAGCGAAGTCTTATTTAACAAATTCTGATTCTTGAAGTTCCTGTCTTGAAATCATTAGTTTTTGTTTTTTGTTTTTTGTTTTTGTTTTTGTTTGGTTTGTTTGTTTTTGGTTTTTGGTAAAATTTGGTGCCCAAAAATCCTTAAAAATGGGCAGCAGGAATTTGAACTACTTCAGCTCTGAAATTAAATTATGTGGATATAAGCCTCTATTCTTAGGAGAATCAGCAATCTTTCTCACATCTGGCATGAGAAATATAGTATTTTAAGCCATTGGTGCTACATCTATCAAAGCCATTTGCTTTTCCTAATTGTGGTAAGGAATAAGTAGTAATAATTGCATATAAATTCCGCTCCCACCCCCCAGTTTTTATTGCTTCTCGTTTCTTTACTTTTTAACTCTGAAGAAAATAATGTTTCTAATTTTAAGGTGTAGGAATCTTAAGGTATTGTTTTGGCTTTTGAAGTAGAGTTAGTAGGTGATTTCTAATGATGAATGAAAATCAATTAAGCAGTTAGACCAACCAGAGAGATTAAGAAAACTTACTTTTACTTGGTTAAGGTGGAGTCTGCCTATTTTTCACATGAAATTAAGTTATTTGGCGAGGTGTATTTTGAGATGTGTAAATATCATGTTTTTCCTCAAACTTTCATTCACTAGGTTTAGCATCCGTGAATGATTTTCTAACTACATCATTCCTTACACATTTACTGGTTGACAGCCCACTTTAAGGACTGAGGCCTTTATTCTCCAGAAGGCATGAGCTAATCTTTATTATTTTATAGGTAAGACCAGCCTATCGGGAGAATGGTGACTGCATTAAATAAGCTAAAGATTTTGGAAAACTAAGCATTGAAATAACTTCCTACCTGTAAATGTATTCTCCAAGTGAAAGATTAAAATATTCATTTGGCATGTGAAAGTTTTTAGTTCAAGAATTATAAATACTGAGCTGTGAAAATGTTCTATGGATATGAACACTTATAAAAGTACAACTGAATCACAAATTTCCCTGGGTTCAAATTAATCTCTTTTTTTCCCTAATATCCCTTTCTCTTCTTTAATGCCCTTTAAAAGCAAAAGGGGCAAGGAATCTCCTGTATTTCATTGATTCTGAGATTCTATAGACTGCAAGAAGTCTCTTTAGAAAGAACAATTAAACTGTGATGACAAAAAATTGAAAGATGCATATGAACTTTAAAAATGTTTTTAAAAAGGGGGAGAAGTTTCATCTTAAAATAGATGTCAATTTTAAATGGCTTCAGAGACTGAGCTAAAATGTAAACAGCAAAGTACTGCGATGTTCATTGATAAGCTAGTAACTAGTACTCCTTGAAAGGATAGAGAGAAAAAAAACCAAAGGGCAGAAAAGGCCCTAAACCCCTTTCTTTATCTAAATTATTCTTTACAGAATTTATAAAACATTTAAAAGTTTTCATTGAATTAAAATTTTTCATGAAAAATCAAAGAGTCATAAAATAAAAGGGCAAATTAAACATGGCAGAATTTCAGATTTTGGTTTATAGATGATGCCTTTTATCCATGTGGGGTGTGTGTGTTTGTATATGTCATCACAAAAGTAAATTGCAAGTAGTTTGCCATTCATTCATGTAAATTTTATTGCATAAACATTATACTTTAAACATTTCTTATATTTGCCTTATAATTTAAAAAAAATCAAGTATGTAAAAGTATAAATTCAATGTACAATGTACAAGTGAACTTGTGTAGGTTTTTTTCTTAGTTCAGATAACATTGCAAATATGAAGACCTCTGTATTATTCCATTCTCACAATGCTATAAAGAACTAACTCAGGCTGGGTAATTTACAAAGAAAAGAGGTTTAATTGACTCACAGTTCCACAGAAGTCATGGCTGAGGAGGCCTCAGGAAACTTACGATCATGGTGGAAGGGTGAAGGGGAAGAAGGTACGTCTTCACGTGGCAGCAGTGAAGAGAGAGTGGGCAAGGGGGAAAGTGCTACACACTTAAAAAAAAAAAGATCTCATGAGAGCTCTATCACAAGACAGCAAAGGGGAGGTTTGCCCTCATGATCCGATCACCTCCCGCCAGGCCCCTCCTCCAATTTGACATGAGATTTGGGTGGAGACACAAACCCAAACTATATCAATCTCTAAACTGAGGGTCACATTCAGATGAAATCTTTCTCTTCCTAATTTACTACTATGCTAATCATGTATATTTGCATTGTTTTTATTTTTATTTCCTTTTTGATAGGCTTATTGAGGTATAATTAACATATCTTACAGTTCCTCCATTTAAAGTGTAGAATTCAATGGTTTTTAGTATATTCAGATATGCACACAATCACAATAAATTTTAAAACATTTCTACCACATTTAAAAGAAGTCCCAGGCCGGGCACAGTGGCTCACATCTGTAATTCCAGCACTTTGGAAGGCTGAGGCGGGCGGATCATCTGAGTTCAGGAGTTCGAGACCAGCCTGGCCAACATGGACGGATACACCATGTTGTGTTTTTCATTTGTCCATTGATGAACATTTGGGTTGTTTCCACTTTGGGATTATTATGAATAACGCTGCTATAAACATTCAGGTACAGGTATTTGTGTGGACATATTTTTTTTTTCCTCTTAGGCATATAACTAGAAATGGAATGATTGGGTCATATGGTAAATCTATATTTCATCATATAAAGAATTGTCAAACTGTTTTCCAAAGGAGCTAAACCATTTTACACCCCCACCAGTAGTGTAGGAGGGTTGCGACTGCTCCACATCCTCACCAACACTTGTTGTTGTATGAATTTTCAATTCTAGCTTCCCTGTGGATATGATAGGGTCTCACTGTGTTGCCAGGCTAGAGTGCAGTGGCACGATCAGGTATATTTAGTAGTATGTGGATATGCAGTAGTATCTCATTGTGGTTTTGAATTGCATTTTTTTCTGATGACTAAGGCAGTCTAGAATCTTTTCAATTCATATTGCCTGTTTTTAAAATTGGGTTGTTCTTGGCCAGGCATGGTGGCTCATGCCTGTAATCCCAGCACTTTGGGAGGCTGAGGAGGATGGATTGCCTGAGGTCAGGAGTTCAAGAACAGCTTGGCCAACATGGTGAAACCCCATCTCTACCAAAAGCAAAAAAATTAGCCAGGTGTGGTAGTGGGCATCTGGAATCCCAGTTACTCAGGAGGCTGAGGCAGGAGAATCCCTTGAACCCAGGAGGCAGAATTTGCCGTGAGCCGAGACCACGCCATTGCACTTCAGCCTGGGCGACAAGAGCAGGACTGCATCTCAAAAAAAAAAAAACAAAAAAAAAAAAACAAAAAAAAACCAAAAAAGAACATTGGCTTGTTGTTATTATTGAGTTGTAAGAGTTCTTTACGTAGTCAAAATACCAGTCCTTTTTCAGAGATACGATGTCTAAATATTTTCTTACATTCTGTAGGTTGTCTTTTCACTTTCTTGATGGTGTCCTTTGAAGCACAAAAGGTTTCAATTTTTATGAAACTTCAATTTACCTACTTTTTCTTTGTTCATACTTTTGGTCGTACCTAAGAATCCTTTGCCAAATCCAAGGTCATGAAGATTTACCTCTATGTTTTCTTATAAGAGTTTAATAGTTCCAGTATGACACTGTCTTGATTGTTAGTTTTTAACAAATTTTTAAATCAGGTAGTGTGAGTCCTCCTTTGTACTTTTTCAGGATTGTTCTGGATATTCTAGATTCTTTGAAATTTTATATTAGATTCAGTTTGTCAATTTCAATATAGAAGTCAGCTAGAATTCCAATAGAGATTGCACTGAATCTGTAGATCAGTTTGGGGAGGATTGCCATGTTAATAAAGTTTTCTGATTCGTGACCACAGGATGTTTTCTTTTACTTATATCTTAATTTCTTTCAACAATGTTTTGTAATTTTCAGAGTATAAGTTTTACACATCTTTTTATTCCTAGTTTATTCTTTTGATACTATCATGAATTGTTTGCTTAATTTCATTTTCAGATTGTTCATTGTGTGTAGAAAAATGATTTTATTATTTTTTTTTTGTATATAGACCCTTTATCCTGAAACCTTGTTGAACTCATATTAGTGCTAGGTGGATTCCTTTAGTATTTTCTACATACAATATTACGTCTTCTGTGAATAGTTTTACTCCTTCTCTTCTGATCTGGATGCTTATTTCTTTTTCTTGACGTATTAACCTGACTAGAACCTCCAACACAATGTTGACTATAAGCAGTGACAGCAGACATCTTTTTTTTAAATCCTAATCTTAGCAGAAAGTACCCAGTCTCTTACCATAAAGTGTGATATTAGCTGTGGGCTTTTGGTAAATGCCGTTATCAAGTTAAGAATGTTCTATTCCTCGTTTGTTGAGTGTTTTATCATGAAAGGAGTTTGGATTTCTAGCGTGTGTGTGCGCGTGTGTGTGTGTACACATGCACGTATATACGGCTTAAATAACTTTGGATTAATATTATACTAAGGTAATCAATAATCTGTTTTATCTAAATATACCTGATCGTGCCACTGCACTCTAGCCTGGCAACACAGTGAGACCCTATCTCCAAAAATGAAATAAAATAGTAAAATAAATTTGAGATACTGTTCTGGGTGAGAACTGCTATACATAACAAATGGCTTGTAAATCTTCTAAAGAAGCTTATCTCATTCCATAAAATAAGTTACTAGCATTATGATAAAGTTATATGTACATAAAACAGCTAATTCCTGAAATGGCATACATTTATTAAAGAGAATCGTAGTAACAATTGCTTAGAGCACTCTGTAAAGCAAGTACATTGGACCAAAATGAGGAAGTAATGAAGCAATTCTATAAAATGCAGGTTAATATTTTTATACTAGGTTTTTTTTTTTGTTTTTATTTTTTTTTTTAAGACAGAGTCCCACTCTGTAACCCATGCTGGAGTGCAATGGCATGATCTCGGCTCACTGCAACCTCCACTTCCCAGGTTCAAGTGATTCTCCTGCCTTAGCCTCCTGACTAGCTGGGATTAAAGGCACCCACCACCGCGCCTGGCTAATTTTTGTATTTTTAGTAGAGATGAGGTTTTGCCAGGTTGGCCAGGCTGGTTTTGAATTCCTGACCTCAGGCGATCCACCCGCCACAGCCTCCCAAAGTGCTGGGATTACAAGCCTGAGCCACTGCACCACGCCGAAAATTTTTTAAAGGTAAAAATTGAAACCTAAATGTAAACACCCAAATATCTTTCCCTTATGGTTCCTGGATTCAAATTAAAAAAAATTTTTTTTTTTTTTTTTGAGATGGAGTTTGGCTCTGTCTGAAGTGTGATGGCACCATCTTGGCTCACTTTAACCTCCACCTCCCAGGTTCAAGCCATTCTCCTGCCTCAGCCTCCTGGGTAGCTGGGATTACAGGCACACACCATTATACCTGGCTAATTTTTGTATTTTTAGTAGAGACACGGTTTCACCGTGTTGGCCTGGCTGGTCTCGAACTCCTGGCCTCAAGTGATCTGCCTGCCTTGGCCTCCCTAAATGCTGGGATTACAGGTGTGAGCTACCACGCCTGGCCAAGGAGGAATTTTTAATGGACATCTATTCACCTCTGTACAAGCCTATCCCAGTGGTTCCAGTTGACCTATGCATTTATGCCCAGGCTCCCTGCCGTTGTCTGTTTTGAGTTAAATATCCACTTTTAAAAGTAAAAGTCACCTGCAGTCAAGGCTAAACTCATGCAGCAGCGTCCTTAATACTGTCAATGTGTCAATTCCTTTGAGATAATTATGTGGCCACGGAAATGAAACTGTGATACTATTTCTACTATACTTTGTCACAGGGAGATTACAGGGATCTAATGAAGGAGTTCCTTTTTACTGGAAACCCCAGAAGAGCAGGTATTAACAATATATTTGATACTGCCCCCCAAAATTAGAACCCTTATTACTAAGGCATCTCAATGACCCATTCAGGACTCTGACAGGAATCATCTTTGTGAAATTAGAAACTTTTAAGAGAACAAAAGCAATCAAGAAAAACAGTACTAGGATGACAGACAGGACAAAAGCTATAAACAAAATACAAGAGAAAAAGCACCTGATTATAAGATCCTTTAATGACAACTTTAATGATCCTTTAATGACAAAGCAGTGTTTCATATTCTTTTACAAAATAGTGCTATCCATCTCCAAGCCTTGCTAAGTGTCATGTAAAACTGTTCAACGGTAGACTATAAAAGCGTCTACATTTCTTTGCCAGAAGGGTTTCAGAATACTTCTGTCTGCTGATGCTTCTTTCAGCTGAAAAGTGTATTAATATAATCAATGATTCCTATAATTAAGCACGAGAAAGACTGTTTCTACAATTTAATGGATTAAACAACTGGACATCCCAACTAATTTCAGTATCACATTTGAAGACGATGACTGCTCCCTCTTGGATTCATTAACACTACTTTATTACCACCTCCCTTTTTTCCTCCCTTTCCCGTTTACTACTCTACCTTCCAGGTTCCTCTTCTCCCAATTCTTTAATATTTCTTAGGATTCCCTAACATTTGCTCCTCGGTTTCATTCTCTCCCTTTATGTTCTCTCTAAAAATTCCCATCCATATACCTATTTAAGTTTTCATCATCTAAACAACTCCTAGTTCCCTGCTTCTAGCTCTAAGCTCTAAAATCACATTCCTGGCTTTTTACTTACTAGACATCACCACCCAAATACCAAAAATGCATTTTAAGGCAATGTACCCCAAACCATATTCATCTTCCCCTCTGAATGTTCTGCTTCTATATTCAATTGTAAAACTGAATGTAAGAGCTACTTCTATATTCAATTGTAGAACTGAATGTAAGAGCTACTTCTATATTCAATTGTAGAACTGAATGTAAGAGCTACTCCTATATTCAGTTGTAAAAGTGAGAAACTTGTGAGACATCATGGACTTCTCTTTGCTCGCTCCTCCCATAAATTAAGGATAAAGTTTGATCTCTCTCACATGATAAGAGGAGCTCCACGTTACGGTCTCTACTTGCTCTTCCAGCTTCTTCTCCTTCCTCACTTCCCTAGAATGTCTCTTACACTTAACTCCCACTCTACGAACACACTATGCACTTTTCCTTTACTTCAGCTAAATTATCTTCCTTACCTTCCTCAACTGCAAATTCCTACTTTATCTCTGACTCACCCCAATCTCCCCTTGGGCCCTGAGAATTTGTTCAACATGTATTTAATGATGATAGAAACCAAATAAACTGGCTTAACACTAGAGACAAAATCCTTGTATTACGGCTCACAATCTAGTGGTCCAAATAAGACTACAAATAATTACAAGTAGCCTGATACGTATCTGGATGAAATAATGGCAAGGTGCTATGGCAGCCGAGGAGGCGTGCACAATTGTTATGATTATTCCCGGTATCAGTTTTGCTTGGACTCAGACTTGTAGATTAGTAGGAATTTGTCAGATGGTAAAGTTAGGTCAGAGGAAGGCATAAGATATTAGGGTACGTTCTGGTACCTGGTAATATACTGCAATACATTGAAGGGCATGGGGAGGCTAGAGACCCCATAAAGAAAACCAGCAGCCATGCGGAGGATACATGAGGCAGGCCAGACCAGAAGCATGGAGACAAAGGAGGCACTGCATTATGCCAAGTAAGTAATGATGGCCTAAAAAGCAGCGACAGATGAAAGCAGGATACAGAAGATACTTATCCTTGTTCCAGATACAAACTAAGGCACATCTTCAGAACAAGTCTAAGAGATAGATGTTCCTATTTTTACACAAGAAGAAATTCAAGCTCTGAAGGATGTTACTTGCTCAAGATGACACAGCTAACAAGTGGAGGAGTAGGGATTCAAACCTCAGATCTTGCTCCTAGGCAGTATGACGAGCCAATATCTCCAAATGCGTGTCCAATTATAAACCAACAGATCATGTTTCCACAATTAATTCTGGTCTGTTCAACTTAGAAATAATTCCAAAATAAAATTCCTCTTCCATAGAGAAGCATAGCAAGCACAAAGGAAAAATAGCAGTTTTAACATTGCATATCCTTAAGATTTTAATATTATTCCAAGCGGTGTACAATTTTAGTACATTCAAATTCTAAAGGTTATCTCTTTATCTTATAGTTTTCTAATTACACATTCTCCAACTAAGAATTTTACATGGGCCACAAAGTTTGAAAGCAATCTTATTAGCCTACAAATCTTCACTGTCCTTATTCCTATAGTGCTAAGAATATAAAAAAAAAACCTTATTGATCTAAAAATAAAACCTGAATTTTAAAACATGCTTAAAATGACATCTGTAGTCTTCCTTAAGAAGTATAGGCTTAACTGGGTAAAGTCAATATTTTAAAATTTATTTAACTACTATATGCATATGTACTTGCTTTATATTATAAAGCATAATCCATATTTAGAAAACTTTGCAAAATACACACCTCTAATAATGACTTTTAAAGCTAAATTAGCAAAGTATTTCTCTAGTTTTTCTTTAGCAGTTCTGTGAATGGATTTTTTTTTTTTTTTTTTTTAGACAGAATCTCACTCTGTCACCTGGGCTGGTGTGCAGTGGCACGATCTTGGTTCACTGCAACCTCTGCCTCCTGGGTCCAAGCGATTCTCCTGCCTCAGGCTCCGAAGTAGCTGGGTGTGGCACCTGCCACCACGTATTTTTAGCAGAGACAGGGTTTCTCCATGTTGGGTAGGCTGGTCTCAAACTCCTGACCTCAAGTGATCCACCCACCTCGGCCTCCCAAAATGCTGGGAATACAGGCGTGAGCCACTGTTTCCAGCTGGATTTCTAAGTTACTTATCTTAAAAAAAAAAAAATTGTCTAAGATCACAAATCATCAATTCCAGAAGAGATATACCTCACATAAAAATTAACCTACTAAATTGAACTAAATGAGTATCAATACAAGCAACATGAGTAAGCCTTATATTTCATGTTTTTAAAGCTTACAAAGGAAGGGGTGTAACTAATTTATTCAACTCCAAAACTTTATTCTTATTACAGAATCAAAGCTTTTAGATATTAAGAGGAACAAGGGAAGATCTGAACTATTTTAGGTTTAAAATCCCATGATCAGCGATATTAATTGCAGCCATAAATAAACTGCTGAGGCCAAATATATAACAGCATTCCTATAATCGCTGCCAAAAACACTGCATACATCCTCAAACATTGAGACAAAGGATGGCAGACAGGTTTCAACTCTAATTGTTAAGTCGCTGCCTCCAACAGTATATTGAGACTGGTGAACAATGTGGGACTTGATGTCAAAAAGAACTCAGAAGATTATAAAAGCCTGCCACGGGCACAAGAATGTGGTACCTTGTACTACTCTTGGCTTCAGCATTTAGCTGACAGACTTCCTACTGCAATACTTTACTTTTGTTTCTATTATGAACACCGTATTTCAATGTTTCTCATCAAAAGCACCTGATGTCAATGTAACAAAATACACAATGAGATTCTTTTTTGCTATGTCTGACAAAATGAACAAGAAACCAAATACCAGTTTTCTAGATGCACTCATAAATGACTTCAGTTAAAATAACTAGTGTTACATTTTTTCAAATGCTCTTATTCATCTGGAAAATTCAGTGTTATATATAAATGTTATATATATATACACATACGTGTATATATATACTGTTTTAGGAGAAAACATTAGCATTTCAGCTTGATATTTTAAATGTCAATTATGCATATTTATTTGGAATAGTAAGATTTCCCATAAGTGAAACATGTTATAGTTACCTGTAAACATTCATTTTTCACCATTCTATTTACAATTTGAATTATGTAATGCTTGCATACCGCAACCAATTGTTATAGAAAAGTCACATAAACAATATAAATCTGATGCCCAATCCTTTACAAATACGAAATTTCTTTCACTGGGTTTTTCAAACTGTCAAGTATAAATAGGAAAAGGTCACCAATACTTAGGATGAGGCACTTTAACAATTACTCAAAAAGGTTAAGTATACAAAACTGTAAACCAAAACCTTGTGTATTAATCTTATCCTTAATTTCAGATGTGATTAATCTGAGATGGTCTAAGTAAGGAGTGTTAAAATACAGACATCATCACAGACCAGTTAACGTGCCCATATACAAATGAACTAAACCAATGACACTTGAGTTTCAGAAAGGGACTCTTTCAACACTAAAACTTCTGTAGAATTGTTTCATAGACAAGTATAAATATACTGCTCTCACAAAGGCAAATGGTATCTCTACCATATTCCTAGACAAGAATGCCCTCAAATGTTCACCTGAATCACAATGTTACAGTCTTATGTACTCTTTAAAAAGTTTTTAAAATACTCAAATTTTAAAATTAAATCTACTAATACTTTTTCGATTACAATTTTAAGATAAAAAAGGTAATGAATAGATATTTTACCAGCCTTTTGTGAAAGACCTTTTAAACATTTCTATTTGGGCACCTCATTTTCAACCTTAAAACATGTTCTCTGTATATTTACACTGCACGTTTTGGTAGTTCAGATAATACATACTTGATTAAAGGTAATAATTTCTTTTTTTTTTGAGATGGAGTTTTGCTCTTTGTTGCTCAGGCTGGGGCGCAATCTCGCAATCTCAGCTCACTGCAACCTCTGCTTCCTGGGTTCAGCCGATTCTCCTGTCTCAGCCTCCCAAGTAGGCGGGATTACAGGCACCCGCCACTATGCCTGGCTACTTTTTGTATTTTTAGTAAAGACGAGGTTTCACCATGTTGGCCAGGCTGGTCTCGAACTCCTGACCTCAGGTGATTCGCCCGCCTCAGCCTCCCAAAGTACTGGGATTACAGGCATGAGCCACTGCGCCTGGCCAATTCCTACTGTTTTCTGAATTCCCTGTGCTGTATTTTTTCCCCAACTATCTGATTTCCACATCCTTCTATTAGTTTAAAAAAATAAAAAAAAAAGGGCTGACTCAAATTTTAAAGTTTACCAGAAGAGATTAAAATCTTGGTATACACCAAGCAAGAATTTGTGGACCCACTAGCTAAGTTTTAGGTAAGAGTAGCGAAATCTCATTAAACCTGTTTATTTCTTCTAATTTATAATTTGAGTCATTTCTATAGCTCAGATATCCAAATGTCCTTTAACAGAAATGCAAGTTAGTGCTGATTTAACATGGTTAGCTGTTCCAAGTTCACTTATCAAAATCACTTGCTATGAATGTGTGCACATGTACTCCTTAATTCCCTAAACCAGTTTCTCCTTTTCTAAAGAAACTGGCTTTCAATCAATATACTACCAGACATTTAACTCTCCTCTAAAATCAGAAGTTGACCAATTTTCAAATACATGGAAAGAGAAAATACTGATTTAGAATGACAAAAATTAAGCTTGGCAAAAGTAGTGACTTTTATTTACAATTGCATGTGTCAAGATTACAATGGAAACACTAGTGATACCATCTGAACAAAAGCAATGATTTATTGGTAATGGCAATGAATGAAACATTGACAGTCTCTGGCGAGAATCAAGCAATTATCCAGGAGCTGTAGATCTGATTGCAATATGGTTGTCCAGTGTCTTTTGCACCTTAGTGGCTTTCTCCTTTTTTGCCAACTACCTAGAAAGACAAAAATAAATTTATATGTACATCCTATTGATTTTAAATATGCGTTATTAAAAAAAACTAATATAGTACTCAGTTTAAAACCTTGGTATTAATTTTTATCCTTGGATTTTTTCTGGCATGCAATGTATTTTCACTGTTGAAGCAAACTGTGACCTCTCCTCCCACCCCAGCCACAGGAATTACACATAAAACACATGCGGGCTATTTTTGGTTTCACACAGTTTTTTTTTTGTTTTTAAGTATAGCAATTTTTTAAAAACAAGGTTGAAAGTTTAAAGAAGTTAATTTTAAAAATGATGCTATATGAGTAAAACATATTTGACATACTATTTTTAGATAGTTAGAAATCAAATGTTGATCACAAAAGAATCTGGAATTAGAAGGGTATGCTGAACTCATGTCTTCATGCCCAACATAGCAAATTTCCAGACTTCCCCCCGCAAAACATCGACATGCAATGAAAACAGATTAAAAGTGACTAATTTTTTCTGGTTTAAGAAAAAAACCCTGGTGTAAGAGTACTACTAAAAATGAAACGAATAAACCTTGTTTCTGTCAATGATTAGAAAAATCCTCTACTGGAGGGTTATAAAAAACATTCTGGTTGCTATATATGTGGCAGCATAAACATGTGAAGAATAAAAATTTGTTTTCCACCAACAAATCTAGAAAACAAATTCTGTGCAGGAGAGTTAGAAAATTATGTTCTAATTGAGAAATTTACCTAAAACTTAAAGTTTATCATTAGATAATGTATTCTTAGAGCAAAAATGCCTCTAAAGAAACCCACTTGCAAAATACTGAATGTGTATTTGCGTAGAAAGATTTCTGTGTACATTTATAAATGTAATTTTCGTATTTTAAATTGATTCTATTCTAAATGGCAGTATCTATACCAGCAAAACACATAAAGGTCATCAGTACATGTCTGGTCTAAAATATAACATAGCTGGGTCAACATCATTTATGAGAGACCTGAAAGCTTTCCACTGAAATCCCAATCACACAATCCTAGAAATGTTTTTCCCACCCTGAGAAAAATCACTTCTAGTACCTTAAAAGAACTCCCCTTTGGTCCAAAGACACCATGTTAGAAAGCTCACAAGCTAGCAAGATGATAAAAGGCAGTTTCATACAAGAGAATGTGGATAAGAGTAAGAAATTCCGGTTTTAAGAGCCACTAGAAAGGGAAGTGGCATTATCTCTATCACAAGTAAATTTTGTGCTGATAAACACTGAGAGCATTATTCATCATTATATTACTTGGGAAACACAAAACACAAAGCTATTAGATTAAGCAAAAGAAAACAAAAACAAATAATATTAAAAATTAAACTTCTAGCAGATGTGATACAGAAGACACAAATCTGCATACTGTTTCACAGGCTGATAACTCTCAACTTGCCAATGTGTATTTTCTGTAAAAAAGAAGAAATTCAACATTCCAACATGGATTGTCATCCCAAACGTAAAGCTCTTTTATTCATTCTTAAGTCTTTATATTACACCTCAGACAAACCAAAATCTACGTACATAAAAATTAGGTGTAAAAAATATTTATTCAAATACTTTTTATTTATATTTATTCAGAGAGTCCATTGATCTTCTATATTAATATGTTAACCCAGCCTAATATTCAGTCCATAAGTCCTTCAACTGGTTTTGAGCTCACTTGGGCAAAAGCGGAGGACACGCCCCAAGCAATCATCAAAAGGACTTTGGGGCTAACGTTCCAACGAGGAAAAGAAAACTAACATCCCTCAACTGAAACGCAATCAACATATTAAACTAGCACAAATATAAAAGAACTTGATGCAACTGCTATATTTGATTTCCAAAAGAATTCTATAGTTCCTAGGAAATAAAATTTAAAGTTTAGAATGGATTAAAACATTACTCAACAACTAGTTAAATCTAAAACCACTTATAACAATTTAAGTTTATTGTGATTTTACCTCTCAAAATGTAGTACAAAATTAAATATAAAACGGTAGAAAGTAAAAAAAGTAAAAAGGCTAGTGAGCAACATGGTATGGTAATAAAATTAAAGCACCTAGTTGCAAGCCCAAAACGAAAGCCAAAACAAAAGGCCAATTGAGAAACACAACTAGGATGAGATCTGAAGAAAGAGATGGTTGAGGAAACCTAGGTAACAAGGCTGATCCAGATGATAGAAGCTGTAGAAATCTTGCACCAACAATGGCGAGAACATGGGAAGGGTGAGAGCAGACAGGTGCTAGATGAGCAGAGAAGCAAGGAGGGGAGTAGAGTAAGACAAGGTCAATCTTTATATTACTTCATTTTAAAATATCTTCTGTTTTTAGTTCATTTGAGTTGGATTAAAAAAGCTGAAAAATAAACAGACAGAAATGTTACAAAAATAGCTGATACGGTGAATGGCCAGTTTAGAAAAGTCTATTTTTATTATAGTGATAAAAATATTTTCACATGCACCTCATTTCCTAAGAAGCAGAAGCCCCTATAATTTTCTCATTTTTTATTTTTATAAAATTTTAATTTAAAATTCTGTATTAAAATAAAGCAATCCATATAAACAGCGTATTTTAGCAAAACCATCTACTTCCAATTAAGATGGCAATGGCAAGTTTTTCATGCTGCAATACAAAAAATCTATTGACAACAACAAACAGCCAAAGTATAGATTATAATGTGTGCATGATGCCTATAAGAACCAAAAACAGACAAGTAGAAGGGGTATCTAGTCTGCCAAACCTTAAAAGTCTAACCTTAAAACCTGTAATAGCATGAAAGGTTGTCTAAGATTTCTATCAGCATTGGAGATTCAACAGCATTACCTTAGCTTCTGTCATCTTAGTGACATAAGGAAGTCAGTGACATACTGAAAACTGAAATTATCCAGAAACAGCTCACATAAGATAAAAATATAAACTAAAAATGCTAAACATTCGATCTACTTTATCATTCATTAAGCCATTTTATATAGCACCCTTCACTACACAGTGGTCATCATAATTTTCCTCCCTGTGCCTATAAAACATATGCCAAATCTATTTTGAAATTTTCAATTCTAGGCCGGGCACGGTGGCTCACGCCTGTAATTCCAGCACTTTGGGAGGCCAAGGTGGGCAGATCACAAGGTCAGGAGATCGAGACCATCCTGGCTAACACGGTGAAACCCTGTCTCTACTAAAAATACAAAAAAGTTAGCTGGGTGTGGTGGCAGGTGCCTGTAGTCCCAGCTGCTCTGGAGGCTGAGGCAGGAGAATGGCGTGAACCTGGGAGGCAGAGCTTGCAGTGAGCCCAGATCGCGCCACTGCACTCCAGCCTGGGCGACACAGCAAGACTCCGTCTCAAAAAAAAAAAGAAATTTTCAATTCTAATTACTATGTATATACTAATTCAGACTGACCAAACGAGTAAAAGAAAAAGACACGCCATATGTGACTTGTCCTTGAATGAATCCTCCACCTTCCTAAGTTCATGTCCAGGTCCCTACTTCTCCATTCTATCAAGGGTGCCCATAGCTGTCTGTTGAACTGTACAAATTCTACTCTCAAAACTTAGTTGAAGGCCCTCTTTCTTTACAAAGTATTCTCAGATTTTCCCAGTCATTGTAGGAGGAAAAGGAAAAGTCACTTAGCTGGTAACATCTGAGAATACTCTGTGGACAAAGAGACCCTTGAACTAAGCTTTGATTAATTTTGATTAACTTCCCCTGTTTGTCCACCATCTACAAGAATATAGACTTGCTGTAGACCAGAGATCATGACTGAACAGTAGTCCCTCCTTATCCGTGCTTTCACCTTCTGCAGTTTCAACTGCCTATGGTGCAGTACAATAAAATATTTTGAGACAGTGAGAGAAGAGCAAGCATGGGAGAGACCATATCCATGTTAACTTTTAACCACAGTATATTGTTGTAATTGCTCTATTTTATTATTAGTTGTTGTTGTTAATTTTTTTTTTTTTTTTTTTTTGATAGGAGGTTTTGCTCTGTCACCCAGGCTGGAGTAGAGTGGCATGATCCTAGCTCGCTGCAGCCTTGAACTCCAGGGTTCAAGTGATCTTCCCACCTGAGCCTCCCAAGCAGCTGGAACTACAGGTGTGCCCACCACCTTGCCTGGGTAATTGTGTGTGTGTGTGTATTCTTACAGAGATGGAGTCTTACTATGTTTATCAGGCTGGTCCTGAACTCCTGGGCTCAAATGATCTTCCCACCTCGGCCTCCCAAGTAGCTGGGACTATAGGTGCGCCCACTGCACTGCATGGGTAATTTTTTTTTTTTTAAATAGAGATGGAGTCTTCCTATGTTTGCCAGCTGGTCCTGAACTCCCAGACTTAAGTCATCTTCTTGCCTTGGCCTCCCGAAGTGATGGGATTACAGGCGTGAGCCACCATGCCCTGGCTTTGTTGTTAATCTCTTACTGTGCCTAATTTATACATTAAACATTATCGGCGGTATGTATATATGTACAGATGCTCTTCCACTTCCGATAGGGTAATATATCCCGACTACCCATTGTAAAGACCAGGCGCAGTGACTGATGCCTCTAATCCCAGTACTTTGGGAGATCGAGACAGGTGGTAAGGTCAGGAGTTGGAGACCAGCCTGACCAACATGGTGAAACCCCATCTCTACTAAAATTACAAAAATTAGCCAGGTGTGGTGGCAGGCACCTATAATCCTAGCTACTCCGGAGGCTGAGGCAGGAGAATCACCTGAATCCGGGAGGCGGAGGTTGCAGTGAGCTGAGACCACACCACTGCACTACAGCCTGGGTGACAAGAGTGAAACTCCATCTCAAAAAAATAAAAAAAAGTAAACCAATTGTAAGTTGAAAATACTGTAAGTCAAAAACGCAAAACTGCCCCACACTTAAGAGAATGGTTTCTACTGAATGCATATCAATTTTGCAGTACTGTAAACTTGAACCATCATAAGTTGGAAACCGTCTGGACGGAAAACACACAGTAGGGTTTGTTAATGTCTGTGGTTCCAGACATCCACTGGGGGGTCTAAGAACATATTCCTCCCCACCGCCCCCCCAATGGGTAAGGAGAGACTACTGTACTAGCATCGTACCATAAGGACAAAACGTACCATACCACACATCTATTATTTCCTTCAACCAGAACCAAACTCAATTATAATTTTTAATAAGCAACTCTGTACAAGGACTAAGCTGGCCAGTTTCAGTCACATGTAAACCCTCTTTTTTTTTTTTTTAACTACATTGAAGTTATTGCTTTGTAAAATATAAAAACAATGAAATACTAGCTCACTTTTAAAGAATAACCCTAAAAGACAATGAGTGACTACAGTACAAATGTCATTCAGAAATATTACAAGAAAATGTAATATTAATATACATAAGAAAATCACTTATCAATTAAAATTTATTAAACATTAAAAGCAAGGGGCCCAACAAGGGAGTAGATTATGGTATTCAAATTATTCTTGTAGCAGTTCTCAAAGTGTGGTCTCCAAGACCCTCTCAAGGAGTCTGGGAGGTCAACACTATTTTCATAATGCTAAATCGTTTTTTTGCCTTTTAGACTCTCATGCTCTTCACAAGTATCCAGGGGAGTTTTCCAGGGGCTATATGATGTGTGACAGGAAAGCTGACTGAATGCAGAAGCAGATATGAGAAGGAAAGGATGCTTTTAGGCTCGTAAACAGAGAAGCCTGGGTAACATAGTGAGACCCTGTCCCCACACACAAATAAAACATTAGCTGAGTGTGGTGGTGCTCGCCTGTAGTCCCAGCTACTCAGGAGGCTGAGGCTAGAGGATCATTTGAGCCCAGGAGTTTGAGGTTGCAGTAGGCCATAACTGTGCTTCTTGCACTGCAGCATGGGTGACAGAACAAAACCCTGTCTCAAAAAAAAAAAAAAAAACACAAAAAAAACCATGAAATTCTAAATTAATACTCTTCTTCTTACCAAATTGGTTTTTTAGAAAATATGCTTATTTTTTATTTAAAAATATTTGTTAACATGTGTTCATTATTTACAAGTATTTTTTATATTTCCCAGTTTTAACTTCTAAATGGCAAATATCAGATAAATATAGCCCACATAAACAAAAGTTCTTTTTGGTCTTCAATAGTATTAATATAAAGAGGTCTCAAGTCCAAAAAGCTTGAGAACTGCTACCGTATAATAATTTAAAGTTAAAAAAAATTAAATGAATGGCTGTTATAAAACAAGCACAGATACTCTCAAGCAAAAAAAGTCTAACACCTTTGCTATCCTAAAGACAGCCCCCAGAAAGGTAGTCTGACAGTCAGAAAAGAGAAAACACTAGGCTAGAAGGGATGTAAGGGGGAAGTTAAACACGAAGTGGAGGCAGATAGTTAGATGAGTAATTATTCATGCAAATTAGAGAAACTTTAACCGAATGGCTAGCTGGTAAGAAGATGAACAAGATAGAATGGTGGTTATTTACAGAAAAAAATGAAAATCAAATAGCATAAACTGAGGTGAGAAACAGGAAACTAGAGCCAAATAAATGACATGAGAAAACAGTAAGATTTATAGTAATAGATCTTTTAAAAAACTAAGCTAAGAATAAACCACACAAGGCACACGTAAAGCCAAGTGCAATGATATCTAATTCAAAAAGGCAAAGCAGGCAGCCAAGATGTCTTTGTTGCTCACGCATTTTCCCAATAAAACATATTTCATATCGTAAAAATGTAGATGCTTAATCTCTGCTTCCTCTGATACATAATACATATGTGAAACATCCAGACATGACAGCTCTAAGTACATAATTATTCCTGAGGTCCCCAAAACGTTATCACGCTATGAGACAGGAAAACAGTAACTGGAAAACCACCAGTTAAAATACCTATTGTCCAGGTTTGCAATTTGGTAAGAACAGCATACGATTTTGTAAGATCATCCTCTGTTATGCAATCTAATACATTTTTCTACAAGTGAAATAAAGTCAGATCTGTAGATGCCACCAAAAAGAGTAAGAGTGTTCAAGATGTTCTCCATCTTCAATTCCACAACAGGGGTCTCTTGGGAGCCTCTTCATCTAGGAATTGCCAGGCCTAAGGAAACTCTTCCTCAAGCTCTAGACTGCCTGCCAGATGCAATCATCAGAGACAGTGGGATGCCTATGTATTCTGTGCTGCCACATTTAAACTGAATATATAGCAACTAACGCTCTGTACTGATACAGCTCTCAGTAGCACTTTGATGATCTGTGGTTGTATATTTAAGAGTGACCTTAGGGAACTGTTGCCCATTAGAAGTTGTTCCAGTGACGTACAAAAGGAATTAATCTGGATTAACAAAGGTCCCACGTACCCTATTAATTCCTTACAAACCTTGTAATTGTGTCTTTTCAAAAGAAAATTATATGCACACACATAAAGATATATAAAAGTACTTCAGAAAACTTGCCTGTTTATCATTATTTCATGAAATGTGCTATTTCAGCATACAAACATGGTTTGGAAAGTTAACATGTCAGTATATTAAAACTCAGTCTATTATTTTTTAAATAAAATTATTCAAGTAATTTAAAACTTCATCAGAAATAATCACCAGAATCTTAGTATCAACTAAGTTCTTTAATTCTCACAATTGCTTTCAAATAATTTTACTTTCATTTTTCCATTATTACTAACCACTTTCTATAACCCAACTATTATTTTTACCCTTATGTTGATGTCATTCATTAAAAGACTCTTTATCAGTCACGACATCATTTTTTATTAACGATTACTTTGCTGGATATCTAAAAATATAGTTAGGAGAACTTTCTATCCTAGTTCACTCTTGTAAAATTTTATGACATGATGTGATTTTGAATTATTTGGTTAAAAGAAAGTATGACAGTTGAGATACATGAAATTATTCCATTAAAATTATATTTTTACTATCCCTAAGTATCGTTTAAGCAAACTTACTCGTTTGAAGTCATTCATATTTGTTGCCTGGACTGGAGTACCAATAAAAGTAAAATATGAAATTCGTGTTGTTTCCTCTTCACCTTGATTCGATTGAACAAATATCTACCAAAAAAGTTTACATTTTTAATTACAATCCTTCTTCACAAACATGCTTTAAGTTTAATCAATTTCCTTAAATTACTAATAAAAATATTCTCCATTCTTTGTAAAAATTAATCTAGGCTGGGTGCAGTGGCTCATGCCTATAATCCCAGCATTTTGGGAGGCTGAGGCGGACGGATCACCTGAGGTCAGGAGTTCGAGAATAGCCTGGCCACCATGGCAAAACCCCATTTCTACTAAAAATACACACAAAAAAATAACCGGGCGTGGTGACACCTGTAATCCCAGCTACTCGGGAAGGTGGGGCAGGAGAATCACTTGAGGTGGAGGTTGCAGTGAGCCGAGATCATGCCACTGCACTGCAATCTGGGCAACAAAAGCAAAACTCTGGCTTAAAAAAAAAAATTGACCTAAATTATATAATACTAAGACTAGTACTCCTATAGGACTATTAATCATAAGGCTGTTTGCCCTGCTATTCTTTCTCCAGAGATGTCATGGCAAGACACCAATATATACAAGTTCGTGATAATTTGGTGTGATAGTATGGCGGAGTCATAATTAAATACTTTTTTTTCCTTTTCTTTTTTTTTTGAGATGGAGTCTCACTCTGTTGCCCAGGCTAGAATGCAATGGCACGATCTCGACTCAATGCAACCTCTACCTCCCAGGTTCAAACGATTCTCCAGCCTCAGCCTCCCGAGTAGCCAACCACCACGCCCGGCAAATCATTTTTTTTTTTTTAAGAGACGGAGTCTTGCTCTGTTGCCCAGGCTGGGGTGCAGTGGCACCGTCTCGGCTCGCTGCAACCTCCGCCTCTCAGGTTCAAGCAAGTCTCCTGCCTCAGCTTCCTAAGGAGCTGGGACTACAGGCACACGCCGCCACGCCTGGTTTTTTTTTGTTTTGTTTTGTTTGTTTTTTTTGTATTTTAGTAGAGACGGGGTTTCACCGTGTTGCCCAGGGTGGTCTTGAACTTCTGAGCTCAGGCAATCTGCCTGCCTCAGCCTCCCAAAGTGCTGGGATTACAGGCGTTAGCCACCGCGCCCAGCAATTAAATTCTTTACAGAGAATGTTGAAAGGGTATTAAGATTTAACAATTACAATGGGACAGACTAACATTGGAAATTTTATTAAAATTATAGTTTTTCACTGAGAATAAAACTGAAGTTATATTCTTTCCGATATTCCTGTATCCATTCTATTTCCTAGAACATTAAAAGAAAAAATAGTATTGGGAATCAGCTCCTAAAATAATACTATGCACCTCACATTTTTTTTTAAGCTTGACTCTATATTTAAAAACTCCCCTCAGCACGTTAAAAACTAAAAAGCTTTACTCATTGATCCTTTGTCATACATTGGATTTTTAAAATTTGCTCCATGTCTAAAAACACAATATTCTAGGTGCTGTCTACTTTAAAATATGGCACCTATCTCTTTTATGAGACAAGGTCTCATTGTTACCTAGGCTGGTCTTGAACTCTTCAGTGCAAGTGATGCTCCTGCCTCAGCATCCCAAGAAGCTGGGACTACCAGCGTACCACCATGCCCAATTAAAAATTGCCTCTCGTGATTGAAACAACATACTTCTTTCATTCTGAGATGCCACTCATTGGTCAGTTTTCATTGTTTTCAAAGGCAGCCATGTATTATTTCAAGAAAATATTTGATAACGAGTATACTAAGTTTAATATAACCATTTTCTTTGATTTCATTTGAATAGGATATTTCTAATACTTAAAACTCAACTTGATTATAATTCTTTTTTTTTTTTTGGTCGCCCAGGCTGGAGTGTAACAACACAATTGCGGCTCACTGAAGCCTCAATCTCCCAGGCTCAAGTGATCCTCCAGAGTAGCTGGGACTACAGGCGCACCACCATGCCCAGCTACTTTTTGTATTTTTTGTAGAGATCGGGTTTCACCATGTTGCCCAGGCTGGTCTCAAAATCATGGGCTCAAGCAATCTGCCCATCTTAGCTGGGATTACAAGAGTGAGCCACTACATCCGGCCAATTATAATTCTTCATACTACTACTACGTATATTCTGTGAAACTCTCAAAAACATTCTTAAATGAACACATACTTTAGCATTCTTCTAATTTACAAAAATAGAATTATTCCATCACAACAAACAAATTGTACCAGTTTGGCATGACATTCTCAGTGGCTCTGTGCTGGTTCCTACTTTCTTTTTCTAAATATTCTACTATTCTTTTCTCACTGTCCTACCCATTCCTCTAAATTACTGTAGGTGAGAAGCATGAGCTGGTTTCAATGCTAAATTTTTTAAAAGCAATTAATAACTGCTAAAAAGTAGGTGATTCTTATGAGTGGCACTTTAATAATGACATCTAATATACATCACTTAAAATCATCTCAAGCACTAGTCAATCTTCACAAAGGCTGGGTGTAGTGGCTGAAGCCTATAAATCCAGCACTTTGGGAGGCCGAGGTGGGAGGGGAGACTTCAACTCTACAAAAATAAAAAATTAGCTGGGTGTGGTGGCACGTGCCTGCGGTTGCAACTGCTTGGGAGGCTGAGGGAGGATCACCTGAGCCCAGCAGGTCAGGGCTATACTGAACCAAGGTCGTGCCACTGTACTCCAGCCTGGGCAACAAAGCAAGAACCTGCCTCAAAGGAAGAAAAAATTCAGATATACTTTAGGTCATCTTATAAAATGTAATATTATCTTTTTAAAAAGTCATTTTTAAGGCAGGTGCAGTGGTGCATGCCTGTAATCCCAGCATCTCAGGAGGCTGAGGTGGGAAGATTATTTGAGCCCAAGAGTTCAAGTCAGCCTGGGCAACACAGCGAGACTCATCTCAAAAAACTACATAAAAAGTCATTTTTACTAAGATCATGACCACTACACTTTCAATAAAAGTAAACAGGATTTTACAAACGCATCACTACTTATTACCAGTTATAAAGAATAAAGCACAAATATCTTCAGTTTTAGTATCAAGTTATAGAATAAACTTCTAGCAAAAGTTACCATATACATATAAAATAACTGACAAAAACCCACAAATATTCAAAAATCAATCTGTCCTTCCTCTTTAGGGTACATAAATTAAAAGAAGAAAATTTATTCTATTATACATTTTACTCATTTCAAATTGAGTGGATAAATACCACTTTAAAGAATCACTTAGACTCACCTAGGATACTGAAAATAGTGTTGTTACTCACAAACCTATTAAATACATATGGATGAAATACTACTTACAGTTACACTGTTAACATTCTGAAACTTAACATAACGAAGTGGAACAATGCCATCTTCTTTAATATCATCCTCTGTCAGTTCCAGAGCTTGAGTTGGTTCACTTCGTTCTGCCTCTTCAAAATCCATAGATCGGGGTAGGTTGATAAAAATTTTTACATATTTAGGGCCTTGACCTATAAAATGGTAGAATAAAATGAAATGTTTAAAAACCTCAAATATACTATACTCCCTTTACCACAACACTCACACTACACACAGACACACACAAATCAATATACTTATACTTCAAATAACTCTATTATTAGAACTTGTACAAAAGTCTGAGTATTCAGGCAGCCAATCCTTTATTTTCCAATACACGTTTACTGTTCTTTCTCGGCCTAGCTAACACTGTGGTAAATATTAGGAATATAAGATTAAAACAAACACATACACACAGAGCAAGTCCCTGCCCCCAACTACAAAAGACATGCTACGATAAACAAAATACCACAGGAGAGGAGGTACAAGGAAGGTGACAACAGATTCTGACAATATATGCAGGTTAACAAAAAGCTTCATAACATAGCATTTGAACTAGATCTTATAGTTGCCAATAGTTGGTACATTTAGTTATTTAGGAGGAGAGCCTTATCAGTGACAACATTTAGCCAAAAGAAAATTAATAAAAATTGCCAAATTTCATTTTAGGGATTACATTAGGATGTGCTAAGTGGTAAAGTCCGACATATAGAATGCCTTAATCCCTTTAACTTCAAGGAACAATTTAACACTCATATTTTGTGGCTGAAGAAGGAAAAGTAAGACTCATTTCTGCAGCATTTGCTTATAGAAATACTTCGCAATTTCAGAGTGAAAGTACAATTTTATTAATAAAAAATTATTAACATAAAAATTTAACACAACAAATAAGAAAATGCTATCTTCTAAATAAGACCTTGGCTATTTCTTCCAATCAATCAAAAAAATATCGAACCCTAGTCTCCATTCCCCTATTACCCCTCAGAAAAAGCTTAACAGAAAAAGAAAAAATGGGGGGGTAAAAAAGGAAAATTCTTTATTTTAGAAGAAAATCCTAAGTCTGCGCAATCATATTTACATGCATCGATATAAAAAAGATGATACTATTAATAGGGCGCAAACAGGAATATCTGGAGCCTCAGTTTTCTGACTTAAAACAAAAGGGGTTTGAAATAAATCTTTCAGTTTTGGTTCTAAAATATGGCTGCTCAGAATCTACAGTTTTAGAACAGTTGGAAAAACGCATTTAGCACTTCTCAGATTAAAAGGAAACAAATGTTAAAATAAAAAAGTATAAAAATAACTAAGTTCTCTTTCTTTCACACTTTTAGTACCTAATAATCTCACATTATTTACCCATTCATTTATATCTTACTTTGTTCCAAAACAAGCCAGGCGCAGTGCTCACACCTGTAATCTTAGCACTCTGTGAGGCCAAGGTGTGTGGATCACCTGAGGTCAGGAGTTCAAGAACAGCCTGGCCAACAGTGGTGAAATCCTGTACTAAAAATACAAAAATTAGCCAGGCGTGGTAGTGCCTGCCGGTAGTCCCAGTTCCAGCTACTCAGGAGGCACAGGTGTGAGAACTGCTTGAACCCAGGAGGCAGAGATTACAGCGAGCTAAGATTACACCACCATACTCCAGCCTGGGCAATAGGACAAGACTGTGTCTCCAAAAAAAAAAAAAAAAAAAAACAACCAAAAAACCTACCTCTACTTAATAAAAAGTTTTAATTTTATGCTAACAGTTCTACAAAGCAGGAAGTTAGTTTAAAGAAAAGCTATCCTTTACTCACCATTATCT
The DNA here is from genome assembly GCF_049350105.2 of Macaca mulatta. Taxonomy (NCBI): domain Eukaryota; kingdom Metazoa; phylum Chordata; class Mammalia; order Primates; family Cercopithecidae; genus Macaca; species Macaca mulatta. The sequence goes on along the minus strand of NC_133423.1, from coordinate 24,390,943 downwards.
GGTCCTTGAAATTTCATGGAATAAAGCTTAACAGGTTGATTGAATGCCACAGTAATAAGTAGCTGTGGAGACACGAGTTTCATTTTAAAAGGGCTCTTATACACCCTGAGTACACAAACTACCGCAGTAGGATGAAAATACCAGGCAAGAAAAAAAAAAAAAAAACCTAATTCATCGAACAAAACTAACTTAACATGAAAAATCAGCAAGTTGAAAGTCACTTGATTAGATAACATTTGAGAAATACCACCATCAGTTATTTATATAAGGGAATACAAGACAAAAATTCATCAAGTAAATACTAAAACTATGCATAGGAATGTAAGGTCTTGTGAGCTATAAACTGGCAAGCAACCTGCTTTCTAACAAATCAAACAAAAATCACAAATTAAAATTTAAACTATTCATTTTAGCATACAGCTCTAGGATGGTTTATTGGTCAAGTATCTATTCACATAACTTGACGATTTAGAGGCAATACACAGGTTACGCAGAGACTAGCCTTGAAATGGACTCTGATCCCAAACTTAAGAGAATAGGGCTCTTACAGCTCTGAGGTAACCTCCAAACTTCCATCCTACATTTACTTGACTGACTGAATCTGGAAGGCCACATAAGGGAAGAGGAATATGAAACACTGTCAGTATGCTTGTCTCTCTGAAACTCTTCTGGATCATTTGCACAATCTTCTTTCCAGCCAAAAGTGCGTTTGATGTAAGTACCTATGCTTCTACCCTGGAAAGATTTCCTGGGTAGGAAAATCTGAGGAAGCCTGAGCCAGTCCTGCTGATTAGTATTATCACATTATTTTTAGGGCACCATTTTACAAGAAACACAATGTGAATGACACTCTCAAAGTTGTAAAATATGGTGGCTCTGGGGTTACAGCATAGAAAAGATGGGGTTTGGATTTATGATTTCAGAATCATGTTGTGGTTTATCTGCCTGAGAAAATAACTAGGCTATTTCCTTTAGTTACACCAATACTTTTTATACTCAACCCATAATAGGGTATCAAAAAATAATAAGCATGACATGATTAGGGAACTGAACTGTAGGTGAAGAGCAGAAGAGATGAGAAAGCTAAAAGCAGATCAAGTCAGCCTCTTCCTAAAGCCAGTGAAGAGTCATTTCACTCTTCTAAGGAAGGGAAACATGCAGATTTATATTTTAGAAAAATAACTTTTGTTATCATATAGAAGATGAACCAGAATGGGCCAAATCAGAGACAATGGAAGAGAAAGTAAACTGAGGAAAATAACAGCCAAAAATTTAAAAAGCTTGATCAAGGAGGTAACACCCAACTTACTCTGTGGTAAGGGCAAGGCAGGGAAGCACAGGGAATATAATACAGGTTTCTATCTAGGAGAAAGGAGATAGCCACATGGGGAGGGCTCATCTCATTAATCTCTATTTCTCAGATACAAATTCATCTGGGTGGGAAGAAGGTATGGAAGTCAGGTCAAGGATGAACAAAAGGACCAAACAGCGGTAAGAGCTCAATTCTGCAGTGGGTCTCACCCAAGAGTTCAGCAATTTTTCTTAGTGCACCTAAGTTCTTTTATGTGGCAGCCCACATACAAGAACAGAGAAAGGAGATGGGTATGTATGGTCAAAAAACAAAAGTCAAAGATACTAAAAGCTATAGAAATGAAAGGAAGAAGTGATCATCCGGGAGGGAGAGACAAAAGCCACAAGATGGGAACAAGATAAAGAAACAAGAGCAGGCATAAATAGTGATAATCCCCACAAGCTTAACTTCAGCCCTTAATTACCTGTTCATCACAGTCAGATTCCAAGAAGGTCGTGTCTTTTCGTAAACAGTTGTCAAATCCATGCTCATCACTTTCATTAAGACATTCACAACCAGCTTTGTTAATAAAAGGCATTAAATCCATCTGAAAAAAAATTTAAATCAAGATTTTAGGCAACATGTTTGGATTAGGTATAAAAATGTTAATAAAAAAATTTAAATCTGTGATTCTCTTTAGGCAATTTTAAAGAAAACACTTTTAAAACAGTTCATAAAACTTTTACAGTAGTCCTTTTATTTGCATTTCTGACTGAGATCTACCATTAATTATTAAAGCCAAATCTATGCTTAGCCTACTTGTTAATGTATCAGAAATTATGTCTTTAACATAATTTTAAAATGTTGACTTATACTTTAAAAAATAAGTGTTCTACAGAAGAAAATACACAAATTAAAATATCTGTAAGATCCAAAAAAAAGCCTATTTCCCTCCTAGTGGCCAAGGACTCTATCTATGAAGATGTCTGATTTAAGATGAGTAGCAAATAAGGACTTAAAGTTTTTATCATGAAAAATTTCAAACAGACAAAAATATAATAACATAGTGAATCCCATGTATCCACCACCTCCAGCTACAATAATCATCAACTCAAGGCCACTCTTGCCTCATCTTTAACCCCCAACTACATCCTAACTCTCCCCTGATTAGTTTGAAAAAAAAAAAAACTTTTCATTTCATTCATGAACATTTCAGTGTGAATTTCTAAGCAATAAGAAGTTAAAACACACACACACATTCTCAATATCATTATCACAATCAATAATTCCTTAACACCATCAAATCAGTGGTCAAATTTCCTCAACTGTCTCATAAATATTTTACAGTTGAATTGTTACACTCAGAATAAAGATAAAAAAAAAAGCATATGCCAAAGACAAAGGTGTGGTATGATGGCTCATGCCTCTAATCCCAGCACTTTGGGAGGCTGAGGTGGGTGGACACCTTGAGCTTAGGAGTTCAAGACCAACCCAGGCAACACAGTGAGACCTTGTCTCTAAAAAATTAGCTGCGTGCTTTGGCATGTGCCTTTAGTCCCAGCTAATTAGGAGACTGAACTGGGAGGATGGCTTGAGATCAGGAAATCAAGGCTGCAGTGAGCTGAAATTGCGCCACTGTACTCCAGCCCAGGCGGCACAGCGAGACCCTGTCTCAAAAAACAAACAAAAAGTATAAACATTATATTTGGAGGCCAGGTGGGGGTGGCTCACCCCTGTAATCCCAGCATTTTAGGAGGTCGAGGCGGGCAAATCGCCTGAGGTCAGGAGTTTGAGACCAGCTTGGCCAACATGGTAACTCTGTCTCTACTAAAAAGACAAAAATTAGCCAGGCATGGTGGCAGGCACCGGTAATCCCAGCTGCTTGGGAAGCTGAGGCAGGAGAACTTCTTCAACCTGGGAGGCGGAGGTTGCAGTGAGCCGAGATTGCACCACTGCACTCCAGCCTGGGCAACAGAGCAAGACTCCATCTCCAAAAAAAAAAAAAATATATATATATATATACACACACACATATATACATAAAATAAATTATATTTGGTTCATATGTCTCTGAAATCTCTTTTAATCTAGTCATTTAGCTTATAGATTTCTCAATACTTTGGATTTTACTGTTTGCTTCCCTGTGATGTCAGTCAGCACATGTCCATCTCTGTATACTGTATTAACTAACACTTCCATACCTCCCACACAACGTCACAGTTGTGTTAACAGCGGTTGGTCATGCTTGTCTTGTTTCTGACTTTAGTAGGAATGCTTCCAGTGTTCCCTTATTAAGATTTTACTGAATGCTTTAGGAATAAAGGGGTATTTAAATTTTGTCAAATGCCTTTTCTGCATATTTGGAGATCATGATTTTTCTTCATAGGTCTACTAATGTCACAGATTAAGTAAACTTCCTAATATAAACATCTTTTACATGCTTTAAAAAAACTCAATTTTGTTATTAATTTTTTTTTTTTTTTTTTGAGACACTCTCACTCTGTCGCCCAGGCTGGAATACAGTGGTGCAATCTTGGCTCACTGAAACCTCCACCTCCTGGGTTCAAGTGATTCTCCTGCTTCAGTCTCCTGAGTAGCTGGGATTATAGGTGTGTGCCACCACGTCTGGCTAATTTCTGCATTTTTAGTAGAGCTGGGGTTTCACGTTGGCCAGGCTGGTCTCCAACTCCTGGCCTCAAGTGATCTGCCCACCTTAGCCTCCCAAAGTGCTAGGATTACAGGTGTGAGCCACCACACCCAGCCCATGATGATATTATTGAATTTTGTTTACTAACACTTTATTTAAAAGTTTTACACCAATATTCATAATTGAAACTGGCCTGTGGCTTTCTTTTTTGGTGCATACTTTGTCAAATTATCAGATCAATGTCATAGTTCAGAAATAAATTTAGAAGTTTTCTTTTTACTTAAGATCTGAAGTAGTTACAGTAACATTAGATTACCTGATCTTTATAAGGATTTGGCAACATTTACCTGTAAAGTCATAGAAGTCTTTATGGAAGAAATCTTTACGGCTATTTCTTCTATTTCTCTATGGTGCTGGTCTATTCAGGTGTTCTGCTTCTAGTAGAGTTGATTTTGGTAAAAGTGTATTTTTCTAGAAAAGTATCCATTTCATCTAAACAAGGATTACTTTTCAAGTCTACCAAGTATTATAGATGAGTCACATGTTCACCTCTCTATCTCAAAGGGCTTTCATTACGTTTTTTAAAGAGAAGATACTAATACATACATACATAATTCTGAAAGACTGAAGAAAACTTTGTATGTCAAGTAAATATGAAAATGGTAATAATCATTAGTATAGACCTCTAGTTATACATAAAACAGCCTAAATGCTTTCAAGGCTAAAATGTTACAGTAACTTTATTACTCAGAGTAACGTATAGCCAATTTAAAAGATGGGGAGGGAAGAAAGAAGGGCCACAGAGCAAAGTTTTACTATAGCAGAATTATTCGGAGCATTATGAACATTTGCCTTAAAAGGGCAGTTTTGACAAAATCTTTTAAATGTTTTTGTCTTCCATCCTATCTATATGTCACTTCAATATGCTATCTAGGATTAAGACAACATTACAGTCGGACTTGCAATACCGAAATGATAAAAATACTAAGTGGGTAAATTCTTCTCTATAGTTTTTATTTTTATTTATTGTGGGGCACACAAAACATGTGTGTGTGTGTGTGTGTGTGTGTGTGTGTGTGTGTGTGTGTGTGTGTGTTTAACGAAGTCTCCCTCTGCTGCCCAGGCTGGAGTTGCAGTGGCTCAATCTCGGCTCAATGCAACCTCCGCCTCCTGCGATTCTCCTGCTTCAGCCTCCGAGTTGCTGGGACTACAGCAGTGTGCCACCACACCTGGCTAATTTTTGTGCTTTTGGTAGAGACAGGGTTTCTGATGTTGGCCAGGCTGGTCTTGAACTCCTGACCTCAGGTTATCCGCCCACCTCGGCCTCCCAAAGTGCTGGGATTACAGGTGTGAGCCACTGCATGCCCAGCTCACAAAACATATTTAAAGGGCTGCATTAAAGTATTTTGTTATACAATATACAACACTGTCTGGGACAAACTGGCATTATTACACTGCATATTTGACATAACTGGAAACTGACATATTCTGAAAACTTGCAATGAGAAATAAATGTCGTTACCTTTATAATCAACATGCCAATCATAGGAAAATAATCAGGTAAATCCAGAATATGCAACTGTCTCTAAAACAGATATCCTAGCTGGGCACGGTGGCTCACACATGTAATCCTAGCACTTTGGGAGGCTGAGGCAGGAGGATTACCTGAGGTCAGGAGTTTCAGACCAGCCCGGCCAACATGGTGAAACCCCCCTCTACTAAAAATACAAAAATTAGCGGGCTGTGGTGGCGCGTGCCTGTAATCCCAGCTACTTGGGAGCCTGAGGCAGGAGAACTGCTTCAACCGGATGGCGGTGGCCGGGGCCAAAGGGGCGGTAGAGGTTGCAGATCGTGACGCTTCACTCCAGCCTGGGCAAAAGTGTGAAATTCTATCTCAAAAAATAAATAAATAAATAAATAAAACAGATAGCCTAGACCCATGCTATTCAACATGATACTCATTAGCCATAAGTGGCAATTTAAAATTAAATTAATTAAAATTAGATAAAATTAAAAATTCAGTCCCTCAGTTGCACTAGTCATATAAGAAAATGTTCAATAGACAAGTGCGCCTACTGGCCACCCTGACTAGACTGGCACTGGTTTAGAATTCCAAAACGGGAAACCATGACAAAAAAAGGCAGAGAAAAGTTTCTAGACCAAAGAATATTAATTAGGACAACTTAAATGCAATGCATCATCCTTGATTTGACCCTAAATGGTAGAAAGCAGCCATAAAGAATATTTTGGGGATAATTAAGAAAATTTGAATGTATGATAATTAGAAATACTGTATCAATATTAAATTTCTTGGAGATATAATGGTATCATGGTTATATAAGATTACCAATTTTAAATACTGAATAACACTGTAAGACCTAAATAAATAGTTCAAACCTTTAACGTCTTGATTGACACCTGACAGAAAAAAAGGGACATTTAAAAATAACAGCTTTTCATATTTTATCCATAACATTTGCACAAAAACTGAGTTTTTATTTCTTAAAACTTCATTTTTTTCTGTCTATTTCCTATCTGAGGCCAAAACACTCATACCACAGCTGATGTGTAAAGGAGTAAGCCTGCAGCTAGGCAACAAGACTGTTGTGCTCCTAAGACTTTTTAATGCAAACACCCTTAGTAATAAAGGGAAAAAATACAAAGATATAAACACAATGGTTTACAAGTTAAATGATTTCCAAAACTGTCCAAAAGATGTAACAACCCTGACATAAACGGTATGTTCATACTTCCTAATTGGACATTCCAATTTCAAATTACAGGTCTATTTTAAATAAACAGTAATTGAACTTGCCTAAATTAATGCTGGTATCACATTACTGATGCTTTCTGACACCCCTCCAATCTCCCACTACACACACATATACAAAGAATCTCTCATTTTTATTGGACTATAGCATCTCTTCATTCGGCATGATATAGAGAGGACTTGTAGCTCCATGACACAGATCTGTTTTAATATGCCAGTTATATCTTGTTTAAGATATTAGCTTTGTCTGGGCGCAGTGGCTCATGCCTGTAATCCCAACACTTTGGGAGGCCGAGGCGGATGGATCACCTCAGGTCAAGAGTTCGAGACCAGCCTGGCCAACATGGTGAAACCTTGTCTCTACTAAAAATACAAAAATTAGCCGGGCATGGTGGCGGGTGCCTGTAATCTCAGCTACTGGGGAGGCTGAGGCAGGAGAATGGCTTGAACCCTGGAGGCAGAGGTTGCAGTGAGCCGAGATCGTGCCACTGTACTCCAGCCTGAGTGACTCTGCCTCAAAACAAAATAAAAAAAAAAATTAGCTTTAACTTGAGGTAACTTTTTAAAAAATTCATTCCTTGATATGCCAGTGCAGTAACTTTATAAACAGAGAAATTAAAAACTATATATACCTATTTGTATAAAAAAATCTAATACCACGAAGTGCTGTTTCCAAAGTTTGCTTCCTTCTTGAGTAGCTCTCAAATTAAAAATGCTGCATTCTAACTATTCATACTCTGTAGTTTCCACACACTATCCTTTAGATTCTTAGTCTTTATGTTGCTATTTGGAATAAGTTACTCTTAAAACCTAGAATACCACATGTGATACTGAAGTCAAATTTGATTCTAAAACAAAATCAGTAACTAGACTTTTTTTAAAAAAAGAGTGCCAGAAAAGAGGGCCTACATTTAAAATGTAAAACCACAGGAAGTGAGTGGCAGCAAAAGGAGTTCAATATATAATGGCGATAATTAAAACTTGTAAGTCATTTTACACAACTGTCAAAAAGTGAAAAAAAAATTTCCAATGCATACTTCACTTTTGGAAAAAAAAGTATAAAGCTAGTATTTTTAAATGGCTATTAAAATAGTTCAGAAAGCAGATTAAGAAAATGTGGCAAAGAAAATTAGGAGAAATTTAGGAAAAATGGCTTATGATAGAGGCTTAACACACAGATGTACACATACAGACAAAACTCAACAGTCAGCTAATAAATTTAATTTGAAAGCTCTTATTTAAAAGCATTCTAAACCAATAAAAGATAGAACATGAAAACATAGTTATATTTCATTTTAACCAAATAATGACATGTACAAGATATTATATATTATGATTTCACTTTTCAGTCTACATACATAGCCTTTTGGAATATCTGTGTCTTCACCGCTTCCAGGGTCATTTTCTAAGTGCTGCTTGATTTTTTCTTCTAATCCCACAGCATCTGCTCCTTGATATTGATCAATTCTCACTTTGTTTCGAAAAAACAAAAATGTAGGTGTTGCTGATATATTGTTGGTGGCAGCTGTTCCCTAGAATTGGCAAGTTGGACAGTGTTATGAATTAAATCTTAAACCACTTTGAATATTCATTCTACAACTTTATGGAAGTTAAATATCATAAGTATAAACTAAAAACATGTAAAATACTGCATTTTTGTTATTTAAGGACAAAACAGACCTATCCTAAGAGAGTTCCCGTTTGGGCATAGCTACATCACCTTTACACACACAATAAAGCACATTCCCTACACTTTTATCATTTTTACTGTTAAATACATCATCTAGTAGAAAAATTAGCTTCCAATGCAGAAATTCTGCTTTACTCCAGACAGGTCTTTTATAATTACATTATTTCTCAAAAAGAATAACCAAGAAGGGTACTGATAAAGTCAACACAAACCACTGCTACTAGAAAAAAGTGCATGTCTGAAAACCGGTAGCCAATCTGCCTATGAAAAAGAGGTAATGTATTTTGCACTGCCACCGTCACCCAATTTTCACTCTTAGAGAAATGACTTCGGTCACCCATCGAACACATTCTAACAGCTATCTTTTTAAATTCTGTGCTAGCTTCACAATCGTATAAGACTATAACTACTGAATGGAAATTACCTAATACCCACTGAGCATCCCAGTTTAAACTTTTCATGACAAATATAAAAGAAACAGTAAAGCAAATATGGCACCTTACATATTCAAATATTATGAAAATCATTACTATACTTTTTAAAGAAAAAGAACATAAAGACAACATAGGAATGTCTTCTCAAAGCCTCTAGGTGAAAAAACTATGTCCTTTCAGGAAAGTGCTGCCCAAAACAATGGATATGTAGTGCATGTGAGCTACACATGCAATTTTAAATTTTCTATTAACTATAATAAAAAAGTAAAATAAGTAAAATCAAGTTTAATATTACAGCAAACCTAATACATGCATTTTCAATCTAATAAACATAAAAGACAATGCAGTATTTTACATTTTTAAAATACTAAGTCTTTAAAATCTGATCTGTATTTTATACATTCAGTACATCTCAATGTGAATTTGCCACAGTTAAAGTGCTCAGTCACCACATGTAGCCAGTAGTTACAATACCTGACAGAACAGCTCCAGGAGAAAGCACTTTCATTTCAGAAATAGTGATTAAATCAGGGGCCAAAGATACAGTGCAATTACACGCAACTAAGTGCTGAAACATAAATGTGTATAACGTAGGGTTTTCAACAAATTCCCAAAGTAACTACACACTACGTAATATTCTAAAATTTTTTCCACACTCAGAAATTTAACAAAGATAAAGCTGCAGAGCTATAGAGTTGTTCCTTAGAACTAAAGACTCTATTTTTTAGTGTTGGAAGGAGCCTTCCATTTTTTTTTTCTCCTTAACAATTCCCCACATTTCTGCATATACAAATACAGAACTGTCACATACAACTAAGTAATCAGGGCAATTCACCTACAACACTGTGGCTCAATCAACAGTAATCATCCATTTTAAAAAGTTTCTGCTCAGTGTGTCGATTTGGAGATAAGATTACAAACTGATCAATTCAAACTACAACCAAGAACTCCTTGCCACTGTTATATAATGCCAATGCCTTGGGGGTAGAAGATACAATTCTAGGTTTGCAAAACATAAGGAAATGTACTACACAGAACAGCTGGGTGACCTATTAACAACATCGAATTAATTTTATATCAGAAGGTGATTAATACAAACCTGAAGCAATTAATAATGTGCTACTCTTCTTAACTAACGCAGCCATAATGACATCTGTAATAATGACATCAACATAACATCTTCCTATCTTCAAAGGAATAAGTACTATGTGCATCAAGAGATAAATGAAGAATATTAATGTTGGATTTCAAATTTATTCAAAAGTAAATTAAAAAGAAAAAAAGATTCCTTTCCCTTACCTGACACTGATGTACATCGACTTCCAAGAAAACAGCCTGTGGATATTTATTACTCATTGAACTGAATGCTGGCGCAATCCTCAAACATGGCCCACACCTGTTAGAAAAGGAAAAGGAACACTAAGTAAAATAACACTAAAGATTGTAATTCTAAATCACTTGTCAATTAAACATAAAATAGAACAAACACTGATACTGCTGGCTTTTGACTATCTGGTTTTTTGTTTGTTTTTAGATGGAGTCTCACTCTGTCGCCCAGCCTGAAATGGAATAGGGCGATCTCTGCTCACTGTAACCTCCTCCTCCCAGGTTGATTCTCCTGCCTCAATCTCACTAGTAGCTGGGATTACAGGTGCCCACCACCACGGCCAGCTAATTTTTGTATTTTTAATAGAGACAGGGTTTCACTGGATTGGCCAGGCTGGTCTTGAACTCCTGACCTCAGGTGATCCACCTGCCTCGGCCTCCCAAAGTGATGGGAGGATTACAGGCGTGAGCCACCGCACCTGTTTTTTTTTTTTGGAGACAGGGTCTCATTCCGTAACCCAGGCCAGAGTACAGTGGCATGATTATGGCTCAGTGCAGTCTGTCTCAATCTTTCAAGCTCAAGTAATCCTCCCACCTCAGCCTTCCAGGTAGTTGCAACTACAGGTGCATGCCACCACACACAGCTACCAAGCTAATTTTTTTTTTTCTTTTTTGAGAAGTAGGGTCTCCCTATATTGCCCAGGCTGGTCTCAAACTCCTGGGTTCAAGTGATCCTCCTGCCTTGGGCCTCCCAAATCGCAGACATTACAGGTACAAACCACAACCCTAGGCCTGATTCTCTGGTCTATTTGAGTAAGTTATTTATATATACTTGTATCAATACTATACTGTCTTAATGAGCCTAGATGTTATATTTAGTCTTCATATCTAATAGTGTTAAGTCTTCCAGCTTTGTTCTCACTGAAAGAAATTAAAGAAAACCTAAATAAATGGAGGAATTTACTCTGCTTATGAATTTGCAAACTCAATATTGCCAAGATACCAATTTGATCTTTACAACTGATGTAAGATCTCAGCAGGTTTTTTTGTAGAAATTAACAAATTTCAATTCTAAAAATTATAGAGAAATACCAAGGACAGCCCAAGTTGTTTTGAGATTCTAATCTGAAAAAAAAATTACCTTAAGAACTATCATAAACCTTTATTAAGAGAATACAGTACTTATACAAGAATAAGCAAACTGATCAAATCAGTTTTCTTTTTAAAGAAGAGTCTAGAAACAGACCCATCTCACATACAGTACTCTGATGTCTGAAAAACTTGATGCAGCATTGCAGTGGGAAAAGGATGGTTTTTTCAATAAATACTGCTAGATCAACTATATACTCATACAGGAAAAGCAATGAATTTCAACACACCATACACAAAAACGAATTCCAGATGGGTTGTAGATCTAAATGTAAAAGGTGAAACAATGAGGGTTTTAGGAAAAAATACAGGAAAATACTTTCAAAACCTCAAACTAAGCAATGATTTCTTATACAGAAGTACTTTAAAAAAAAAAAAAGGATTGACAGATTGGACTATATTTGATAAACTGGAAGATTAAAACCTTTTATTCATCAAAAAATGCCTTTAAGAGACTAGGAAAAAGTATTTGCAAAACATATCAAACAAAGGACTTACACTTCTAATATGTGAAGAACTCCTACAAAACAAGGACAAGACGGAACCCCAAAAGAAAAAGAATGAACTCTTGAATAGGTACTTGACAAATGAGATTATCCAAACAGTCAATAAATAAAGTCAAAAACTTTCTATAAATCAGGAAAGATGTTCTACTTCATTAGTCACCAGGGATACCCAGGAAATGCAGATTAAAACCAACTCCACAAAAATAGCTACAACAAGAATGAAGTATTGTCAAGAGTGCAGAGCAACTAAACTTTTATATACTGCGACAGTGCAAGGTGGTATTAACCATTTTGGAGGGAAAAAAACAACCTGCTAGAAATACACTAACCCATCAACATTCCTGGGGAATGCATCTAAGAGACATGTTTACCTTAGAGCATTTGAAAAAGTATTATTAGTAACAGTTCCAAGAGTCAAAAATTAGAAACAATGAAATTCTTATCAACAAAAGAATGGGTAAGCTAATTATAGTTATACAATGAAATACTACACAGTAATGAAAATAACTGGTGTAAAACCTCTTGCAAAAACATGGATGAACCTCACAAATAACGTGGAGGAAAGAAAGCAACTACTAGCATATACTATATGACTATTTATATATAGTTCAAATACAGGCAAAACCAATCAATTGTATCAGAAATCAGGACAATGGTTACCTTAGTGAGTTACTGATAGAATAAGACTTCTGGAGGTTAGCAATGTTTTGTTTGTCTGGAAGCTGATTAAATAGGTGTGTTCAGTTCGTGAAAATTAATTGAACTATACATTTCTAATTGTGTGCCATGTATGTCTCAATAAAAGTTTGTAGAAATAAGAAAAATGTTGGATTTTTCATAGAGAAATGTAAGAAAAAGCAAATTCTAAAGCACAAAAATAAAAACAAATGTTAAAACTCAAGTTGTGATCAATTCCACATTCTTAACATTTCAATCAGCATTTCACCTTGTGTTATCCTGAAGCCATACACCAAAAATCTAAGAAAATAATATTTACAGTGAACTAAAATTAGTCTTAAACTTTATAGATGGGAATATAAATCACTACACCATGTTTCAAAGGCCACTGATTGGGTCATATCTATTTTAAATGAACACAAGCCAAGACCCAATAATCTCCCTTCTAAAAGTCTATTCCATTTTAACAACACTTACTCTATTTCACAATAACATGTAGTATAAGGAAGTTCAATGTAACATGCTTGTAATAGTGAAAGCTTAGAAAACAATTTAAACGGCAATCAATGGAAAACTAGTTTAATAAGTTATGACAGGGGCCAGCTCACAACTATAATCCCAGCACTTTGGGAAGCCAAGATGGGCGGATCACTTGAGTCCAGCAGTTAGAGATCAGCCTGGCCAACGTGGTGCAACCCCATCTCTACTAAAAATACAAAAATAAGCGAGGCATGGTGGCACATGCCTGTAATTCCAGCTACTCAGAAGGCTGAGGCAGGATAATCACTTGCACCTGGGGAAGTGGAGGTTGCAGTGAGCCAAGATCACACCACTGCACCCCAGCCTGATACTTTGTAGTGTTTGGGGGGCAAGAAATTCTCATTATAAAACATTCTCTAGGATCACATTTCAAACCTATTTATATATGTAAATGCATATTAAAAAGACAGAGACAGGCACAATGAACAGTTAGTATCCATAATTCTGCATCCTTTGCTTTTCTGTGATGAACAGGCATTTTCATTTTAAAATATTAAATGAGTTGAGAATAAAGAATTTAGTTGTAACTGCATTTACACAGGCATCACAAATTACAGAGGTATCCATGCTATAGTACAATATATCCATTCATGAAAACCACCCTCCTGCAAAAACACACACCAAAAAGAGAATTTATGGGAAAAATAAGTTTGTGGCAAACTACTTGAAACCCATGCAATTTTGTAACAAGATCACTAAGAAAGACAGTAACTAGACTGGGCGCGATGATGGCTCATGCCTGTAATCTCAGCACTTTGGGAGGCCAAGGCAGGTGGATCACTTTGGGTTGGGAGTTCAAGACCAGCCTGGCCAACATGGTGAAACCCCGTCTCGACTAAAACTACAAAAATTAGCCGGGTGTGGTAGCAGGCACCTGTAGTCCCAGCTATTCGGGAGGCTGAGGCAGGAGAATCACTTGAACCCGGAAGGTTGTAGTTGAGCCAAGGTCACCAAGATCGTGCACGCCAGCCTGGGCAACAGAGAGAGACTCCATCTCGGGAGAAAAAAAAAAAAAAAGACAGTAACTAGGATTCAGGAAAAAGATGGACATCCCAGCATGTGGCTCAGAGCTGGAAGCTACCCTGGGGAATATTTGAAATGAACAAAATCAACTGGAAATGATGCTTACAGGTGTTGTGACAAATCAGACTGAAGTGGAGCTCTGGGCCAGTGGGGCTGCCATTAAGGAAAGAACAAGAGAAAATGAAACACTGAAAATAAACCCTTCTGGGGAACAAGCGCTAGGTGTAGGCACTCTTATTTAACTTCATTAAGTTTCTTAAAATAAACAAGGGAATTTGCCTGTGTGGCTGACAGCTTTCTGCTTCCAGATGAAGGTTTTATTTCTATGTCTATTTTTCACTACCTAGGAATAAATCACATAGGAACCAATACAACTTCCATATTACACTGACATCTCTCTATTCATCAATTATCGATGAGTTAACTGGTGTTACAGACATACATCTTGCAGTTGAACAGACTATTAAAGTTATGGTTACTGTGCAAAAAACTGTTTCAAGACTTTTTCTAGATTCTTTAATTTTAGTTAGCCATCATAGGCTGGAACTTTAGTCAAAAATCAAAATACATCAGCAGAAAAGCATAAATATATACAAAGGCACAAATACAGCAGCAGAATTTCACAAAACAATCATTCAAATAAATCGATCATTTTCTTTTGTCTTTTTTTTTGTTTGTTTTAAGGGTTTCACTCTGTCACCCAGGTTGAGTGCAGTGGCATAACCACGGCTCACTGCAGCCTCAATCCCTCAGGCTCAAGTGATCCTTCCACCTCAGCCTCCCAAGCAGCTGAGACTACACGCATGTGCCACCATACCCTGCTAATTTTTGATGTTTTGTAGACACAAGGTCTGTCTATGTTGCCCAGGCTGATCTTGAACTCCTAGACTCAAGTGATTCTCCCACCTCAGCACCCCAAAGTACTGGGATTACAAGCGTGAGCCACTGTGCCCAGCCAATTGATCATTTTACCTAAGATGTCTGTCTCCTCAACATGAGCAGTTGAGAGTAAACATTAGCTGAGATCATGAACAAGTCACCTGATTTCTCTGTATAAGATAAAAGGACTCTCCAAGAACTTTTCCCAGCTCTAAAATATTATGCACCCAGTATGCCTGAATTTCAGAATTACACCTTTTTCTCTTGCACACACCTTAATCTGACTAGCAGCCCTCTGCACAATCTACGATTTCTTATTTCGTTGCAAAAGGTTCAAGAGATCACCTAGTCCAGACGTTTAAAATGAAGAAAAAAAAAGTTATTTTTCTACTCTAAACTTTCTCTTTGAAAACTTATCTGCTTAATCCAATATATAAAATGTATATGTTAGAAGGATTCTGAGTTATGCTGTTTGAGAAAAAGAATACAGTAAGCTGCTTTCTACAATGTATAAAGAAATAAACCTAGCCAGGCGCAGTGGCTCATGCCTGTAATCCCAGCATTGTGGGGAGACCAAGGCTGTTGGATCACCTGAGGTCAGGAGTTCAAGACCAGCCTGACCAACATGGTGAAACCCCATCTCTACTAAAAATACAAAATTAGCTGGGCCTAGTAACGCATGCCTGTAATCTCAGCCACTTGGGAGGCTGAGGCAGGAGAATCATTTGAACCTGGGAGGCAGAGGTTACAGTGAGACGAGACTGAGCCACTGAACTCTAGCCTAGGCAATAAGAGTGAAACTCTGTCTCAAAAAAAAAAAAAAAGAAAAAAGAAACCCACAGAACTAAAACTTTAAAACAGACATAACCTAATATAATTAACCAATAAGTAAGAACTGAAGATCAGAAGATGACCTGCCCAACACCAAACATACTAGCTGGCGGCAGGGCCATCACTAAAATTGTATTTAGGCAATTCCTAAATACAATCCAAGACCAGCTTTCTTTGAAAGAACATTAGCTTCTTTTAAATACACTTTTTTCTACAGTCATAATATAATATAAATTCCATTTCATGAACCAGATGTCCTTCCCTATTTGCTACAGTAGCCAGTGTCTTATCTTGAGCAACAACTTGTGTCAACACACACAACTGGTAAGTGGATAATAAAAATATGCTTTCTAAAGCCACAGTTAAAGGTTTTCTTTTTTCCTTTTTCTTTTTTCCTGCAGGGTAAAACTTTAAGCAATTTATACATGTGCTATATTTACTAATGGGCAGGCTTAATCACAACTGGTATTATTAATTACATAAAACAGCTAGCATTCATTGGGCAGTTACTATATGTTATGCATTCACAAACTCATGTCACCTCATTTAAGCTTTATGACTCCCAAGAACAACAAATTACGAAGCTAGAATTAGATCCCAGAACCCAACTCTTAACTGCTATGCTAAAAAGTCCAAAACAGTGTCCTAAACAGTGCCTTTCGTTGTTACTTCCAAATCAATTGCCAAGATTAAACTCTTGAAAGGTAGCCAAACTACGTAACTGTATGATTCTATTTCTGTAAAGTTCAAATACGGGCAAAACTGATCTGTAGTGTTAGAATTCAAGAATAGTAGGAAAGAAGCCTGGGACGGTGCGGGGAGTCTGGGGTGCTGGTAATGATCTATTTCTTGCATGTTTTTGTATACTTGCACTTTAATAAAAAGTTAACATTTTAAAGCAACTCTGTTCTCCACGGCTTTGATATGCCCTCGTCTTACAGCTACTTACTTCACTTGCTAACGTTTTCTGCCTGGTTCCTACAGACTACTGGACCTGCTAACTCTGCACTTCAATAAACTACCTTCGGTCATCAGTAATTCTGTGGTATGTAATTAACATATGTTTAATATATATTTAATTATTTGGTCAAGCTATCGTAACTATTAGAATTCAACATCCTAACATACACTGACATCCTTCTTAGATTGTAACAAACCCTAACCAACTACAAAGGCAGATCTGCTTTAAGAAAATTCAATGTATCTCCAGCCTGGGCAACGTGACAAAACCTCATCTCTACAAAAAATTTAAAAATTAGCCAGGCACAGTGGTGCATGTCTGTAGTTCCGGCTACTGCTGCGGCTGAGTTGGGAGGACTGCTTGAGCCCAGGAGGTCGAGGCTGCAAGTGAGCCATGATCATATCACTGCAGCAACAGAGAAAGACTCTGTCTCAAAAAAAAAAAAAAATGCAGTGCATGGTAAACATTATCTACAAAACTGATATATTCATCAATTCAAGATAAAAATCACTGGCTGGGCGTGGTGGCTCACGCCTGTAATACTAGCACTTTTTAAAAATGTGCTAGTATTATATTATTATTATTATTATACTTTAAGTTATTTAATTATAATTATTATTATTATACTTTAAGTTTGAGGGTACATGTGCATAACATGCAGGTTTGTTACATATGTATACTTGTGCCATGTTGGTGTGCTGCACCCATCAACTCGTCAGCACCCATCAACTCGTCATTTACATCAGGTATAACTCCCAATGCAATCCCTCCCCCCTCCCCCATCCCCATGATAGGCCCCGGTGTGTGATGTTCCCCTTCCCGAGTCCAAGTGATCTCATTGTTCAGTTCCCACCTATGAGTGAGAACATGTGGTTTTCTGTTCTTGCGATAGTTTGCTGAGAATGATGGTTTCCAGCTGCATCCATGTCCCTACAAAGGACACAAACTCATCCTTTTTTATGGCTGCATAGTATTCCATGGTGTATATGTGTCACATTTTCTTAATCCAGTCTGTCACTGATGGACATTTGGGTTGATTCCAAGTCTTTGCTATTGTGAATAGTGCCGCAATAAACATACGTGTGCATGTGTCTTTATAGCAGCATGATTTATAATCCTTTGGGTATATACCCAGTAATGGGATGGCTGGGTCATATGGTACTTAAGTCAAAAGAGCAAAGCTGGAGGCATCACGCTACCTGACTTCAAACTATACTACAAGGCTACAGTAACCAAAACAGCATGGTACTGGTACCAAAACAGAGATATAGACCAATGGAACAGAACAGAGTCCTCAGAAATAATACCACACATCTACAATTATCTGATCTTTGATAAACCTGAGAAAAACAAGAAATGGGGAAACGATTCCCTATTTAATAAATGGTGCTGGGAAAATTGGCTAGCCATAAGTAGAAAGCTGAAACTGGATCCTTTCCTTACTCCTTATACAAAAATTAATTCAAGATGGATTAGAGACTTAAATGTTAGACCTAATACCATAAAAACCCTAGAAGAAAACCTAGGTAATACCATTCAGGACATAGGCATGGGCAAAGACTTCATGTCTAAAACACCAAAAGCAACGGCAACAAAAGCCAACATTGACAAATGGGATCTCATTAAACTAAAGAGCTTCTGTACAGCAAAAGAAACTACCATCAGAGTGAACAGGCAACCTACAGAATGGGAGAAAATTTTTGCAATCTACTCATCTGACGAAGGGCTAATATCCAGAACCTACAAAGAACTCAAACAAATTTACAAGAAAAGAACAAACAACCCCATCAAAAAGTGAGCAAAGGATATGAACAGACATTTCTCAAAAGAAGACATTCATACAGCCAACAGACACATGAAAAAATGCTCATCACCACTGGCCATCAGAGAAATGCAAATCAAAACCACAATGAGATACCATCTCACGCCAGTTAGAATGGCGATCATTAAAAAGTCAGGAAACAACAGGTGCTGGAGAGGATGTGGAGAAATAGGAACACTTTTACACTGTTGGTGAGATTGTAAACTAGTTCAACCATTATGGAAAACAGTATGGCGATTCCTCAAGGATCCAGAACTAGAAGTACCATATAATCCTAGCACTTTGAGAGGTCGAGGCGGGCAGATCACGAGGTCAGGAGTTTGAGACCAGCCTGACCAACATGGTGAAACCCTATCTCTACTAAAAAGACAAAAATTAGCCGGGTGTGGTGGTGCGCACCTGTAATCCCAGCTCCTCAGGAGGCGGAGGCAGAAGAATTGCTTTAACCTGGGAGGTGGAGGTTGCAGTGAGCTGAGATCATGCCACTGCACTCCAGCCTGGACGACAGAGCAAGACTCCATCTCAAAAAAACACAAAAAAACAAAAAAACATTCACACTGTTTAATGGGGTGGGGGTGGGGAGACTGGGAAGACAGATGACACAATGTATATTCTTTCAACTGTTTAGTAACAACAAAACTGGTACTACTTATAACCACTAAAATGTATCTGGGCATAAGTAACAATTTGGAGACACCTGTTTAAAAATGTTACCAAAAAGAGTATCAGAGAGTGAACTGAATTGCAGGCAGAGGTGTAAATTATTCAAGGAAAGGCATATCAAAAATTGTCAGGCTCTGTGCGGATACACAGAGATGAACGTGCATTTCTTTTCTCCTTAGGCTGGAAAGATCAAGAACAGCACTTTATAATTCAAACAATGCATTTATTAATGGGACCTCAAACAAGTTATTTAACTTCTCTGTGACTCAATGTCCTCAACTGTAAAACAGGGACAGTTGTTAGGGTTATTCTGAGGAACAAATGAGTCAATATAAGAGCTTAAACAAGTTCCTTACACAGACTAAGGAATACGTAAGCATTGACTGTTTTAATCCTTAAAAAATACTCTGGGAAAAGGGTGCTAACCATTCAATGAGGAAAAGACAGTGTTTTTGATAAACGGTGTTGGAAAAATTGGATATCCATATGCCAAAAAATGAACTGGACCCTAACTTTATGACATATACCAAAATTAACTCAAAATGGATCAAGGACCTAAACTTAAGAGCTGAAACTATAAAACTCTTAGATGAAAAGACAGGGAGACAGCTTCATGACTTTGAATCTTGCAATGATTTCTTGAATATGACACCAAAAGCACAGGCAACAAAAGTATAGATAAATTGTACTTCATCAAAATTTAAAACTCATGCATCAAAGGATACCATCAAGAAAAAGAAAACCCACAGAATGTGACAAAGTATTTGCAAATTAAATATTAACATCCAGAATATAAAAGAACTCCTGCAACTCAACCCAGAAACAAACCACTCAATTCAAAAATGAGCACAGAAGGCCTGGTGCAGTGACTCACACCTGTAACACCAGCACTTTGGGACGCTGAAGTGGGAGGGTCGCTTGGAGCCAGGATTAAGACCAGCCTGGGCAACAAAGTGAGACCTAGTCTCTAAAACAAAAAATAAACTAGCGGGCATGGTGGCATATGTCTGTAGTCCCATTTACTTGAGAGGCTGATGCGGGAGGATTGCTCAAGGCCAGGAATTCAATGCTGCAGTGAGTCATCATCTCAAAACTGCACTCCAGTCTGGGCAACAGAGCAAGACCCTGTCTCTAACAAATGAGAAAAAAGAAAAGCAAGCAGGCAAGCAAGCAGAGATCCATGTATAGTAATGTCCCATAGCAGCATTATCCACAACAGCCAAAGGAAGACACAACTGGAATGTCCACCAAAAAATGAATGGGTAAACAAAATTTGCCATATACATAAATGGATTATGTCATGCAGTTATAAAGAAGAATGAAATTCTGAGACATACTAAGACATGGATGAACCCTGAAAACACTATGCTACGTGAAGTCAAAAAACAAAAGGACAAATGTTATGATTTCATTTATATTAGGTGCCCCAAATCGACAAATTCATAGAGACAGAAAGCAGAACAGAAGTTACCAAGGAGGTACATAGGGAGAGGCAAATTACTGCTTAATGGGTACAGTTTTGTCCCTTTGGAGAAGTAAGGATGGGGAGTTATCCTTTAATGGACGTAGAATTTCTGTCTAAAGTTCTAGGAAATAGTGGTGATGGTGGCACAACATTGTGAATGTATAGTCAAGTCTGGGTATCCAGGGGATTAGTTTCAGGACCTCCAGCAAGACACTAAATCACAGATGCTCAATGGCCTGATAGAAAATGGCATAGTATCTGCACATAACCTACGTCCATTCTTCCATATACTTTAAATCATCTCCAGGTTACTTATAATACCTAATGTAAATGCTATGTAAATAGTTTTTATACTGTATTTAGAAAATAATGACAAGAGGCCGGGTGCGGTGGCTCAAGCCTATAATCCCAGCACTTTGGGAGGCCGAGACGGGCGGATCACGAGGTCAGGAGTTCGAGACCATCCTGGCTAACACGGTGAAACCCCGTCTCTACTAAAAAATACAAAAAACTAGCCGGGCGAGGTGGCGGGCGCCTGTAGTCCCGGCTACTCGGGAGGCTGAGGCAGGAGAATGGCGTAAAAACCCGGGAGGCAGAGCTTGCAGTGAGCTGAGATCCGGCCACTGCACTCCAGCCTAGGCGACACAGCGAGACTCCGTCTCAAAAAAAAAAAAAAAAAAAAAAAAAAAAAGAAAATAATGACAAGAAAAACAGTATGTACAAGATCAGCACAAATGTAATTTTTTTCCCTAGTATTTTCTATCCCCATTTGGTTCGATCCATGGACAGAGGGCTGATTGTCCTTAATGCCAATGAGTTATACTCTTACAAATGGCTAAATGGTCAATTTTATGTTATATATATTTTATCATAAGGCACTAAAGATTCTTACGCAGGAAAACAATCTATGTATCATTTTAGTAAAATTTAGACTGAGAGTGGATAAAGCATAGAAGTTAAAAAAAGAAAAAAGGTTTAAAAGAGGGCTGGAAAGGAAATGAAATAGATGCTGGAGAAACTATGCCCTCAGTCTAAACTGGGACGTATTAACTTTGACCTAAGAGGTTTCATACAAGATTTTACTGAATACAGTTCTTTCTAATACTGATCCCTCATATACATAAATCTGGGGTCCTATTGACAATGAATTTAGACAGGATGTATTAATGGCCAATAAGTTCGAGGAATATTAAAGGTAAATACAATACTCTTACCAGATTTGTAAACGTAATATAAATACGCTTTTGAACTTACTCCAATTCAAACATTAATTTTCCCTCAGTTTTTACAAAGAAAAATAATTTTAATTCCACTAAAATACCTTTTCAAAAGTAATAGATCTTTACCAATCAATTTTTGCAGTTATGCTTATGCTTAAATGACACCACATTGATAGGAAAAACCTTCCTTCGCAGCAATGTTTCCCCACTTTTCACACTTCAATCAATCTTTATTATTCTATTATCTCTCCCACTGCTATAGTAAGTGGGAAAAACAATATATCACTGAGGAATAAAAGTATAAAAGCTTCGACTGGTCAGAATTAGAAAAGTGAACTAAAAGTGAGGTGAGGTTCCTTATTGAAATCATATCTTCCTTTTTCCACTGTGGCCTAGATACTTAATGTACTACAGGTATTCCCCTATTATTAAGAATACAGACGTTACAAAATTGCTAAAAATGAGAAGACACATTTATAGAATTCTAACATTCCTTTTAGGTATTTTAATATATATGACATCACTTATCCTTTTAAATTTATTAAAAGCAAAATTCCGTATATCATATGGGTACTCTAGTCCACCATATGAAATGTAAGGTACTATCCTTTTTCAATTCAGTGTAAGAGACTGGTCCAAAAACAAGTCTTGTTTTCATATGTATCTGCATCCATTCCCTAAAACGATGTAATCCTAACGTCACCATTTACATACTCAACATTTAGTAAACCATGTACAAGAAACTTTTGTATTTTTGCTCTGAAATTCAAAATGGAATTTTGTGCTTATATAGTTATTTGGACAGGAAAGTGTGTTACATAAACAGTGATACCAGTAGTAGACTGCTCCAAGTTAGATGTATAAATAACGCCAAGGCGTCAAGGAAAATAAAGCGGAGACCTCTAATACTTCTAACTAAATACTATCAACATGCACAAGGAGAGATCTGTGAAACACACACACACACGCTGAAATCTTGGTTCTCAACGCTGAGTTCCAACACGTCATTCTTACATAGGAACGTTATTACACACACATCCACTATAAAAGGTCCACCTGTTCTGCGACCTATAATTTTGTCAATATTTACCAAAGACAGTTAACATTTTTCAAGATCTCTGTCCTCTTAGTGAAAAAACACAGCCTGGTCAAACTAAGACACCTGGCCAACTGGCCACCTGAAATATATTACACATGTACTATCATGTGTGACCAGTTGCAATCGCATACTTAGGGAAGCCTAAGCTACAGCTTAGTGGCCGAACGAGGAAGAAAAAATTTTAACTAATTTAAAAAGCACCCTAACCCAACGTTAACTTAGTTCAAAATGCATTAGCAGAAATTTAGGACTAAGAGCTACGCATATTAGTTGGATCGCCCCATCTGAATCTTCAAAGGCTTTAGAGATGTAGGTGGTGAAGAGAAGCAAAGTGTTCGGTAAATTAAGCTTTTGGAGCTCTGGAGATGCAAATGACAGCTGGCTCCGCAGAAAGAAGGAGTCAGGCTCAGGCAAGGGTGGCTGCGGAGACTCCCACAGGCTGAAAGGAATAGGGGCGGGCCACCCCAAGTGCAGAGTTTGTAAGAGGATTGAAAAGGAGCAGGTGAGGAATCTACTGAGCTGCAGAAGCCGGGCGGTCAGGCCTCCGAGCCTGTCTAGGACACCCTGTGCATAAATGGGGGTTCACACGCGAGAAATGAGGCCTAATTCCGGCAGCTCCTGGGGCTGCGGCCACTGCCGGACATTCCGGGGCAGCAGACGGCTAGGAAACCAGGACCAACAAAGAGTGAAAGGAAAGCAAGAAAGGACAGACGGGGACCCACAGGGCTCGGGCCTGGCCTCACCCTCTCATGGTGAACTTGACCACGGCGAGTCTGGAGCCCGCGCCGCTCAGCTCTGGCTGGAAATCCGGGTCGCTCCCGACGGGCTTCACCCCCACCATCCTCACAGAGAGCCCGGCAGGGTGGCCGCGACGCCACTGGCTTCAAAACTGAAGGAGAAGACGATCTGGGAGAGGAAGCAGAGACGCTCAGGAAGGCCGAGGCCTGGACAGAAGAGGCGGCGACCGCGGCGTCTTCTCCCGGGACTCTCAGTGCCGAGTCACGCCAGTGAGCGGAGCGGCCCAGGGGGCGGGGAGGGATGGGGGAGGGGAGAGGAGAAGGAAGGAAAGCCTTGCGGCACCCAGCAGCCACCGCGCGGTAGGGCCGCCGGCGTGACGCCATTTCCGCGCCGTCCGCTTTGGCCTTCACCGCCCAATCCCAAAACGCGAAGCGTAGTCCCACCCTCCACTGAGTAGCCGCGCGCTACCTTGAGCGGCGCAGGCGCAGAGGCAGACGTGTAGAGGTCAGGTGCGCAGGCGCAGACTGAGACTTAAAACTTCGCATAGTCCTCCGCGTGTCCCAGATCTGAGACTTTCACCGAGGAGGTGTCTGAGTTGTAACAGTGGAGAGGAAACTCGTTTTACTCCGGGGTTCTTAGCTGCTGTCCAAGGCACCCACTGGAAGTACTTTGAAGATACTGCTGTATTGTATTCGGGGCAGGTCTACACAGAAGACAAAATAAGGTTTAGGAATATTTATTAACAGACTTCATTACATATGGGGCGCTTTCTGTGCAATCATTCAGAAAGTATCGTGCACCTGTCTTTAGGTTTTGACCAAAAAGATGAAGACACTACTCCTCCTTTAGGAAGTTCACGGTCTAGTGACTGACGCTAACAATAATTTGAATAGGAAGCGGAGGAGACTAACGAGATGGAAGGGTGGGGCAGCGTAAACTTACTAGGAATCTGACTCCTGGATTGAATCTTGAAAGAGAAGCAAGGGTTAGATGGATGGTGAGAGATAATATTCCAGGCAAGGGGACCACCAGGTGCAAATTCTTGGGTTGAGAGGGTGAATAAGAAGAATAGCTAATATTTACCACATGATGTACCAGGCAAGAGATAAGCTCTTTATACGTGTACTAGCTCATTTAATCCCTGTGAAGTAGGTTCTGTGATTTCAAGTCAAGGCAGGCTAACGCCAGTGTTCTCTTTTAAATATTAGGCTAGGTGGCAAATTATTTGTCTTTGGATTTAGCTGGGGAGATGAAATTGGAGGGAAGGCCGAGGTCAGATAATGACTAGCTAAGGAATTTGGATTTTGACGGGATGAGAATGGCAAAAAAATTTGAGGGCAATTTTGCGATTACCAGTGTCGTGAAACTCCCGTCTCTACCAAAAATACAAAAAATTAGCCGGGCGTTGTGGCGCGCACCTGTGGTCCCAGCTACTCGGAAGGCTGAGGTAGGAGAATTCCTTGAGCTGGGGAGGTCAAGGCTGCAGGGAATCATGATTGAGCCACCGCACTCCAGCCTGGGCGACAGAGCCAGACCCTATCTCAGAAAAAAAAAGAAAAAAGAAGAAAAATATGTCTTTAGAAAAGCCCTCAGGTAGCAGCAAGGAGGATGGAAGGCAGTGAGATCCATTTAGGAGGATACTGTGGTGATCCAGGAACTAAATTATGAAAGTATCTGCAGTAGAAATGAAGAGGAAAGGACATGTTTGAGAAACAATTCTTGGGCCAATTTAGTGAGATGACAGAGGAGTTTAAGAAACTCAAACATTTCAATCGTGTAGCTTTTTAAAAATGAGTTAAAATGCCTGTAGGACATCCAAGTGAGAGATACAGAAGATCGTGAGAAGGATGAGCCTGGAACTAAAGAAAAAGGACTAGGATGACGTTACAGATTTGAGAGTCATCAGATTGGGTGATAGTTGAAGCCCAGGAAATGGGAAAAGAGAAAGCTAAAGGTGTTGCAGAAACATACTAAAATAATTAATTCTTAACCCAGCCACACCAGAGGCACAGTAATTACATTTCTTTTTCATGTGATATCAGCACATTGTAATGGTTTTAATAGATAGAAGTCCCCATAATAAACATTTGTGTTTTTTTTGTTTTGTCTTGTTTTTTTTGAGACGGAGTCTCACTCTGTCACTCAGACTGGAGTGCAGTGGCACGATCTCGGCCCACCACAACCTCCGCCTCCTGGGTTCAAGCGATTCTCCTATCTCAGCCCGCCCTGGGTAGCTGGGATTACAGGCACACACCACCACGCCTGGTTACTTTTTTGTATTTTTAGTAGAGACAGGGTTTCACCATGTTAGCCAGGGTGGTCTCAAACTCCTGACCTAAGGTGATCCGCGCGCCTCGGCCTCCCATAGTGCTTGGATTACAGGCGTGAGCCACCATGACCGGCCTTGCTACTTAAATTTTATGGCCATGCACAAACTAACCTCTCAGAACCTCAGCTTCCTTGTCTATGAGCCTTGGATTAATAACACCTGCTTTCTAGGATTGTGATGGTAAAAGGTTATATTGGATGATGTTTATAAAGAACCAAATCATAAGATACTTGATAAATGTTTATAACCAATGGTGTATATTCAGCTCGTCAGCTAGGGTTGCTGTAACAACTCAGTCTTTGGCTGTAACAATACCAAAGACTGAGTGACTTTAACCGAAGAAATGTATTTCTCACAGTTCTGGAGACTGGGAATCCAAGATCCAAGTGCTGCTGGTATTGGTTTCTTCTAAGGCCTCCTCACTTTTAAATGGCTGCCTTCTCACTGTGTCTTCACATGGCCTTTTCTCTGTGCACACATGCACATGCACATACAGTACTAATCTGTTTCTCTTCCTTACAAGGACACCAGTCCTATTAGATTAAGGATCCACTCTGATGACATCACTTAACTTTAATTACCTCCTTAAAGGTCCTGTCTCCACATAGAGTCATGTTGGGGGTTGGGGCTTCAACCTATGAATTTGAGTGGGGTGAAGGAGCATAGTTTATCCAGAACAGATGGATTATTATTATTTCCAACTGTCCTTGCGGTTTTGCCTAAGCAGCAAGTAGAAGTGGTCTCCACTACAGCAGCTATAGTAGATATGAAGGGAGGAACAGGGCTTATGAAAGCAAGATAGATTATAGATTCTTGAGAAGCAACATGAAAAGAGGCATTGTAAAAGTTAGCTCTGATAGGGACACCATGTGTCCCTCCAGATCTACTCTCTACCTTTCTTCATTCTGCTCTCAGCCCTAGGAACCTGCCTACATGGACTGTATCAATAGGATCCTCTGTTGGAGCTTATTGAAGAGATTGGAGGGTAGAAGACAATGAGATCCAGGTAGTAATTCCCTTAGCTCCCTTCCTGCTGTGTTGCCACAGGTTGTCTGTGTCTCCACCAAATGCCACAGCTCTTGTCATACCGTTACCCTCTTTGGGTTCCTGCAAACACTGTCTTCTATTGTCTCTTTAGACATGGAAGTAGAAATCACTCCTAGCTGTTGGTAGCACCCGGATACCAACAGAGAAACTCTGGGTCAGTCACCTAGTGTAAGGAAAATGGATGTGACTTGGTCAAGAATAGGCCGAGGTAAACATACTGTGTGACTCAGTGAGTTTGGAGCACAGGCGCATAACTCCACTTGTTATGTAATCACAGCTATGTAGCTATAACATGGGAAGGCTCATCACCTGGTTTGGAGCCACTATTGTTTGTAAAAGGTATAACTGCCCTGCTGACACTGTACATACAGCAAGGCATGACTTGGCTCATGCCCAAAGAGAATTAAGCTGCTGACCCTGTAAGGGAGAGCTGGCCTTGCAGACCAGGAAATGCAGCTGCGGGTGTGGGAGTGGCAGAGCTGGAGCAGGCAGCTGAGACAGAGACACACAGTTTAAAAGAGCTGCTGAGTAAAACCATCTTTCACCTGCCTAGGGCCTCCCCAGTGTTCTTTCAGCTATCTGCCACCCATCCACCCACTCCCTTCAGACCTCAGCATGGGCTGGAACCGGACACTGGGTGTGACAGCCTGTTGATGCTACCTAGACCTGACTAGACAAGATAGTACTGAATTGGATACTTCACATTAAGAGCAGAGACACTTGCCACTGTAATGTCAAGGCAGGCACCCATAGGAAACAGGTACCTGGAAGTCATAATTCCTAGATGGACTTCCCAGGCTTATAGCATGAACTATCTCTAACCACCTAGCACTAGCCTAATTGGTAAGCCCAGATACCACTAGCTAATGGACAACATCCAGAAACTTCACTCTCCTAATACCAATAAGGACCCTTTGGTTTAAAAAGAACCACTCTTCCCACCCAGAGCATAATTGTGTGATGAATCTAGTCCCCTTCTTTACAGTTAAACTTTTCTACTCACTGCTCAATCCTTGATGTCATTATCTTTATTTTCTCTTTAGCAACACCATTGCTTTGTTTGTTTGTTTGTTTTTTGCGACAGAGCCTCTCTCCTTTTGTCACCCAGGCTGGAGTGCAGTGGTATGATATTGGCCCACTGCAACCTCTGCCTCAGCCTCGTGAGTAGCTGGGATTACAGGCGCCCACCAGCACACCTGGCTAATTTTTATATTTTTAGTAGAGATGGGGTTTTATCATGTTGGCCAGGCTGGTCTTCAGCTTCTGACCTCAACTGATGAGCCCGCCATAGCTTCCCAAAATGCTAGGATTACAGGCATGAGCCACTGTGCCCAGCCCACCATTGCTTTTTTGATTTTCCTAAACCCTATCTACATGTTTGTTAATACTCCCCTTACCAAATTTATCCTCAATTACCCATTTTGAATATGCTTTTTCCTGTTGTGACTCTGCCTGATATAAAAATTTAAGAATTGTTTAACACCAGGGAAATTGGAGGTTAGAGGATTAACATAGCAGGCTAGAGATAAATATATGAGAGTTTCCAGCATAGCGGTCATAGATGATACCGCTAAAGTAGATCATAAGGAAGTATACAGAAAAGCGAAGAGTTATAACAGAAATTTAAAGACAACTGCAAATAGGGAGTAAAATGAGAAAAGTTAGCAGAGAAGCAGAGAATCAGGAGGACTATTACAAAAGTAAAGTGTCAAAGACCAGAAGGATGAAGGCTGTGACATGCCTTTGAATGTAGCAAGGGAGTCATTGGTTTTTATCTGAACAGCCAGCACAGTTCATTGAATTAAGACTGGAATCAGTTCACTGACAACCACAACAAATTCTTTAGGACCTCCGTGTGGCAGGCACTGTGCCATAGCCTCAGAAGTTAAAGATGATTATTACATGTTCCTGTCCTTCGGAGTATACACTTTTGTGATAGCTCCATGTCCAGGGGTATGGGCTAAAATGAAAGGCATAGACATGTGATCAACCCATAGTTGTTTTATATATATATATATATATATATATATATATATATATACACTCACCATGCATATATATGATTGAATGATGTGTGTTCAATTTTCAAAATCTAAGCATACAACTAGATAAGAGTTTGGAAATTATGAAGCAGGCTTTCCTCATATATATGTATATACATATATATTGAGTAAATATACTTACATAAAATTTAGCATTTTAACTTTTTCTTTTTTGAGACAGGGCTTCACTTCATCACCCAGGCTGGAGTGCAGTGGCGTGCTCATGGCTCACTGCAGCTTCAACCTCCTGAGCTCAAGTGGTCCACTTGCCTCAGCCCCTCATGTAGTTGGCCTGACAGGTTCATCCCACCACGCTGAGCAAATTTTTTATTTTTTTTGTGGAGACGAGATCTCACTTTGTTGCCCAGGCTGGTCTTGAGCTCAACTAATTCTCCTGCCTCAGCCCTGCAAAGTGCTGGGATTACAGATATGAGTCATCGCACCTGGCCCATTTTAACCAGTTTTAAAGTGCACAGGTCAGTAGCATTAAGTGCACTCACTGCTATCCATTTCCAGAACCTTGTCATCATCCCAAACAGAAACTCTGTACACACTAAATAACTCCCCATTTTCCCATTTCCCCATCCCTGCTAGCCTCTATTCTACTTTCTATCTCTATGAATTTGCTTATTTTAGGCACCTCATATAAGTGGAATCATACGGTTATTTTTTGTGACTGGCTTCTTTTTCTTTTTTCCTTTTTTTTTTTTTTTTTTGAGACAGTCTTGCTCTGTCACCCAGGCTGCAACGTCTGCCTCCCAGGTTCAAGCAATTCTCCTGCCTCAGCCTCCCAAATAGCTGGGATAGTTACAGCATGCGCCTGTAACTAATTTTTGTATTTTTGTACAAAAATTACCATGCCCAGCTAATTTTTGTATTTTTAGTAGAGACAGGATTTCACCATGTTGACCAGGCTGGTCTCAAACTCCTGACCTCAAGTGATCTGCCTGCCTGAGACTCCCAAAGTGCTGGGATTACAGGTGTGAGCCACCGCACCTGGCCTGGCTTATTTCACTTAGCGCTGTGTTTTCAAATTTCTTCCATATTATAGCATATATCAAAATTTATTTCATTCCTTTTTAAGGCTCAATAATATTCCATTATATGGGCATATCACATTTTATTTACTTACTCATTTGTTGATGGACACTCAGATTGTTGCCACCTTTTGGCTGTTGTTCACAATGCTGCTGTGAACATTGGTGTACGAGGATTTCTTCAAGTCCCTGCTTTTCAGTTCTTTTTGGTATATACCTAGAAGTGGAATTGCTGGATCATATGGTGATTCTGTTTAACTATTTGAGAAACTGCCAAACTGTTTTCCACAGTGCCTGCACCATTCTACATTCTTACTAGGAGTGTATGAGGGTTCCAATTTCTCCACATCCTAGCAACAATTGCTAATTTTAATTTTTTTGATAATAGTCATCTTTGTGGGTGAGGTGATATCTCACATTTCCCTAATGACTTAAGATGTTAAACATCTTTTCATGTGCATAACGTTTATTTCTTTATTTTCTTTGGAGAAGTGTCTGTTGAAGTCCTTTGCCCATTTTTGAATCAGGTTGTTTGTTTTTGCTGTTGGGTTGTAGGAGTTCTTTATATATTCTGGGTATTGATCCCTTATAGAGTAAATTTCTTTCAGATATTCCATTCTATGGGTTGTCTTTTCACTTTCTTTGTGGTGTCATTTGATGCATAAATGTTTTAAATTTCAATGAAATCCAATTTACCTATTCTTTCCTTTTGCTGTCTGTGCTTTTGCTGTCATATCCAAGAATTCAAGCTAGGCATAATGTTATACACCTGTAGTTCCAGA
The DNA here is from genome assembly GCF_049350105.2 of Macaca mulatta. Lineage (NCBI taxonomy): Eukaryota > Metazoa > Chordata > Mammalia > Primates > Cercopithecidae > Macaca > Macaca mulatta. Next base: position 24,359,974 of record NC_133423.1, on the reverse strand, counting down.
TACTTGGAGGGGCTAAAGTGGGAGGATTTATCCTAGCTCACTGTGGCCTTAACGCAGGAGTTTAAGGCCACAGTGAGCTAGGATTGAGCCACTGCACTCCAGCCTGGTGTAATTTGTGCAATATTTATGTAATATAAATATTAAATAAAAAGGAAATCCTGCTTCATAATTTCCAAACCCTTTCTAGTTGTATGCTTTGAATTTGAATTTGAAATTTTCCCAGGTGTCCCTAGGTGGCGCAATATATTTTTAGTCAAAAGGATGTCATTTCCCTTTGATAGCAAATGTCTCTTTAGATGTCATCAAGTCTCCAGATGTACCATTTATCCCGCTAACATTATATTCTTTAGTTTTGGACACTAGGCTGTGCCTTGGGGGAGAGGGTTTCCCAGGAAGCTGTAGAGTGTTTTATCACTGTCACAAATCTCCTGGAGCATACTAAAGAAACTCACTGGCAATTCTCAGAGTCAGTTCAGGTGTTTGCCAAATCTGTACAATAGTTTTTTCTTCTGACATTTATATCTGATGTCATTAAACTGGTCATTAAACTGCTTAGAGTTTCTATTAAGAAGCCCAGATATTTAGAAAAATATTTCTAACACCTCATCCTCTGCAATAAAAACTGCATTTTAAATTTTATTTTAATTTTTTTAAAGAGTACATTGAGGGTTTTGTCTTGGTTCAGGCTACTCTAATAGAGTACCATGGAGTTGGTGGTTTAAACAAACATTTACTTCTCACAGTTCTGGGAGCTGAGAAGTCCAAGATCAAGGTGCTGGCCCAAATCCAGTGTCTGGTGAGGGCTCTCTTGCTGGTTTCAGAGGGCAGTCTTTTTTATGTATCCTTCTACGGTGGGGAAGAAGTGGGTGAGAGAGAGAAAGAGTGGAGAGGAAGAGGGCAGGCAGGAGAACAAGTATTCTCTCTTGTTTCTTCTTTCAGAAGGGCTCTACTCTCATGACCTAGTGACCTCCCAAAGTTCCCCATCTCCAAGTCCATCACATTGGGGTTTCAATATATGAATATTGGGGGAAATGAACATTTAGTCTCTAGCATTATTGGAATTAACTCTTCAGAACTGAAAAACTACACAAAACAATCTGTGTTTTTATTTAATCACTAGCTGTAAAAGAGCTCTTCTTTCTTTTCTTTTCTTTCTTTTTTTTTTTTTTTTTTTGAGACATGCTCACGCTGTTGTCCAGGCTGGAGTGCAGCAGCGTGATCTCGACTTACTGCAACCACTGGCTCCTGGGTTCAAGTGACTCTCCTACCTCAGCCTCCCAAGTACCTGGGATTATAGGTGCATGTCACCACACCTGGCTAATTTTTGTATTTTTAGTAGAAATGGGGTTTCACCATGTTGGTCAGGCTGGTCTCAAACTCCTGACCTCAAGTGATCCACCCGCCTCGGCCTCCCAAAATGCTGGGATTACAGGGAGGAGCCACTATGTCCAGCTGGTAAAATTCTTTAACAGAAGCTTCACTGTATTCAAAGCCCTCTCTTAGGCATGCCCTTGAGCAAACACATGCATAACACATACACACCCTCATCATTCAGTCCATTCTTAAGTAGCAGATATCTGAATATCTGAGTACATCTGAGGGCCAGATACTGAAGAAATCCAATAAAAGTCAAATGTATGTTAGTGGTTTCTGTACAATAAGGAAGTGGCTTTTCACACAACGTTGAAAACAATATTTCCCACCAAAATTCAGAACATTAGTATTACGAGCTCAGTAGGAGGATCAGCCGCACAGCAACTGGTGGAAAGCACCAGGTACATCACTCCTCACAGTAGTGGATCTCCCTGCCTCCCTGCCAGACTGAGTAACTTGACCACAAGAACCAAGTCTCTGCATTTTCTGCATGCATAGCTCAGCATAGTGCCTAAAACCACTGGATGGTGAATAAGTGACTTTTTTCACCTTGATGAATTAGAATTAGAAGTAAAATAATGTACTATTTCATGAAGACGGAAGTAAAGTCAAGGTAGTCATTGCCACTGTCTTCCTTACCTCAGATTATCATGGAGCAAATGCTAGGCATCTGACAGTTTCATCTGTAAATATTTCAGCCTGCACATCTGGAAGATGAGGAATCCTTTAAAAAATAACCAAAATATCATTATTATATTCTAATATGTTAACAAGGCTTCTTTAATATCATTAAATATCCAGTCAGTTAAAATTTCCCGATTTTCTCCTCATTTATTTTATAGCTTACTTGAATCAATATCAAAATAAGACACATGCATTGCATGGGTTGATAAGTCTTATGTCTCTCTTTTATTACAAATCTATTTAATCTGTATTCTTTTTTTCCAACTTTGTATTCGGAAAAAATAAAAAAAAAAAGCGAGAGAAAAGTTGCAAAAGTACAATGATGGCTCCTGATTGTCGGTTGTTAAAAATGGTGTCACGGTGCAGGCTGGGTTCTCTGGGAAGCTGATGCTGAGGTGGAGTGAGGAGTCCAAAAGGTTTATTTATCTCACATCTGTGAGAGGAAAAGGGAGGAAGCAGGATTGGGCGGAGGAAGGGAAAAAGCAGATCTGACAAAATCTCTACTAACCCAAGAGGGAGCTCTAGTATAAAGATTGCCTGTTAAAAGAGTCCCCCACGGGAGCAGAAATTCCTATGCCTCAATACCACCCCCTAGACCGGGGTCCTCCCTAGGAAGAGTGTGCTCTGGACTTTCCTCACCTTGCTCAGTCAGTCATCAGAGGCTGCCTCAAGATTAGTGTGATCTCAGCTGGAAAGCCCAGGTAACCCCGAAGAAGCTGACAGGGAGAGTATGAGCAAACCACTTTCTTTGCAGCTAGGAAGGGGTTTCTTTCTCGAAGGGGAATCTGGGTGGTGCTTCTTGTGTCTCCCATAGTCCACTATTTACACAAAAATGGGTCCGCTTCTCTACACAGGTTTGGGGAGCAACTCCTCCAGGTTTCTGGTCATCTTCTCTTCCTTATGGGAAACCTAGAAGAGGGAGGTTAGTGGATGATCTACAGCCTGGTGACCAGGGCTACCACTAGTACTCATCAGCTCCTCCTTCATTATCTATTCGAATTTCCCCTTGCTAGTCTTGCTGGTTTGGTGAGAGGGCTGAGAAACCCTCATTTGTGAGGAGGTTTAGCACCCCAAACCTTATCACCTTCACTCCTTCCTAAAAGGCCTGAGTATAGAGTAACTGGAGATGTTTCTAGAAAAAGACATTTTGTTACTTGGAAAGAAATGGTTTGAATCATGGAAGTCATGAGACAGGAAAAAAAGAGAAGTTATCAACACTTGACTTTCATGTCATGTGAGAAAGTGCAAAAAGAATCTCTTAATTGGACCAGGCAGTTTTAATTACACAAAAAATCATGCAAAAAACCCTTATCAAGCCTCTTTGCCACAACACGATAAAGTGTGAGGACTCTCGGTATTAACATAAAGCCATCAACCATGATAGGACTTTTCCAGGCGAGGGTCCAGGAAGGAAAGGGGAGTATTAGCAGAGTACTAGGCACCGTGGGGAATACCAAACTATGACTGATAGCCTCAGTGAGAAAAAAATAGCAGTACAGGTGAAGTGATCAGAAAATAACAGTAGCAATAAAGTCACTGTTAGACCACTGGTCTATCTCCCTCTTTTGAAATTTGTAAAACGGAAGAACAAGCCTCCTTGCGTTTTGCAGAGCTAACCTGGAACTTAAGAAGTCCGGAAGGTACTGGTATGCTGTAGGTTAGTTTGCTACTAAATTCTCAAACTCAAACTCCTGACCTCAGTCTCCCAAAGTGCTGGGATTACAGGCGTGAGCCACTGTGCCTGGCTTGCTATTAAATTTTAAGGACAGAGTAGTACTTAAGTTTTAAAAATGCCTCTAAAGCCGGGTGTGGTTTATATATATATATATAATTTTTTTTGAGACAGAGTCTCGCTTTGTCTCCCAGGCTGGAGTGCAGTGGCGCGATCTCGGCTCACTGCAAGGTCCGCCTCAGGGGTTCACGCCATTCTCCTGCCTCAGCCTCCGGAGTAGCTGGGACTACAGGCGCCCGCCACCACGCCCGGCTAATTTTTTGTATTTTCAGTATAGACGAGGTTTCACCGTGTTAGCCAGGATGGTCTTGATCTCCTGACCTCGTGATCCGCCCACCTCCGCCTCCCAAAGTGCTGGGATTACAGGCTTGAGCCACCGCGCCCGGCCGACATTTGTCATTCTTTTTAGCTGCCCAGCATCCAGCGCACTTTCCAGTGTTTAGGGAATTCCCTACCTCTTGCATCTCAGTGGGAAGCAGAGCCTGCCTTCATCCATGGAGGCCGAATATGTCAGGTTCTCCCTTTCTCAGCTTCACCTTCAGCAAAGGCTCAATAAATATATGTTGAACTGAATTTTTTAATTAGTTAAATCTGTTAACATTTTTGTATAATTCTTCTAGATGAAAGGAATAATTTATTCAAATAAATATACTAAGGTCAACTTACTGAAGACACAAATCTTAATTTTCAGGAAGGTTGTATGTAAAAAAGATGAGTGTGTGTGTGTATGTGCATGTGTGTGAATTTTCTGAACTAGAGCATTTTATTCATTAATAGTTGAATATTTATTTTAGTTCTGTGGTTCAGGAGATTCCATATACATATAGACTTTGGCAATAACTTTTATAAACTTGGTAGAGAGAGGCCAGAGAGTGGTAATTATTTGAGAGCTTCTCGTCAATCTTCCTATTAACCTTTCCATTTTTCGGAAGTTATTTGAAACTTATAGTGAGCATTCAATAAATACTTATTGAAGAAAAGAGTCTTTAGGGGAAGATATCCTATTATTTCCTTCACAAACCCAACAAGATTTACTGTAGCCTAAGATTGTCCTATGATAACCAGTCTGTGCTTCCTGTGTTTCCAAAAAGTTCTTATAAATTGTAAAAAGGATTATGAATTTAATGGTGTAAATGTATTCATCATCACAACAGAGGGAGTGAGTATGCTGAAGCCAGGTGGCTAAGAATCAATTTCTTCTATTCAGCATCATTTTTCCCCCTCTACTCATGTGACTGATTGCAAGGCAGTTAGTCAAAAGTAGAAGAAAAGCATAGAATTCCAATTTGCAGTATAAGAAAATTTCAGAATTATTGATTTTCAAGTGTTCTATTGACTTCTCTGGTCAACATTAATTTAGTTTTTCTCATTATGGTAGTAGCAGAGCTGGACTCTAAAAATAAACAGAAACAACATGTAAGAAACAACACAGTACAGTGCAGTAGTTGGATGTAGAGTGAAGGCACAAGGGGTAAGCCACCCAGGACACTGACGGGTCTGTGATGTGTTGCTGGGGGAAGATGTCTACACTGGAAAGAAGGACAGGTAGTGGTTTGCCATTAGCAGAAACAACAAATTGTTGACAGGAAGCCTTTTGACCAAACCAACACTCAGCATACTTTCGGCAAATTAGCAAGGAAACTATCCTGTCTGAAAGAGCTGATTTTGCCCTGTTGTATTCCCCTATCCTATGCTTCAGGCCCTGTGCCCAGTGGGTTTTAGCTATGCAAGGTGTTTTCCAAGGGCCAGCAGTCAGGGACATTACCTGCAAGCGTGTTAGAAATGGAGAATCTCAGAACCCACCCCAGACCTACTGATTCAGAAACGTATTTTAACAAGATTCCCAGGTTATTGGTATATGTACACAGTAACTTTTGAGGACTGTAACAGCATTCAAACTTAACTTATACATCCACTAGTGAGCCTGTAAAGAAAAAATAACGCCACGAGATGAACATCTTTTGTATCTTTTTAATAAAACTGACCATTGGCCACAGCATGGCACTTGTTTTCCCCTTGGTTGCCATTCATTCATTTATTCGACCAATATTTGACAGGAAGATGGGCAGGCATAAATTATTAACATTTATTAAGCGCATTTAATTTCCTAGACATCCACAAGGTTATTATCCCTATTTTGCAAATGGGGAAATTTAGAAGAATGAATGAAGCAGCAGCAAAATGCCCAAGACGACACTTAATGGTGTGCAGTGGAGGAACTGGGATCTGAATATATGCCTCTCTGAAGGCAGAGCCCACACTCCGCCACTCTTTGCCGCCCACAAGGAGACAGGGTATTCATCCCCTCTCCTCTGCAGGAATATTGTACAAGGTCAGACTTCTTCTAGTGCAGTGGCAGAGTTCGTCTATGGCCCTCTGTGTCCTGGCCAACAATTAAGTTCAGAAGCAAAAAGGAAACAACAACTGACATTTCCAGGTGTCTGGGTCAAGTGATGGGGGCAGAAGTGTAAACTTGCAATATCCTGGTCCCAAGAAAGACCTACGCTTGCTACTTCATCCTTCGCTCCATCTTGGTCCTCCCAACATGGGTGTTAGAGGCGAGAGGACAGCCTAGACCAGACTTCCCATAACCAAGATGGCGGCCGCGCACTCCTTGCCCACAGCTGACCTTTTCTCCTCCTTCGGTCTCCATGGTAACGCGGCCGGCTCTCTCGGCGCCGACGTAGGCCTTGCATGTAGGGAAATGGTGAGTCTTTCCCGCCCCCTCATTTTTGCGACAGTTGCAGCGAAAGTCACGGCAGTTGGGGCTCGTGTCAGCTGATTTACTGCAGCGGCGGCGGCGGCGGCGTTACCGGCACCTTGCAGTCTCTGTGGGAAGACGGCGGCTGAATAGCGCTTGCCGCCCCTTAGGTTATCCCAGCAGGATCTGCGCACCCCGCATCCTCCGTAGTTCCGCCTTATCCTTGTCTTCCTTGGCTGGGGCGCCCACCGGCGGTCTGATAGGCTACATCGCGGCATGAGATGAAGCTGTGACAGGTAAGGGGGCTTTCAAGCTTTTCCATAGGAAACCCCAGGGCGGGATGTGCTTGCACCTTGGAGGTCAGGGGTCGGGGTCAAAGGTCACAAGCCCACTCTAGCCGGGGGCGGTGCCAGCTGTCAGATCGCTGCGGCTGCAAGCTCTGCTCCTTGCTTCGCCTGCAGGTCGGGCCCACAACGAGGCGCCGTTACCAAGAGCGTGGGAGCCCGCCGGGGGTCTTTGTGGCTCCCTTACCTGGTGGGTGAGGTTTGCTGCTTTTGACATTTGCTTTGGTCTTGAGGTGGGATTGCCTGGCTCCCAGGCACGATCTAAACAGGATGAGGTGGTTGATGATGATCGTGGGTGGTTATTGACAGCAATTTTGGGCGATGTGTTTGCTTTTGGGGTTCATATTGTCTTTCCTTAGCTGTTGGTACTACTTTTGCCCGTGCCCAAGATACTGACACCACTGTTAGAATTTCACTTTTGAGATGCCACCTGCCAGTTCTTATCCCTTTGACCTAATACTTGTCTGAACGGATACCAGTTACTCCCGTTCACTTACTGATGGGTGCCAGCGTTCTGAAACTGTGTTTGAAGTCAGCACTACCCTACCTTTGATTCAAAAGTTGCCGTTTTATGTTTTTGACCCACTTAGTATATCTCTTTTTTAGGCAGCATTTGCTGGGTTAGATAGTCTGAAACTAGGGAAGCTACCGTTGCATCACAGACTGCATTGATATTGTTGATGCTGCTGAATTTAGGGTTCGGTCAGTGGCAGCTACAGCTTCCTCTCACTGTAATATTTGACATGAGACAAAAAAAGGCAGACTGACTCTTTCAGATGTTTACATCTTAGGATTTTATGGGCAAGGTTGCAGGAATTGCCTGTTGTGTGAAAGAAATTAACTGAGGTTTTGACATTTTGTTAAACAAAAATTTTAGTTTGACTCTGTTTCTTGCTTTATAAATAAACTTGTGGCTGTATGAAGGTCAGCTTAAAAGTGAATATAATGTGTTGAAATGCCCTTATTATTACAAGGAATAAAAAACTGTCTAGTTCCATCCAGAATAACGCATATTAGTTATTATAAATTGGGAAAACGAACCTGTATAAATATAATTAATGCTTTACTATTAATGTCAATTAGGGATTATGGTAGAGAAATTCATTTATTTTACTGCCAATCCTTGTTTTAAGAGTGTTTCAGAGAATCACTTTCAGAGAAAAATGAGAGTATGCCCTTTATGTTTTCTTATTGCCACCTGTAACTAAATTTTAAAAGATCTTGGTTACTGGGTGGATCAAAGGGACTGGGCTTGGCTTGGTTTGAATATCACTGTAAGAATTTAAATTAAATTTTAGGGGTGGTGACCCTTGTATCTTACAGTTTTCTTTTATCTTCGATATACTTTCTGTTTTGAAGTTAAAGGAAGTTGGGTGGTTTCTCCATGTAACACACTTAGCATCGAAAATCTTCGAAGTAGGTTGTTTTGTGCTTTCTTCATGAGAAAGGTAGGATGACATTTAGCTTTAGTGGTATGATGTTTGTTAGATGTATGAAAGTTCATTTTGGACCTCATGTGCAGAGGATTGAGTTAATCTTACTCAATTCAATGATCACCTTTGGACCATTCAAGGCATCTCCCCTGCCTGCAGTTTTCTTTCTTTTTTTTTTTTAGATGGAGTTTCGCTCTTGTTGCCCAGGCTGGAGTGCAATGGCATGGTCTCAGCTCACTGCAACCTCCCCGTCCCGGGCTCAAGCAATTCTCCTGCCTCAGCCTCCTGAGTAGCTTGGGATTACAGACATGTGCCACCAAGCCCGGCTAATTTTTGTATTTTTAGTACACATGGGGTTTCACCATGTTGGTCAGGCTGGTCTTGAACTCCTGACCTCAGGTGATCCAACAGCCTTGGCCTCCCAAAGTGCTGGGATTACAGGTGTGAGCTACCACGCCCAACCTCATTCGTTGTTTTTTATTTCTAATTCCCGCTCTTTTCTCTTGCTTATCAACCCATTTGCAACCATTCTGTATGATATGTATTATTCTGTTTGTATGTGTTATTAAATGTATATTGTTCTGGGTGCCCACATTTTTAATTTATAGAGATGATATCATGCAGGTTTTTTTGTCTCACTATTATGTTTTGAAGATCTATTGTGTTGCTGTTCTTTGCTTCCAAGTGCTACACATTATTTCAGAATGTACATCTACTACAGTTTATGTGTCTACTCTCCTATTTGTAGATACCCATGTTATTTTCATTTTCCTACCTCTATAGATAATACCACGATAAGCATACATGTTAGACCTCTGTGATACTTTTGTTGAGTTATAGATCCATATGTGATTTATGGATCATTTGGTTTTCATATATTTTATTGAAGCACCACCGGATGGTGTTTAGAACAAGCAGCAACGGCCTATACACCTGCAGGAAGCTTGTGAGGGTTCCTTTATCTTTGTTTCCCCACAAATGCTTGGTGTTATTCAGTGCTCCAATTTTTCCAGACTAATATATAGAAAACTAAATATCATTTTAAATTACATTTCACTGTTACTAATGAATCTGAGCATTTCTTCTTTTTTTTTTGACATGGAGTCTCACTCTTGCCAGGGTGGAGTGCAGTAGTGCGATCTCGGCTCACTGCTATCTCCACCTCCTGGGTTCCAACGATTCTCCTGCCTCAGCCTCCTGAGTAGCTGCGACTACAGGCATGTGCCACCACGCCCAGCTACTTTTTGTATTTTTAGTAGAGATGGAGTTTCACTGTATTGGCCAGGATGGTCTTGATCTCTTGACCTCGTGATCTGCCTGCCTCGGCCTCCCTAAGTACTGGGATTACAGGTGTGAGCCAGCATGCCCTGCCGAATCTGAGTATTTCTTCATGTGTGTTTTATCTTTTTGAATTTTTTCTTTGTGAAATTACCTGTTCATCCCTTCATCCATTTTTATTTTGGGGTTTCAGTTCTTTCTTTTTGATTTGCGGACATTTCTTGTATTTTATAGATACTAGTCATTTAAGTATTACAAGTATATCTGTTCCTAATCTGTCATTTGTCTGTAATCTTTTTCATGATGTTCTTCATTGAACAGAAATCTTATATTTTGATATAATCAAATTAAAAAATGTTTTGGCTGTATGGTTTGTATTTTGAAGGTTTTCTTTAAGATATCTTTCCCCAGTGCTATGCCACAGAGTTACTCTGCTATGTTATATACTGCTAAATACATAGTTTTCTTTTACACTTATTGGTCTTTAATACATGCAGAATTTAACGTTTTATGTGTCACAAGTTTGTGATCCAGTTTATTTTCCATGTACTGTGCCAGTTTTCCTGGTATCTTTCTTCCCTTTTCCCATAGATAATGGTGTGACACTTACTGTTTATTAGGTGCTCATATATACTCTGAATATTGAGTCCTTTCCTTTGGTTTGTCTGTTCTTGCTCTAACACCATATTGTTTTAACTCCATGGTTTTGTACTAGTATGTTTTTTTCCCCCTATATAAATAACTCTTCCCATTTATTTTGTTTTAGCTTTATTTTGATATATTATAGAGTCATAGGAAGTTGCACAAATAGTAAAGAGAGATCTGGTTTCCCCCAGTGGTTACATTTTATGCAGCTTCACCCAATTTCCTTTAATAGTTACATTTTATACTACTGTAGTACAATATCAAAACCAATAAATTGATTTTGTACAATGCCTGTATATAGTTCTGTGCCATTTTATCACCTGTGTGGATTCCTGCAACTACCTCTGCAATCAAGATACAGAGCTAGGCTGATGTAGTTGCCCACGCCTGTAGTCCCAGCATTTTGGGAGGCTGAGGTAGGCAGATTGCTTGAGCCTAGGAGTTGGAGACCAGCAACATGTCAAAATCCTGTCTCTACAAAAAAATACAAAAATTAGCCTGATGTGGTTGTGCATGCCTGTGGTCCCAGCTCCTGGGGGGGCTGAAGTGGGAAAATCACCTGAGCTTGGGAAGGTTGAAGCTGGAGTGAGCTGTGATTATGCCACTGCACTGTAGCCTGGGACAGAGTAAAACCCTGCGTCAAAAAAAAAAAAAAAAAGAAAGAAAAAGATACAGAACTATCCCATCACTACAAAGATTTTCTTCATGTTATCCTTTTCTAGTTCCATCCACGTCCCTTACACTCACCATCCCTTAATCAGTTTCTACCATCCCTTAATCAGTTTCTATCTCTATAATTTTGTCATTACCAGAATGCTATATAAATGGAATCCTATAGCATGTAATCTTTTGAAATTGAGATTCATCCAAATTGTTGAATGAGGCAGTTCTTGAGATTCATCAACATTGTTGAATGAGACAATTCTTGAGATGCATCCAAATTGTTGCATATATCAATAGTTTGTACTTCTTAATCGTTGAGTAGTATTCCATGTATGTATGTATCCAAGTTTAACCATTCACCTGCATATCTGGGCTGTTTTTAATTTTTGGCTGTTGCAGATAAAGCTGCTGTGCATTCTTGTACAGTGTGTGTGTGTGTGTGTGTGTGTGTGTGTATGTGTGTGTATGGATTTAAATTTTAATTTTTTCTGGGATAAATGCCCAGGGATGTGGTTACTGGATGGTATGGTAAGTGTATGTTTAGTTTTTGAAGTAATTCCCAAAGTGTTTTCTGGAGTGGTTATACCGTTTCACGTTTCTACCAGCAATGTATGAGAGATTGCATTTCTTTGCATCTTCACTAGCATTTGATATTGTCTTTTTTTTTTTTTTTTTTTGTGGAGATGGAGCGTCGCTCTGTCACCCAGGCTGGAGTGCAGTGGGACACTCTTGGCTCACTGCAACCTCCACCTCCCAGATTCAAGCAATTCTCCTGCCTCAGCCACCCGAGTGGCTGGGACTACAAGCTCATGCCACCACGCCCGGCTAATTTTTTGCATTTTAGTAGAGATGGGGTTTCACCGTGTTGCCCAGGCTGGTCTTGAACTCTTGAGCTCAGGCAATCCGCCTGCCTCAGCCTCCCAAAGTGCTAGGATTACAGGCTTGAGCCACTGCGCCCGGCCACTATTTTTTTTTTTTTTTTGAGACGGAGTCTTGCTCTGTCACCCAGGCTGGAGTGCAGTGGCGCGATATCGGCTCACTGCAAACTCGCCTCCCGAGTTCATGCCATTCTCCTGCCTCAGCCTCCTGAGCAGCTGGGACTACAGGTGCCGCCACCACGCCCAGCTAATGTTTTTATATTTTTAGTAGAGATGGGGTTTTGCCTTGTTAGCCAGGATGGTCTCGATCTCCTGACCTTGTGATCCGCCCACCTCGGCCTCCCAAAGTGCTGGGATTACAGGCGTTAGCCACCGCGCCTAGCCTTTTTTTTTTTTTTTTTTTTTTTTTAACTGTTCTTATGTGTAATGATATCTCAGGGTGGTCTTAATTTGCATTTCCCAAATAGCTAGTGATGTTAAATGTCTGCTAGAGGACTTTCTCTTATCTTTGCCCATTTTCAAAGTTGGCTCAGCTATTTGTGGATTTTTATTTGTTCCTATGTATTTTAGAGTTAGTTTGAGTTTCTAAAAACAATACCAGTAGAACTTTGACTTATAGATTTATTTTGAGGAAAAGTGATATCTTTATAATATTAGGACATTTTATCTGAGAACGTGGAATGGTCTTTCACTTATGACTTTGAGTAAAATATTTGTAGTTTATAAAAATACTGTGAATGGTATACTATTTTTAAAGTAGATTAGTGCTGATACAAGAAAATGCTGTTGATTTTCATATATTGATAATCTACTTTTGTCTTTTTGTGTTCTACTAGACAGAAATCAAAATTCATAGTGTACATCTTGAAGTAATTTTAGTGCGTGTAGAGTGAGGCCTGGAACTATGTAGTGCCTTTATTCCTGGGTTTATCTGTTACATCTCCCTGTGACCGTTTTTTAATTTGTTGGGACTTTTTTTTGAGATGGAGTCTCACTCTGTTGCCCAGGCTGGAGTGCAGTGGTGTGATCTCAGCTCACTGCAACCTCCAACTCCCAAGTTCAAGCGTTTCTCCTGCCTCAGCCTCCCTAGTAGCTGGGATTACAGGTGCCCGCCAGGACACCTGTAATTTTTGTATTTTTAGTAGAGATGGGGTTTCACCATGTTGGCCAGGTTGGTCTCAAACTCCTGACCTCAGGTTATCCTCCCGCCTAGACCTCCCAAAGTGCTGGGATTACAGGCATGAGCCACCATGCCTGGCAATTAAATTATGGAGTTAGTGAGGTTTGCAGGTTCTATTTTCATTTTTTCCATTTAATTGATGCACCTTTTAAAGAATTAATAGTCTTACATATGTGCATGCCATTGATCATAGGCAAAATCAACTGAGAGCTATGGATAGCTCAGTGAAATCCTGTCATCAATAAGAGGACACCTTATGTTCTCTCTGACAGATATTATGATAGTAATGTAAACTTACATTTTGAGCTCCATCCATATGGTTCATTTGTCTTGGTCTGTATCTGATACTTAAAGCTACTCTGCTGGATACAAAAGAACATAAACAATTATGTTGGAAGAAGAAATCCTATATCATGACTGCATTCAGAAAGTCCTTATGGGTCTAACAAAATTTTTACTTCCTTTCTATTAAAGAACATATGTATTATATTCATTAAGTATTTACTATTTTAAATAAAATTATTATTTTTCTTTTTTCAAAATATGTTGGTGACGTTTCATGAAATTACAGGGGTTTTTTTTGGCTGATGATTACTTGAGTTAGTGGGAGCCATAAAATGTTGGAACAACAAATGTTAGGGCACTGGTCAGTTTAGGGGAGGGAAGATTTCTGAACTGCTAAGCGTTATTCTGTAGGCTTTTAAAAATAGAACATTTCTGGAAATACGTGACTTTGTTTTTTTTTGGTTTTGTTTTGTTTTGTTTTTGGGACAGAGTCTCACTCTGTCGCCCAGGCTAGTGTGCAGTGGTGTGATCTTGGCTCACTGTGACCTCTACCTCCCCAGTTCAAGCAATTTTTCTGCCTCAGTCTCCCAAGTAGCTGGTATTACAGGTGTGTACCATCACACCCAGCTGATTTTTGTATTTTTTAATAGAGACAGGGTTTCACCATGTTGGCCTGGCTGGTCTCGAACTACTGACCTCAAGTGACCTGCTGCCTCGGCCTCCCAAAGTACTGGAATTAGTCATGAGCCACTGTGCCCAGCCTGGAAATACATAACTTTGAAAATGCAGTCTCCCATTCAGCTTAGCAGTTGTAATTTATGACCCTTCAAGCTCACTGAAGATACTCTTCTAGTTTTTTTGCACATCATGTTTCCCTCTGAATGTTGATAGTTGGTATATGTGAGTGATAACAGACTGATAGAGTGAGCCAGTTACCTTCTGTTTTCACATTCAAGTTTATTTCACATTCAAGCTATCGTCCTTAAAGGCTCTTCTTTTTTTCTAAACTTTTCAAATGCAAATAAACAGTATAAGCTTCCATTAGTTGGAACAAAAAATTCACAGGAATGAAATATCATTTCTTTTATTCAGAAAGTCCTTATGGGTCCACGGAAATCTTTTCTTCCTTTCTATTAAAGAACATATATATTATATTCATGAAGTATTTACTATTTTAAATAAAATTAGATTTTTTTTCAAAATATGTTGGTAATGTTTAATGAAATTACAGGGGTTTTTTTTGGCTGATGATTACTTGAGTTAGTGGGAGCCATAAAATGTTGGAACAACGAATGTTAGGGCATAGGTGAGTTTAGGGGAGGGAAGATTTCTGAAGTGCTAAGGGTTATTCTGTAGGCTCTTACTTTTTTATGTACTTCCTTTTTTTTTTTTTGAGACAGAATCTCTCTCTGTTGCGCAGACTGGAATGCAGGGGCACGATCTTGGCTCACTGCAACCTCCGCTTCCCGGGTTCAAGCAATTCCCCTGCCTCAGTCTCTCGAGTAGCTGAGACTGCAGGTGTTCCCCACTGTGCCCAGCTAATTTTTGTATTTTTTTCTTTATTTTAGTAGATGGGGTTTCACCATGTTGGCCAGGCTGGTCTTGAACTCCTGACCTTGTGATCTACCTGCCTCGGCCTCCCAAAGTGCTGGGATTACAGGCCCACTGTACTTACTTTTAATCCCACCATGCCCGGCCCACTGTACTTACTTTTAAGAAGCTGTGTTGTGATTAATTACTAGGCCTTAGTGACTGTAGTGGTGATTATGTCAGCTAATTTGTTTCATAGTTCCTAAGATATATTTTGCTGTGTATATGTCACGATAAACTAAAAGAGGCAGGAGTGTAGGTAAAACCGGTAGCTGGGGAAGAAACAATAATATGTTAATGGCATTTTGATTAAGGAGACTTGTATTAATTGTTGACATTATTATAGAAGAACTAATTGACAGGAAATTCTCCTTTGAAATCCAAAACATATAAAATCGAGATATACTTTAATTTGTTGATGGGTACAATTTTACTTAAGCCAACGCAAACATATTTCATTCCCTAGTTTGTTTATTTATTCAAGTATTTGGATTCCTTCTACGTGGCAGGAATTTTAGGCACTGGGAATACAATAGAGAATAAACCAAACACAAATCTTTACCATCATAGAACATATAGCAGGAGAGGCAGATGATAAATAAATAAACATATGGTATGTTAAATGATTGTAAGTGTTTTGTTTGAGTGGCAATTTATGATGGTCAGGAAACCCTTCACTAAAAAGGTAATATTTTATAGAGATTTGAAGAGGGCGAGGGAGTGTGGGGTGGGGGACACTGTTCTGAGGTAAGATTCTGCTTGGTATCTTTGAGCAACACCAATGAATCAGGGCAGATGGAAAAGAGTAAGCAAGGGAGAGAGCAACCACCTCACTCATATAGGAAAGGCAGTTGTATGTAGAGTTGGTTTTTGCTCTGTGTGAGACAGGAAGCCATTGGAAGATTTTGAGATGTGATCACAGCATGATTTTTTTTTTTTTAAACAGTATTACTCTATATGCTGTGTTGAGATTGCAGGGGACCAAAGATGGAAACAGTGAGACCAGATAGAGGGCTGTTGTGTTATCCCTGCTGGAAGATGCTGATTTGAGAACAGGGCGGTTGTAGTGAAAATGTTAAGATGTTGCAGGATTCTGGATACGATTTGAAGGTATAGCCAGTGGAGTTTACTGATGGATTGGGATATGGAATGTGTATGTGTGAGAGAGTAATAGAGTAACTAAAGATGATTCTAGGATTTTGGTCTGTGTAGCTATGAAACTGGAGTTGCCAATAACTGAGATGGGTAGACTGGGAGGGGCACGATTGAGGAATGATCAGGGACTCACTTTTGGACATGCCAAGTTTGAGAAACTTACTAGCTATCCAAAAGGTGATGTTGAGTAGGCAGCTGGACATACGGATTTGAATTTCAGAAAAGCGTCTCACACAATAAATTGGGGAACTGTCAGTGTGTACAGGTTGAGTATCTCTAATCTGCAGTCCCAAATGCTCCAAAATCTAAAACTCTTGAGCATAAACATGACACTCCAAAGAAATGCTCATTGGAGCATTTTGGATTTTGGATTTTTCAGATTAGAGATGCTTAGCCTGTAAGTATAATACAAATATCCCCAAATCTGAAAAAGTTCCAAACTCTAAAATACTTCTGATTCCAAGCATTTCAGATAAGGGATACTTGACCTGTAGATGGTATTTAAAGCAATAAGGCTTGATGAGATCATTGAGAGAGTGAGTGTTGCCAGAGAAGAGAAGTCTAAGGACTAAGTTCTGGGAATGCCAACATTTAAAGGTAAAAAGAAAAAAAAAAAAAGAAAGAAAAGAGACTGAAGCGAGAGAAGAAGAAGGAAAGTCAGGAAAAGATGAAGGCTTTGAGGCCAGGTAAAGAAGTATTTATTTCAAGGACGGAATATGAACTATGTCAAATATTGTTATTAGGTCAAGTAAGATAAGGATTAGAACTTGGTAATGGATTTAACAGTGGGGAGGTCATTGGTGACTGTGTCAAGGGCAGTTTTTTTTTTTTGTGACAGGCAGAGCAGGAGGAGGGTAATGTTACAAATGAGAAGTTTAACTTGAGACATCACATATTTCCTCAGAGTTTGAAATGGAAATGGAGAGCTGGGCTCCGCTCTAGTCAGTGTGACTTTCATACCTTCACAGTTGCCCATCTTATTTTAGTGATTCCAAGACTAATGTGATAATTCAGCTTCCAGTTTGGGGAAGCATGTTTGTTTCTTCTTTTTCTGTTTAATTCAATTTATATACAATGAGAAAGTTCAGTGCTCAGTTTAGACTTTTGATGGCAACGTAAGGGAAGAAATTGAAATGACTGGAGATGCAAATGCGATTAGAGGTGGGTGGCAGGAGAAAGTTGAAGTTGATTCAACCAAATGGAATTTCCTTTAAAAAGTAAGGTCTTGGTGGGCATAATGGGCTTTTAGCTTAATCGGTAACTCTTGAAATTGATGTAGGTTGGTGATGGATAGAGCATAACAGAAGAGTTCAGTCATTGTAATAGCACCTGCAGAAATTTAAAACATGACTTACAGGACTCAAAATCTATGAATCACATTTAAAATGTGATTTATTTTTGACCAGATAGCTCTGCAGTTCTTCAAAATCTGTCTCTCATGCACTCAGGGCTGTTTAGCAATAAGAAATAAGTGTAGTCTCCTGTTGCCATCTGCTCATTCCACATGTTCCTTTGAAACTGAACACTGGAACTTCCTTTAACCAAGTAGTCCTAAAGTGTCAGGCTCATTGAGAGTAGTACAGTATATTTCTTAACCACCCAAATAAGAAAGTATAATCTTGTCAACTGCTTAAGTGTTCAGAAGGTTGTGTCCCTTACAGCTCTTAAATTCTGGAAACACTTTGTTATAAGGAAGCAGCTGAGTAGTTTCTTTAGTGTGTTTTTATGACCTAGCTGCTTCATTGTAGTATAATAAACAGAGTCTTCATTATCTGCTTCAGGTTTGTTTTCCAAGTCTTCAATCGATTGGTGGTAAATCCACAAGCACACGAAAAAAAAAACCAAAAAACAAAAAACAACAGCAACAACAAAAAAAACCATCATCTTAATGATCACATCCTCATCACATCATACTGTGATCTTGACTTGGGTACACTCTTTTGGCAAATGACATAGGAATGTTCTCTGAGAATTTGAATAAACCTTTATAAACTTCTTCTTTCACTGCAGCTGTGGCAAATACATTTAGCTGTTTAGGGTTTAGTACTTGCTTCTCATATTCCCCATTGGTAGGTGGGTAGCTAAGGCCTATGCCAGTTCATGTGTGCCCATTCTCATGAGAGAAAATTTGAGTTTGTTTTTGTCTGCAAGTCACAGGGGGCCTGCCTGGGACACAAGAAGTACACAGACTGAGAACATATTGACTATCCTGTGAAAACACCCTGTTGCTAGGACAGAAATACGTCTTGCTTTTGCATTTGAGAGCTAGACAAACAGTGTGGAGGAATTAACATTGATCTGATACTAGTTTGTATATAATCTTAACTGTTTTATAGCTTTTAGAAATCATGTGTGCTACCAGTATTACATGGGATAGTGTGGAACAGGATGATCTTATCAGAATATTGCCCCATAGGTCATTGATAGTTCAAAAGGAAAAACAAAAACAGTAGCAGTGAAAGTAATCTGGTAGTCACCACCTGAATCAAATGGTCAAAGGTAACATTGTTGCTCATAGGACAATGTGATGTTATATGCTTCTTGAGGTGATGCAGTGTGAAGTGTACATCACCAGCTATCGAGTATTCTTGCCAACAATGTTCACTTGAGGCAAACGTTGTTAGATCCAATTTTGTTTGTAGTAAAAACAGGTGATGGAGGCACAGATTAAATGATATCATTAAAAAAATCAGAAAAATCTTCAGATGTGGAACATTCTACAAACAACTGTTTTTTTTTTTTTTTTAATTAGTATTAAAAAAAATAAGGTGGGATTATTCTAGAACTAAAGAGACCTGACAGCTTTTTTAGCCTGTTCAGGCTGCCATACAAAATACCACAAACTGAGTGGCTTAAACAACAGCATTTTATTTTCCCACAGTTCTGGAGGCTAGAAGTGCCCCAGATCAAGGTCAGAAGGTTTATTTTCTGTGAGGGCTCTCTTCCTGGCTTGCAGATGGCTGCCCTCTCACCATGTCCTCACAGTGGTGGAGAGGGAGAGAGCTTTTGTATCTCTTCTCCTTCTTACAAGGACACCAGCCCTATCACAGTAGAGTCCTGCTCTTATGACTACATTAAACCTTTATCACTTGTTCTCACAGGCCTTACCTCCAAATACACAAATGCAGTGGGGGTTAGGGCTTCAACATATGCATTTTGGGAGGACGTATCATTCAGTCATAACAGCAACCAAATGCAGTGTGTAAAACTTTATTTTGTTTATAGATTTGCGGGGAAAACATTATAAAAAGCATTTTGTAGATGATTGAAGTAATTTGAATGTGGACTAGTTTGTAGATGCTATTAGAGAATGATTATGGTGTTGATAATAGTGAGTGTGATAATGGTATTGTGTTTATGAGGGAGAATGCCCTTATTTTTAAGTTCTGTCTTTAAAAGCATTTAGGGGTGAGTCATCATATGTATATGTTACTTTCGAATGGTTCTACACACACAAAATACATACACATATAGATGCACAGCACAGACTTTTTAAAAGCACACACATATATGCACAGCATATATACAACACATATATATACAGCACATATACATGCATATATATGCACAGCACATATGTAGATATACCACATTGCCAAAGGAAATGTGACAGGATATTATTTTTTGAGTGATTGTTATATTCTTCTTTGAACTTTTGTATATTTGAAATTTTTCATAATAAAAATTTGGGAGGAATCACAAAGAGAAAGGTAATTTCATTTAGTAATTTTTAAAGGCACATCAAATTAAAAAAAACAAACCAACATGAGGTAACAAGGTTAAGTCTTTGGAATTTTTCTTAGGGCTTTCTAGGCCTTCATGTGTCTGGGTAGAAGAAAGCTGAGAAAACTGGAAGAAGATAATGGGGACAGTCTGCTGTACCAGAAAAAAAGAGAGTGTATTGCAAAAAATCAGCAACGTCACACTAGCAGTTATAGAATACATATAAGATAACTGGACTTAGGAAGAATAGATATCAACAATCGATTAATGTCAAAGCATCCTCTTTCCTCACTTCTCTTGTAAGGCATTGCTTGTCTCTGCAATATGGGAGAGCTCTGCCCTGGAGTGTCATTTTAGAAGGATTGTTGACCCCTTCATGTAGTGGGAGATCTTGAGTGTCCTTAAATTACGTCTTTTTGAGGGCCCAGACTAGAGTACATGAGAAAATGGAAGCACCAAGTTAAAGACCACAGATTTCAAAATGCTAATTTTAATGAGAGGGAGAGAGATTGTTAGGGTTTCAAGTAGAGGCCAGTGAAAGTATTTGGATAAAAATAAAAAAATGTAGACATGTTTGAAGGGCAAAGGTTAACTTATAAAATAGATTGAAATGGTAGACGGTGAGAACATAATTAAAGGAGGAAGATTTTCGCAGAGTTCAGGAGGATTTTTTTTTTTTTTAAAGAGACATTTTTCCTCAAAAGAGTTAAATTTAGGTTGTGTGTGAAACCCTTAATACAGCCCTTGGCACATAGTGAGGGCTTAATAAATGCTAGTTATTGTTATTCTCTGTTTATTCATTCCATAAATACATATTGACCAGTAGTAAAAGCCAGTGTTTTAGGTGCAGATATGCAGTTTACTTGATAATGCTTAGATAACAAGGGTGCTAGATTTACAGATTTTATCCTTGAGAAACATAGGCTGTACAAATGAATGAGTGTTATGCATCAAGCATTTGTAAGGTGTAGTGAAAATAGGAGTAGCAGGAGTAGTAAATCATGTGGCTTAGGACAGGGCACTCACAGTGGAAGGGAGCTAGCATTTGAAAAGGTTATAGGCTAAAGATAAATACTTGTTAAAGTTAAATGTATTTTCAAAATCCCATGTTGTGTGCATATGTACAACTTTAAAACAAAAGAACTTGGTGTGACTGAGCACGGTGGCTCATGGCTGTAATCCCTGCACTTCGGGAGGCTGAGGCAGGTGGATTACCTAAGGTCAGGAGTTTGAGATCAGCCTGGCCAACATGGCAAAACCCCGTCTCTGCTAAAAATACAAAAATTAGTTGCGACTAGTAGCGGGTGCCTGTAATCCCAGCTACCCAGGAGGCTGAGGCAGGAGAATCCCTTGAATCTGGGAGGCAGAGGTTGCAGTGAGCCGAGATCGCACCACTGCACTCCAGCCTTTTTTTTGACAAGAGTGAAACTCCATCTCAAAAAAAAAAAAAAAAAAAAAAAAAGAAGAAGAAGAAAAACTTGGTGTAGGTGTATCTAGGCCACTTTAATTTAACTATATTGTAATGAAAAACACAATGGTGGGGCAAAAAAAAAAGACCCAGGAATTTGTCTTGAGAATTAGGAATTCCACTCAGCCCAGTCTCCTCTTCCTATTCTTCCTCTTGAAAGGCAGTCATTATTACTGATTTTTTTTTGTTCAATATCATTCCAGAATTATTCAAAGTGTGTGTGTACCTACTGTATATTTTGGTGTTTGTTTTATTTCTCATACTGCAGTGTTCCATTGTAAAGCTTTATCATAATTTATTTAACTAATCCCTTATTTGTGGACACTGAAGTTCTTTCCAGGTACCCTTTAAAAAATTATAGACATTTTCAAACATATAAAAGTAGAAAGAACAGTATAATGCACATTCTTGCACTAAAAAGACCTTCAATACTTACTTTCACAGTTTGAGTTCCCTGGCGAGCAGACTCTGAGATGGAGACTCAGGCTTATTAGGGAGTACTCTTGGGATCAACACCCAGGGAAAGGAAATAGCTTTGGCCCCAGGTTAAAGTTTGGTTGTGATGAGTCTCAGAGGAGTCTCAGTTGACCCTGGGGGAAGTTCTGAAGATGGGATGACCCTTCAGAGATATCCTGAATTGTGAGGGGGTCTGGCCTTTATATTTCCATATTGATCCATCACTGGATGTGAGCTGTCCCATGGGAAGGGTACATGAGCTTGGATAAGCCATCTCTCTTGGGCTGAGACAATCCTTAGTGGTGCTAATAACCTGAGCCTGTCTGCGGGGAACTCTCTCAGCAGTTAAGTCCTTCTTTCCCGAAGGAAGATTTGGGCACATAGCATCCATCATACTTATGATACTATTTCATCTTCATTCCTTCTTTTTTCTTTTTGAGGCGCAGTTTCACTCTTATTGCCCAGGCTGGAGTGCAATGGCACGATCTCGGCTCACTGCAACCTCCACCTCCCAGGTTCAAGCGATTCTCCTGCCTCAGCCTCCCTAGTAGCTGGGATTACAGGCATGCCCCACCATGCCCGGCTAATTTTTTATTTTTGATAGAAATGAGGTTTCTCCATGTTGGTCAGGCTGATCTCAAACTCCCAACCTCAGGTGATCCGCCCACCTCAGCCTCCCAAAGTGCAGGAATTACGGGCGTCAGCCACCGTGCCCGGCCTCACCTTCATTCCTTCTAATGCTTCTGATGCCCATATTCTCTTCCCTCTCCCAGAGCCACTAATGGCAGACATCACATGATTTTATCTGTAAACACTGCAGTACTATTTATCTTCTAATGAGTACTATGTTTTGGCAAAATCTTGATTAACCAGAATGCCTGGATAATGAAGCTTTCTGATAAATGGAATTTTGTGGTAAATGAAGACAATATAGGATAGTGAAAAGTGTTTCATTAGGACCCAGGAGATCTGTGTTTGCCTTTGAGCTCTGAGATCAATTTGCTGTGTGATCTGGAGAGAGTTGCTAACAGACCTAAATATCCACCCAAACATAAAATCCCCAGGATGGTAAGCAGCTATACTCTCTCCATTCTAGATTGGGAAACCAGGCTATTTTTTTTTTTTTGTCAATTCTAAAAGCCTTTCTTTTTTAAATGCTTAAATATAAAAAATAAAAGCAGAACAGCAGGAGACAGAGTACTATTTCATAAACTTTTAAAGTGGCTTGGTTTGGCAAAAGCTCATTGCCTTTTTACCATTCACATAGAACAGTTTTTGTTGAGGTCTCTGGTATCATTTTATGAAAATACTTTCTGAGTTACCGTTTTTTAGAGACCAGATTCCTCTTTAGCATCATTGCTCTCACTTTCCTTCCTCCGCCTCACTATTCTTCCCTCCTACCTCTTTCCTTACCACCCAGTTTGGAAAGCAATAGTCTTCTTGCCTGTGACCTTACGTGTTTCACCAACCCCCATGACTTATTGTTCTTCCTCTGTAATATCTGCTATTTTTCTTTTAGTACTCTAATTTTAGCTAAGCTTCTTAGCACCCAGACTTATTGCAGTATCATCATTATCTGTTTTCCCCCTCTTTAGTTGTTTCTCTGTGTTAATCCAACCTTCATACTATCTCAAAAAGTTTGAGCATGTTGCTTCTCTGTGTAGATATCTGCTTTTGGACCATTAAGTCTCTTTACAATGTGGCCCAACTGAAGATCAGTGTGGAACCTTGTATTTTCTCTCATCCCCAAACCTAGGGTTAATAAATTACAGTTAAGCATACAATAATGTATCTTCCATGTTGGAATCTAAATTATCGATACTTCCCTAGGCATCAGTATTGTAATATTAATGCCCATCCTTTACTTAGAAAGCTTTCAGTATTTAAAACTGCTTTTTCTTTTCTTTTATCCTCAAAGTACCTTTGTGCAAAACTTGTATCAGAATCCATGTTGCATCCTGATCACCTTGGTGTGTTGAATATCAAGTCTTATCTATTACATCTTTAAAGTAGCTCTCATGTTAGTATTATTAGTACTATTTTCACCACACATACCCTTCACCATTTGTTTATTAAAGATGTCCTATGTGGTAGATGCTGTGCTAAGCATCATTTGGTAGTGAGTACACAGAGTGTGCATCTTGTAACCAGGGAGCTTGAAAGAGTAGTGGTGGAGAGTGCTGTTAACAGAGACGCCCCAGAAATAAGTAATGAGAGATTGTGATAAATTTAGGCACCACCATTTCTCTCCTACAGAACTTCAGTAGCCTCATTGGTCTTCAGGTCCTCAGTTTTATCCCTCTCTATTATATCACAGCTAGAGTATCTTTCTGAAAAGCAATGTCAGATTTAAAACACTTTACCTGCTTCCTTTTGCTGTCAAATTAAAGTCCAAACTCTTGAAAATGTCTTACCAAGAAGCCCCTTGTGATCTGATGCATGTTGGCAGTTGGTTGTTTTTTCACCATTCTGCCTTTTTACTCTAAATGTCAGCCCTACTATTTACTGTTCAGAAAGAACTGAGATTATAATTATACCTCTGGCCCTTTGAACATGTGATTACCTGAGCCTATTCCGGTTAATTCCTACTCATTCTAGTCATCATTTCTTCTAGGAATCCTTGGACACATTGAAGTCTAGGTTAGGAAATCTGTCTTTTGTGTTTCCGTATGACTTGAGACTTCTCTCATGCTCTGTGGTAATTGTTTACATGTATGTAAGCCCCACTGGATAGTTGAATTGTCTATTTTATTAATTGTTGTAATACCTATACCTACCATGGTATTGACATGAACTGGAAACCTGAGAAATGCTGCTCTAAAATGTTTACTAATTATTAGGAGATTGAAATTTTATTTGAAAGCCATTTTAGTTTTGGGATGGAAGTTGGTAGTATTATTTCTAATAAAGTAATACAGAACTAAATTGTCATATTTGCATTGCACAGTTGCACAATTTGAATTGTGTTTGGCAAGCATACACAGTAATACTTTTATACTTTGGCAGAAAGTCAATGAAAGGTATTAACCCGTTGGAAAGTACAACCTTATTGAATATTAAGCCCTGAAAGAAACCTGTAGATGTGTAAGCAGAATGTGAAGAAGTAGCAAAATCTGTGTGTGTATTTTTTAAAAAATAATCTTTACTGAGCATCTGCCATGTGCTAGGTATGGTACTAGTTGCATTACATATATGGCCTCTTGATCTTTATGACATCTTTCTGAGAGGAGGAGAATATTGTTATCTGTCTTTTACAGATGGGGAAACTGAGACCTCTAGATAACTTTGTCAAGATCACATAGAAGGGCCAGGATTTGAATATAGGTCTTCTGATTGTAGGCCTACTGTTCTTTCAGTTATTATTTTTGTTGCTCTTGTTGACTGGAGTACAGCATTTTAAATTATTTCTATACAGAGTGGAGAAATAGGTGAAATTAGGGGAAATAAAGCAATACCTGAAATTAATCAAAAGAGATGACTGAAATTTTATCTCTAAGATGCCTGTTTCCTTATGATTTGATTTGTTGACTTAGAAATGATTCAGTATTAATTTTAATAACTTGGTGAGAAAAGTAAGCCTCAGAAATGAGTATCATCAAAGACTGCATAGTGACAAAGTGAGAAGTAGAATCTAGAACTACTGATATTTGTTGACTCCAGAGCTTTATCTTTTAAACATTTCAATTGAATGAACAGTCTCTAAATGTAACTTAAGCCAGATTTTGATACAAACATAAATGAAA